>NW_028227256.1:57881428-58448928 GCF_978045245.1 Mus caroli
CCTAGTGGCAGAACCATCGGTAGAAGCCCAATGTGCCCAGCTCCATTGAAGATTTGTGAACAACACAAATTAAGAAGATTGAGAATTAAGAAGGTTGAGAGTCTTGAACATTCCCAGTCTTCAATGGATCTCAGTGTAAAAGTCTACAAAATCTGTTTGTTTTAATGATTCTGGAATGGCAGAAGGCTCTTTCTTACAGAAGGATCTGCAGAAAGAAGCTATAAGAGAAGAGCCCCTTCTTGGGCAATGGGGGTGGTGTGGGTGACCTGCTAAATTCTGGCTTTAGGAAGACTACTTTGAAGACAGTGTAGAGAGTGAAGCCAGTGGCAATGACTGACAGCTGGTGATATCCAGTAAATGCTTGTCTCAGGGGGTATTCTCCTAGGAAGCTGGGATGGTAGACCTCAGACTCACTCTATCTCTGACAGTGACTGAACAGTTACTCGAGAATCCCACCATCTCTGGAGAAATAGCCATTGGGTGTTCTTAGCACTAGATCCTCCCCACAGAGCTCAGAGAGGTCTGGGGAGACGAGCTGACCTCTGGGTCCTCCCTTTGAGCACCTGTTTCTAGAATTCAAACTGCATTGAAAAACTCTGCATTGCTAATCTTTTGTCGGGATAGATGAACGTAAGCCAGCCATTCTCAGCATGATAAGCCTTGATTTTATGCCTCCAAGAGGTTATGTATTTACCTCTGATTTTCCTGTGTTATTTAATTTCCTTGTTTTTCTCTGTGTTTTGTTGAGATAGTAACCTTTCCTTTTAATATTCTTTGTTGTCTCTGGTGAATATGAAAGGCTGACAATACTTTTTTTTTTAAGATTCTCTTTATTTTGTGCAATTGGATGTTTTGTCTATACTTAACGTCTGTGCACCACATTCATGTCTGGGGTCCATGGAGGCCAGAAGAGGGTATCAGACTCCTTGAACTGGGGTTAGATATGGCTATGAACCACCATGAGGGTGTAGAGATTTGAACTCAGATCCTCCAGAACAGCAACAAGTGATCTTAGTAACCAAGTCATCTCTCCAAGCCCCGATGACACTTCTTAATCTATCAAGTTATTATGTTCAGAGAACCATAACTGACTAATTAGTTAAATTTATTCATTGCTGGGAATTGATCCCAGGACCTTATGCTTGCTAAGCATGTGTTCTACAACTGAGCTGCACTTCCAGTCCCATTTACTCCTTTTTTATAGAAATAAGCATTGTTGTGCCCTCGTCTGTAATGCCTAACCCCTAGTTGTCACACTGGCATAAGAACCTTGAAGTGACCTTCTCTCTGCCACTCTTCCACTGGCCCCATCATTGGTCCATGCATGGGTTTAGTTGAAATAGTCTCAAGTAAAAGCATTGCTGTGTTCCCTCCCGAGAGCACTCCTCTCTTGTCCTTCTAACCCTTTCTTTGTCCTTCTATCATAGAACTGGACTTCAGAGTCAGCATCAATGTGGATGCTGCTCCTTTCTTGAGGCCTCTGTTTTAACCAGTGCTCAGAGCCCTTCTGTTAGTCTCAACACAGGGGACTATGTCTCCCTCCTTAAACATTGGGGGGAAACCTTTATGGCTTAAAGTTACTAGTACCACAGACACCATTCTTGTGACTATGAATTCTAGTCTGTAGTTGCTCTCCCTGGAGGTTTTCATCTAAGCTCTGTGGCTTTCTGGATTGCAGATTAAGCACTTCATGCTAGTCTGAGTCTTGTTTTTTTTTTTTTAACTTAATCAAAGAAAAATCTTTCTAGTATTTAGTGAAAAACAATTTTTAGACAAGGTCTCAGGTAGCCTACACTGGCTTTGAACTTTGGATTCTCCTGCTATTCCTCCCTAGTACTGGGATTATAGGTATGGGCCACCACTGGTCTATGATGTTAGAGACTGAACCTAGGGCTTCCTATATGCCAGACTCTACCAACTGACCAACTGCCCTACTTGTAGAACTCTGTGATCTTGAAAGCCGCTCATTTTAACATTGAAATTCAGGAATTTCACCCTCACATGGCTCTCTTTCTCATGTATTTTCATGAACTCTGTCTGGGACCAGACACTCCGTCTCAATTTGTGGACTCAAACTTTATTCCTTATTTCCAGTAATTTATTCTTCTTCTTCTAGTGTTTGATCACATTTTCTTCTTTGTCTCCCCCTCTTTCTAGAAATTTCTATTACTCTCACGTGAAACTTTTCTCACCAGAGTGAACAAAATTCCTCTCATTTTTATGCTTACTAACTACAGCTTCTTCAGATCTATTAAGCTTTTTAAGTTACTAGGTCCTTACAAGTAACCTGTAGGCACAAGAAAGCAACCCAACTCTTGTCTTAGCTTTGCCCACACCACCATCCATAGCATTTGTTACTTGATGTAGGATGTTCACACCAGCATGTGTAATAGATTGAATGAATATTGTCACCTATGCTACCTTCCTCTTCTAAGATCATTTGATCATTCTGTTTGAGATGTAAAGTGAATTCCTGAGCTCTCAACTTAGAAAAGATTTAAATCACTCATAGTTTCTACATAAGTGGTGACTGTGTTTCTTAATCTGCTAAGAAACAAGTTACCTATCTAGTAAACAAAGTCTGTTACATGGTAGGTTTCAGTCACTCTGGGAAGAGGAAAATATTAAATTTGTATAAAAATTCAAAATTATGTTTTAAAAAGTAGAACCTATGTATGTGCAGACCATGAAACATGGAAGTTGAAGCTGTTGGTCAAGCCATGGTTTGGTTTCACTGGTTTGGTCTGTAAAGTTGTCTAAAACAGACAACGATGTGCAAATCTAAAGAGAGACTAGACCTTGGGGCTGGGAGCCTCTGAGGCCATGAATGGTAGTATGTTTCTATGACTGCTTTGCTCACGGAAAAGAGGAGAAAAGATAGGTTATGACTAAGCAGAGCGATAGACTCAAGTGTTTGTGTGAACTTGACCATAGGTGCTGATGAATCAACTCTTTCTGAGCCATGTTGTTGCAGGTAAAGTACTTCCCACAAGCAATCCAAGATTTTTCGGAGGGGACTGCTTTTACATTTGAGAAATCAGACTTAAACAGCTAGTGTTTATGCTGGCCTTGGAGAATCTATTCATGCAACAGAAACAACATAGTCACTTCATTACACTCAAAATCAGTTTGTGCCATCTAAGATTCAAGCAAAAATACTATAAAATGTCTGTTTGCATTTGTTTAATTATATATATATAATTCCAGTTTTACAGGAAGACAAATTACTGGAAAAATTTCATGAGAAATTTAGACCCTGATATCAAGAATTCAGATTATTTTTTCAGGTTTAAATACACAGGGCAGCTTAATACACAGTGGTTGATAAATAAATATCTAGATAACTAAAGGTGTTAAACACATGTAATTGCATATTTGAGGAGCAATCTTACTTTTATTTAGTGGCTAATTGCCTTTTAGTCACAGAACACATGCACAGCCCCAGTGCAAGCATTAAGTATTTGTCAAACTAATACATACACCTTAAAGGAAAAGAAGAAAGGCTAAGAGGAATTTGCACCTCTCACTTAACATTTCTTTTCCCATAGCAAATCTCTTCAGATCCTATACTTCAGTGTCTGTAAAGTGAGGGGTCTGGATGAGGATATCAGACTGGGAGGCCCATTCAGTAAGTGGACTCTGAGGTCACATTGATTCAATGGACAGCTTATAGTTACTGCTGACTTTATTAGCTTGGATAAAGGCTATTGGATATAGCTACTCAAGCCTTAGTTTCCCCAGTTGTAAAAACAGGGATTAAGAAATGACCATCCGACTTAAAAGCTAGCTTTGGAAAGCAAGTGATATATTTTTTTATAATACATTTAGGAATGTACCCTGTACGTAGTTAATACAATGGAAGCTCCTGAAAATGATTGGGATTCAAAAAATTGGATGGGCATCAATCATTTTGAATCTTTAGCCTTGCCTTGTAATTTAAGTGCTCCCCAATTTCCAGCAAATAAGACCTCTTTCTCCGTTTGTCTTATTTTCTTGGTCCATGCTAAGGGCATGTTGAACCTTCATGGCCTTATCTTCATTTATTTTAAAAGTATCTTTGAATTCCTACTGTGTTCCAGGTCCTAGGAGCAATGCAATTCTTATCCTTGTAGACTTCATTTTTTTTAAATTTTTTTTTATTAGGTAATTTCCTCAATTACATTTCCAGTGCTATACAAAAAGTCCCCAATACACTCCCCCCCCCCCAGTCCCCCACCCCCACCCCTTGGCCCTGGCATTCCCCTGTACTGGGGCATATAAAGTTGGCAAGTCCAATGGGTCTCTCTTTCTAGTGATGGCCTACTAGGCCATCTTTTGATACAAATGCAGCTAGAGACAAGAGCTCTGGGGTACTGGTTAGTTCATAATAATGATCTACCTATGGGGTTGCAGTTCCCTTTAGCTCCTTGGGTACTTTCTCTAGCTCCTCCATTGGGGGCCCTGTGATCCATCCAATAGCTGACTGTGAGTATCCACTTCTGTGTTTGCTAGGCCCCGGCATTGTCTCACAAGAGACAGCTATATCTGGGTCCTTTCAGCAAAATCTTGCTAGTGTATGCAATGGTGTCAGCATTTGGAAGCTGATTATGGGATGGATCCCTGGATATGGCAGTCTTTAGATGGTCCATCCTTTCTTCACAGCTCCAAACTTTATCTCTGTAACTCTTTCCATGGGTGTTTTGTTCCCAATTTCAAGAAGGGGCACAGTGTCCACACTTTGGTCTTCGTTCTTCTTGAGTTTCATGCGTTTAACAAATTGTATCTTATATCTTGGGTATCCTAAGTTTTTGGGCTAATATCCACTTATCAGTGAGTACATATTGTGTGAGTTCCTTTGTGAATATGTTACCTCACTCAGAATGATGCCCTCCAGATCCATCCATTTGCCTAGGAATTTCATAAATTCATTCCTTTTAATAGCCAAGTAGTACTCCATTGTGTAAATGTACCACATTTTCTGTATCCATTCCTCTGTTGAGGGACATCTGGGTTCTTTCCAGCTTCTGGCTATTATAAATAAGGCTGCTATGAACCCTTGTAGACTTCATGATTAAATGACAAGAATAATTAGGATCTACTACATATGTTAGAAATATGTTGGCTAAGTAAAATGTTAAGAGCATAGAGTTAGGAGTCTTTGGGCATCTCAGCAACGGCTAAAGGGAAGATTTGCTATTTAAAACAGTTCTTAAAGAATGAAGGAGTATTTCTAGTGGGATAAAGGGCTGACTGAACTTTGTAGTTTGTGGAAACAGAAGAAGTGCTGTGGAGGGGATGGCCTACAACTTCAGTATGGCTGGACCAGATGGCCCATGGGATCACGGAGGCTTTGGTGTCATGCCAAAGAGACAGGCTTTTTACCTTATAAGCAACAGGGGACTAATGAAGACTTTCAAGCTGGGGAATAAAATGTTCTTTAGAAACCCAATTTTAGAGGCAGATGGAGGAAAGAGACAGACGTGTGTGTGTGTGTGTGTGTGTGTGTGTGTGTGTGTGTGTTTACTTTGGAATGGGGATGGGCAGCTAAGAAGTTGCTTCTACCGATGGAAGAAAACACAAATAAGGTCTGGATTGGCAATGGGAACAGAGAAGAAAGCCTAAGTTCATGAGATTTCTATAAGCTAGAGTCAACTGAACTTAGTGACTGATTGGATGAAAGAGTCAGAGAGGAGAAGAGATGATGAAGGCTCTGCATGTCCTGGGCCTGGTCAGTGATTCTCTAAAGATACAGTGTAGGGTTTAGTGAGTGAATAGGGTTTTACTTGGGCATGCTACACTTGATGTGTTGACTGTATCTAGAGAGAGATGCTAAAACGGATAGGAAATTGGCCTGGAGGGCTGAGCTGGAGATAAGCATCAATGTAAATGAGTTCACACACAGATGTCCTTGTGTGTGAGCTTAAAGCAGTGTGCATGGCAACTGGGAAGAGGAAAGCAATATTTGTATTCATGATCTCAACACCAATCTCCCCTCCCCTCTGTGGAATAGAGCTGATTTCACTTAATCTCATGTGATTTCCTTCCTATGATAATTTCAAACCAGTGCCAGCGAGATCACTAACAGAGTAGTTTATTTGCAAATTAATTATGCTGTGAATATTGATTCAAAGTTTTATAGCACCTTTGGGGTTTTTCCATTTTCACAAAGAAAATAACTTTTAACTAGAAGAAAATGGAACTTGCATTTTTCTTATTATACATGCTTAGAAAACCAAGGTTGTTTTCCCCTCCCTTTCAGAGATCCTTGGAGAGTAAAAGCAGCTGTCATAGTGTGTGTGTGTGTGTGTGTGTGTGTGTGTGTGTGTGAGAGAGAGAGAGAGAGAGAGAGAGAGAGAGAGAGAGAGAGAGAAAGAGAGAGAGAGGGGGGATAGAGGGAGGGAGAGAGAGGGGGGAGAGGGAGAAGGAGGGAGGGAGGGAGATAGAAGGGGGAGAGGGAGGGAGGGAGGGAGGGAAGGAGGGAGGGAGGGAGGGAGGGAGGGAGAGAGAGAGAGAGAGAGAGAGAGAGAGAGAGAGAGAGAGAGAGAGAGAGAGAGAGAGAGAGAACGTTTTGGTTTGTGGGGGTCGTCTCCAGTTTTCCTTACATTTTTGATCTGCTTTCTCTAAATGGCATAGGGTTTATTTTGCTCACTCATCCTACTATGGAACCTACTCTCTCCTATTGGGTTTAGGGGTGTTTTTGAATTATAATGTGAGTGTAGGCACAATATACAGATAAGAACCTACCAGCCAGGATTCTAAAGGGTTTAGCTAGTGGACTCATAAGAAATGGCAGTTTTTATGAGATGAAAGACTGGTAGAAAACACATTTTAAAAATGATGCTAAAATTCATGAGTAGAAGATCAAATGTAACAAGTCTCTAGTACAATCATCTTAACTCTGATAAAAGTCTTTTGTGTCACACTCTTGTGCTATACTGAGCCACCTGAAGCATGTCATTGTTTGACTGCAGAAAATATGTTTAATAAGCACTATCAATAATTGCAAACTCAGAAGATCTTATCTCTCACTCTGAGGCCTTTGTGGAGGTTTGTGGTTAGAAGTCTGAGTTAAAATGAATAAAATCACATTGCTAGTCTGTTTTATATCCTCTGCATGGTGTGGGGTCTCTATTTGTTTCTTTAAAGCTTTTTTTTTCAACCAGAGCTAATACAACTGCTTATAGAGTCCCAGCTGGGTAAGTCCTAGGTGGACTATCTGATACTTAAAAATAAAATACTTTGGATATCAAAGGCACCAATTTGCAAGTAGAATCTCTGAATTCTCATGGATTCTTTCTTCGGGGAGGGACCTTTCTCAAGAGGTTTTCTTCTTTTTCCTCCTCTTCCTTCTCCTCTGTTCAGCTTCTTTTTTCTGTTGGTTGAGATATCACCTCACTTTGTAGTCAAGGCTGGGCGTGAGCTTACTATGTAGCCCAGGATGGGCTTGATCTTACGGCAATTCTTCTGCTTCAGCCCCCTATATGTTGGGATTATAGGATGCATCATCATACTGGCTCCGGAGATCTTAACCGTCCCTAAAATAAGAGA
This sequence comes from Mus caroli, assembly GCF_978045245.1. Lineage (NCBI taxonomy): Eukaryota > Metazoa > Chordata > Mammalia > Rodentia > Muridae > Mus > Mus caroli. Next base: position 57,888,956 of record NW_028227256.1, read on the forward strand.
CACAAATGCTCTTATTTTTGAAAAAAGAAAAGAAAAGAAAAGAGAAAGATCTGAAAACTCCCATAATACAAAAGCTCTGACTTTGCTTTTGAAAACAGTCCATTGGTAGTATTATATCATAGAATCCATTATATTTTAAAAATTATTATAAAAATCACAACAGCAGGTGACACGTTTGAGCCTGGTGAGAAGAGTATACCCTATAAGATGTAGTGCTCTGAGTGATTAAAAAAAAAAATCTACCACCTCTTCTCTAGAGTGAATATCATCTAGATGTGTCGACAGAGGGCACATGTACATTGCTATCAAAGTGTTCCACTTAAAACTCAGATTTTAAGACATCACAAGGATATAAATGAGCACATTACTATGTGTGCTTTAGCTTAAGTGTTGAAATGTGTATCATTGGTGCTTGGATTAAAGAAATCACTAATATGTGGTGTTTATAGACATTCGGGTGGATTAGCAGAATGCTTGTTCTGGCGGCCCATGGCCTGTTCACACACTGGGCAGATAAAACTATTATATATTTCAAGAGAGTTAAAGAATCAGAATTAAATCTGTCCGGCCCTAAGTAATCATGAAAAGGGAAAACAAGCAAGCAAGCAGACAAACAAACAAATAAACCTGTCAGCTAGCTTGGCAAACCTTTTTGAACCTGGTAGGTATCTACAGGAAGAGTATTACTTCCACCCCTTTTTCTGTCTTTCTCCCCCTGTGTGTGTGTGTGTGTGTGTATTAGAGCGTGTGCATATGTGTATGCATGCATGTATCTTGAGGCTAGAGGTTAATGACCAGTGCCTTTCTCTAGAACAGCATCTCTCACTGACCCTGAAGCTCAAGGATTTGGCTAGAGTAGCTCTATTTGGCTCTACTGGCTGTTAATGAATTCCAAGACTTTCTCCCCAGCCACTCTCAGTGCTGGGGTTTATTTAGGCAGACTGGCATACTCACCTTTGTTTATGGGTGCTGGGGATCTGAACTGACATCTCAGACTTGCATGGTGCTCCTCAGTCATAGCGCACTGCTGTCGCTCTTTATATTAATGAGCCAAACTCAGCTAAAGGCTAAGAAGAATTTATGATTTGATATTTAGCACATCCATCCTATAGGTACAAAGTAATTTTGAGGTAAGTATTTAACTACTGTGGTTGCAAACATTCAAATTGCATGTGTACAGTTGCCAAACTTTTTTTTTTTTCAGACTGAAAGCTTAAAACTTAAACATAGGGAATGTGGAAACATGAGTCAGTCTTCTCATTAGCACATTCAATAATGGAAAGGTGAGCCAGGACGTGTTTAAGCTAAGAATGATCATCAACATGAATATTCATGAGTACCTGATAGATGACACTCTGGAGGCTGCCGTTGATTTTAATACCCTCGGTTCTGCATATAAGAAAAACTGAACTCTTCCTAGCCATCCCATATCCTTCTGTAGGCAAGAAAGAATGTTGCACTCACGCTAGCATTTTCCAGACTCCTTGGAATATTCTTTTCTAAAAGGAAGATCATGGGAAACATGTTATCATCGAAGGGAACTCACCTGGCAGTGAAGTTATCTCTCTTGATTGTCTGTGATCTCTTCTAGATGCGTTAACCCACAGAAAGTAAGTGTTGGAAAGGATCTCTCTCTCTCTCTCTCTCTCTCTCTCTCTCTCTCTCTCTGTGTGTGTGTGTGTGTGTGTTTGTATGTGCGCATGTGCACACACACTCGCGTGCACAGAAGTACACATGTACATGTGTGTATGGTCAACATTAGGTGTCTTCCTTAGTCACTTTTGACCTTGATTTCGAGACAGGGTCTCTCCCAGAACCCGAGATCAGCATTTTGCCTCGTATGTGCTCTGCAAGTCCCTAGGTTCTGCCTGTTTCGATCCTGCAGCACCAGGATTAGCAATGCACACTACCATGCCAGGCTTCTGGTGTCCAAACCCAAGCCTTCATGCTTGTGCAATAAGCAATTTTCCCACTGAGCCATCTCTGCAGAAAGAACTCTTTAAAGACACTCTTTTCACTTATTCTACAGATGGAAAGAGAGGCATTCACAGGGGTATTCTAGGCAGAGACCTGCATGCCAGGCATTAGGCAGAACCAGAATTGTGCTCTTCGGTTCCTTGAGCACTGCACAGCAGTCCCAAAGCTAATTTTCACCTAGTGCTTGATGGTCATAGTGTAGGCAAAGAAGGGGAAGCTGCTGACACACTTTTTATGTGATGTGTGTATACAGAGGCTATAGACAGTTTTGACCCAGGATCTCTTTGTGGTTTGCTTGCTGGGAAATTTTCTCTGAACAATGCTAAAGGAACCGAGAAGCTGTCCGCTGATCTTATCTTCTGCAGCAGATAGCAGAGACAGAGGCTGCAGCACAGCAGGAGTACAAGTTGGCACTCACTGGTGGAAAGTCCTCAGACAGCGCAACTTCGCTGGAAGCCAGTGCACCCGTTGCATGTGGTCTGATCTCACCCCTTTTGCTTTTAACTTGCTCCTTTAACTCTATGAAAAGAAGTGGAAAGCCACTTTATTTTCCTTCTGCGTGCTTTTAGACTGTAAGACAAAACACCCAGCAGAGGTGTGAATAAACAATAAATGAACCCTTAGAGTGAATAACCATCACACAGGCTACCTCACCCCCACAATTACCTCAAGCCAAGGATAAAGTGTTGTTAGCACACACACACCCTTTTGCTTTCTATGTTCTTTACGGATGCAAACTCTCTTCTCCCCTTCAGGCAAGAGCATTATGGGTGGATTTTGTAGCAGCCATTCAGATGTTTGTTGCACCTCTGCTCTCAGTGGTGATGCAGCAAATCAAAACGTGTGTACATTCACTATCTTTCTAATGTGTTCTGGGCAGACAGGTGGCTTCTTTTGGCACACATGTGATTTCTAATTCTGCTGCCTCATGGATAGTCTGTATAGCTGCTATGAAGACTTCACTGCTGTGTCCTAGACTTGCATTGTTTGGAAGGTAGTGTTATCAATTTTAGACAATCTAGATGGTCGTATGTCTAGCGGTGTATTTTTTTTTGAATTATAAATTCTAAAATGTATGATTTATGAGATTCACTTTCTTTTTTATTGGGTATTTTATTTATTTACATTTCAAATGTTATCCCCTTTCCCGGTTTCCCCTCTGGAAACCCCCTATTCCATTCCCCTCCCCCTACTTCTATAAGGGTGCTCCCCTTATAGGTGGGTGGATGACCCACCTACTTCTGCCTTCCTGCCCTGGCATTCCCCTATACTGGGCATCATGCCTTCACAGGACCAAGGGCCTCTCCTCCCATTGATGACCAACAAGGCCATTCTCTGCTACATATGCAGCTGGAGCCATGGGTCAATCCATGTGTACTCTTGGATTGGTGATTTAGTCCCTGTAAGCCCAGGGGTGGGGGTCTGGTTAGTTGATATTGTTGTTCTTCCTATGGGGCTGCAAACCCCTTCAGCTACTTCAGTCCTTTTTCTAACTCCTCCATTAGGGATCCCATGCTCAGTCCAATGGTTGTCTTGGAGCATTCACCTCTGTATTTGTAAGGCTCTGACAGAGCCTCTCAGGAGACAGCTATATCAGGCTCCTGTCAGCATGCACTGCTTGGCATCCACAATAGTGTCTGGGTTTGGTGACTGTATATGGGATGGATACCCAGGTGGGACAGTCTCTGGATAGCGTTTCCTTGATCCACACTTTGTCTCTGTATTTGCTCCCATGAGTATTTTGTTCCCCCTTCTAAGAAGGACCGAAGCACCCACACTTGGTCTTCCTTCTTCTTGAGCTTCATGTGATCTGTGAATTCTATCTTGGGTATTCTGAACTTCTGGGCTAATATCCACTTATCAGTGAGTGTATACCATGTGTGTTCTTTTGTGACTGTGTTACCTCACTCAGGATGACATTTTCTAATTCCATCTGTTTGCCTAGGAATTTCATGAAGTCATTGTTTTTAGTAGATGAGTAGTACTCCATTGTGTAAATGTCATAGCAGCCTTATTTATAACAGCCAGAGCTGGAAAGAACCCAGATGTCCTTCAACAGAGGAATGGATACAGAAAATGTGGTGTATATTTAAAATAAAAAGTCTTTGTTTATGACTTGTTGAGAGTCTTGACTCTTCTCACTGTGCCTGAATTCTGGATATTTTTTGTCTAACCTGGCTCTTAGATTATCAAGTCTTTCACTCTTTCTAGCCTTGCCTCAAATACTTTTAAACCCACTCACTGGATTTTAATAAGTGAACATTTTGGCCAGTTTTATTTCTTTTTCAAATTAGTTGACTTAATTTTTTCCTGTACCCTGATGATAAGACTGTAAGCATATCTTTCATTTCTCTAAACATAGTGAGTATAGCCGTTTCACTTTGGGGCATCTGATAATTCAAAGGCACATGAAGTTGGTGTTTGCTAGTCTAATCTGACATTTCTGTTGCCTTTTGCTCCATGTTCCATTTTTTCTTTTCTTTTCTTTTCTTTTCTTTTCTTTTCTTTTCTTTTCTTTTCTTTTCTTTTCTTTTCTCTTCTCTTCTCTTTTTCTTTTTTCTTTTCTTTTAAATGCACTTGTCGTGCTATTTAAAACACTATTTGTAAAATCAACTCCACATCTTTTTTACCTGGCTCGCATTTTTACTTTTAAAGTCTAGGGTAATGGCAGTCCCAGATGACTCTGACTAAAATCCCCTGACTGAGACTTTTCTGGACTACACCCAACATGAGTGTCAGTTTACTGAGGTTTCTCTGTATTCCAAGGGCCCTTCCAGCATTCTTTGGAAAGCAGATTATTGAAGGAAACACCCCCAGCCTCCTTGCTTTGCTGACTCTAGGAGATAAAGCAGAAAAAGAAAGAAAGAAGAGCAAAATCGCCACCCAAGTCCTGCTCCCACCCCTGGTTCCAGGGCCTTGCTTACTTTAAGCTGCATTTTCTAGGGCAATTGCTTAATCCCAGCAACACTACCTTTAGGCATTCTGTTTACCATTTCCTGTTTTATGGTTGAATAAGTTGTGTTGACTGATACAATTAGAAGCTGGAACACTTGTGTTTGTCTTTTATAGCCATGCCTCTCATTGGAAAATAACCCCTAGGACTATGAGAGGAATACACTCAGGGCTAGAGGCACTAAAATAAATATATGAATTGATAAATAAATTCAAAGGGATTTTGATGAAGCTTAAAAGATGCTAAGGCACCAAGCATAATGATGCTGATCTTATTGTAAGTGGTACCCTTCTTTAAGGAAGTAATATGCTAAGATGCATTTGGGCAAATGCCATAGTGTTTACAGAAAAGCCCAGTGCTGAGAAAAGTCCTGGTACCATCCCAGTGCTAATTTTAATAAAGCATGGAAAATGGACACTGATGGCTCAGTATACACTCATTAAAATGATCACAACAATATAATAATTTGTTTGCTATGCAAAATAATGCCACTAAAAGTCAAAATCAAAAATACAGAAATATTTCTTTTTTTTTTTTTTTTTTTTTTTTGGTTTTTCGAGACAGGGTTTCTCTGTGTAGCCCTGGCTGTCCTGGCACTCACTTTGTAGACCAGGCTGGCCTCGAACTCAGAAATCCGCCTGCCTCTGCCTCCCGAGTGCTGGGATTAAAGGCGTGCGCCACCACGCCCGGCCCAGAAATATTTCTTTGTTTTACTAGGGATGGGTATTTTTTCTTTAAATTATTTTATATTGTTTGATATTTTTAAGGAAAAAAAAAGAGATTTAGCAACTTGAGTAAGAACTACCATTCTGATATTTTTCCAAGCAATTTTAGTGTAAAGTTTTTCATTAAAAAAAGATACATAATTTTTAAAAAATGAAATAAACCAAACAATTTGAACCTATAAGCCAGTAGTTCACAATCTATAACCAGGTTAAAACCATTTCAGTGTCTTCCTCCTGTGATCTCCATGTAGCTCTCAAGGCCAACCCTGGTTCCAGTGATCCTAAAAAGTGAAAAAATAAGCAAAACCCTGGGACCTCACCTTGATGACTGGGTCGAATCGGTTCTTAGTGAATGGGGTACATGGAAGACATGCTATTGTCCAATCATAGCTGAGCTGTTTCTTTCCTTTTCAGTTGGAGGATGTAATTCTCTCTCTCTGTCTCTCTGTCTCTCTCTCTGTCTCTCTGTCTCTCTGTCTCTCTGTCTCTCTCTCTGTCTCTCTCTCTGTCTCTCTGTCTCTGTCTCTCTCTCTCTCTCTCTCTCTCTCTATATATATATATATATATATATAATTTTAGCTCCAGTAAATTTGTATACTTTTAAAAGCTTTTATTTACCATAATATCTTCCTAAAAGTTTTTCCTTATTAAGTTAAAAGAGACTCATGCTTTGGTTTCAGGTTTAAACCTTCTTTAAAGGCATTTTCTGACCCTACAGTGAATACTGTAACACACCACTGAGCCCTACCACATTTCCCCAGAGAGCACTTCTTTGTTCCTTAGTATAAATGATGGCAAATCAACATTCGTTTATCTGTTTATCATCTGCGCCCCCCCCCCAGTGTGGAACCTGTAAAAGCGTGGAGACTATCTGAGTCATATTATCTAAACATGTTACTTGATACATAACATTTTATATTCTGTCTATCACATGAAAAGCCCATTTCTCGTTAGGTGTATTCTAGTGCATAGTTTTGTCTTGTCACATTTGGTTTTGTTTGCTTGGCTATAAAGTCTTTCATTTTGGTATAAATAGGAGTTGCTTTATAAAAAGAAATCACATTCTCACTTAAATATAATTATTATGGCAATATGTTCACAACATAACACACTTGCTTTGTTCTCTTTTTTCATCCAGGAGAAATCAATGACTCGGCCAACCATAGGATGTTTTCATTTCACAATGGAGGTGTACAGATTTCTTGTAAATACCCTGAGACTGTCCAGCAGTTAAAAATGCGATTGTTCAGAGAGAAAGAAGTCCTCTGTGAACTCACCAAGACCAAGGGAAGCGGAAATGCGGAGTCCATCAAGAATCCAATGCTCTGTCTATATCATCTGTCAAACAACAGCGTCTCTTTTTTCCTAAACAACCCAGACAGCTCCCAGGGAAGCTATTACTTCTGCAGCCTGTCCATTTTTGACCCACCTCCTTTTCAAGAAAAGAACCTTAGTGGAGGATATTTGCATATTTATGGTAAGGCATTGGCTGCTTTTATCATCGTGCCTTAAAAGTATATGCTCATCTCCAAGACTTTTCCTCTCTCTCTCTCTCTCTCTCTCTCTCTCTCTGTGTGTGTGTGTGTGTGTGTGTTGTCATTCCTTTAGAAGTAGTTGACAGCCGATCATCTTGGATGAAATATTCATGAAATGATACGTTGTTAATATTAGTTGATATTTATTTGGAATAAGTGATTTATTTACATACACTGTTAAGTTAGAATTAGGGCACAGTCTTTCAAAATCTTTCATGACTCAGTGGCTAGTCCGTCTACTTGCCTAAGGTTGGAAGCAGCTTGGAGAATGAGGTGAGCCGAATGAACGTCAGTGTTACACCAAGGGTGTTCCCACGTGGTCTTGTGAAAGCAGCAGACAGGAAGGCATCACCTATTAGTCACATTTGTAAACACACTAGATTCGTAAATGTTCTTGATTAAAAACCTTCTTTACATTTTATGAAAGCATTCTCTACTCAGCATTGAATGAGGACACGTTTTCAGGGTCTTTCATCAACATACTTTCCCCTCTCCAACCCAGAATCCCAGCTCTGCTGTCAACTGAAGCTCTGGCTACCCGTAGGGTGTGCAGCTTTCGTTGTGGTTCTCCTTTTTGGATGCATACTTATCATCTGGTTTGCAAAAAAGGTAAGTGATTTTTTATTTTTTCTTATACTCTCTTTCTTAGGTGTTTTTTTTTTCTCATCAAAGAATGCCAGATGCTTCTCAGAGTAACCTGAGCAAAGGATATACCACACATTTTCCTTAAGACACGCCTACTAATTAAGATAGGATAGACCATGCATTTTCCTTACAAGGTACCAATAGTAGTTAAGAAGGAAACTGCTTTTTTTATATGTTACATCATCTAAACTTGTTTTTAAGAAAAATATCTGAAAAGCTATTCCGGACAATATTAACAGGGACAATGAAATATCTTTTTGTGGTGGAACTTTTCTTTAGCTGTTCACATAGCAAATTTTTCAATCAAAGAATTTACTGCATTCTGCATATTATGAGTATGAATATATAAGTTGGCCAGACTGTGTGTGAGTATGTGTGCATGTGTGTTGTGTGTACACACATGTGTGTGCATATGTGTGTATGTGTGTATGAGTGAGTCTGTTTATGCATACGTGTGTATGTGTTTGTATACATGTGAGTGTGTGTGTGTATATGTGTGTGTGCATGCATGCACAACTGTAAGCATATGAATCTATTCTCTCCTTGTATCACTTCAGATACTGGGAATTGAGCACTCAGGTCATCAGGTTTGGCAGCAAGTGCCCTTTCCCACTGAGCCGTCTCACCAATTCAGAAAGTGCCTTTTATTGGGAACCTTTTGTATATTGTTTTACTGAGCTTAAGTCCATAATTACACTTTTGTCACATGCTACTTCTACAAAAAAAAATCCAGAAAACACTTGGAAAACAAGCATGAAGATGGGAAAGAACAGATAACAAGCCATGTTTCTAACTATCTCTTTCAGAAATACGGATCCAGTGTGCATGACCCTAATAGTGAATACATGTTCATGGCGGCAGTCAACACAAACAAAAAGTCTAGACTTGCAGGTACAGCTTCCCTTAGGGCTTTGGGAGGGAAGAACACACTTCATGGTTAAGACTGGAATTAATTTGTTTATTTCTATTTTAATAGAACTTTTTTCCCTAAGGATAATTTTAGTATTTTATGTGAAAGTCTGAATTTTCACTTTAACTGGACTTAATGTACTCTGTAGTATATTAAAAACGATGCTTGTGGATTGGTTTTAGTAAATTATCAGGGTTAAAGAATGGAGTTCAGCCAGTGTAACACAGATGAAGCCCTGGTTTCCATCCCAGTACTACACAGATGGGCACGGTGTTACACATGTGTAATCCTAGCACTTGGGAGTCAGATCGTCAGAAGGGCAAAGGCATTTTCAGCTATGTGGTGAGTTAGAGACCCGTCTGTGACTTATAAGATACTGTCTCAAGATTATCAGAGAGATGGGGAGGGGGAAGAAAAGGAAAGGAAAGGAAAGGAAAGGAAAGGAAAGGAAAGGAAAGGAAAGGAAAGGAAAGGAAAGGAAAGGAAAGGAAAGGAAAGGAAAGGAAAGGAAAGGAAAGGAAAGGAAAGGAAAGAACAACAGCAGCAGCAGCAGCAGCAGCAGCAACAAGGCCCAGACTGGAGTAAGAAGTTAGCAATTCAAGCCTAGCCTGGGCTACAGAATGAGTTGCACAAGGCCAGGCTCAGCCACTTGATGAGTCCTTGTCTCCAAACAAACAGTTAAAAAGGAGATTGAGATGTGTGCAGCTCACTGGTAGAGCACTTTCCTACCATGCATGAGGTCTTAGGTTCAAATCCAAGTACCAAAAAAAAAAAAAAAAATCCATAGTTAACAGTTGTTTCAAGGTGATTTTCAGAGATGTATCTGGCTTTTCCTTGTAAAGTTCATGAAACCAGGTTGTGATCATTTATTGACTATCCTTTAAATGCAAGCTTCTGAGTGAGGTACCGTGTGGGTGATGAGAATTTTAGATGAGGCTGGGAAGAGAGATTTAGGTGGATTCTGGGGAGAGGGGAGTTCATGAAAACACTCAGTTGTTTGGAAAAATATACAAGGTTAGAACACTTTGGTGGAGCTCTTGCCTAGTCCATGGAGAGTTAGAGGGGAGTACTGTCAAATCTGAGGAATGGCCAGAGAGCTTGAAACACCCACCGTGGAAAATTTTACACATCTTGCGCCCATGGTAGGATGATGTACATAGGACGGGAAAAGAAACAGAAGCCACCACATTCTTGCTACCACTCAATGGCTCAGCGGCACACATAGATTGTCATGGAATCACTGCATGGATGAGGGTCTGGCCTTGCACTGTTATTCTTTCCTCTCTCTTTAGATAGCTGGAGTTGAGGTCCAGACAGTCAGTGGCTCCTTCCCAGAGAGTTAAGATCACAGCTTTGCCTCTTGCAATCACTTTTATTTGATTACTTTGCTTCTGAAAACAACAGCATACTTCACCCCAATCACTGTCTTAATAATAACGCGTTGCATTTTAGTTTGGATTCCCTCAAACAGAGCCTGTGATAAAGACTTGGGTGTAAATAGTTCACTGGAGTGGTGATCCCAGGGAGACGTAGCAAAGGGGGAGGGAAGAGAGACGGGGCAAGAAGAAAAGGCAAGGTGTTGGTGCTAGGTTCCGGAGGTCTGCCTTAATGGGACCTCTGTCAGCTGTACAGAGGCCTCCCATAATTTCTTTTCTATGAAGGACAGGGTATGAGATGCTTAATCACTGGTTTCATTACCAACAGTTGGGAGCTGGATGCAGAGAGCATCTCTCCGTGCTCCCTGAACTGGGCTCCAATTAAAGCTGTTCTCATGTCTTCAGGTAAAGCCAGAGGCAGGAAAGTGGGGACAGGGATGGAGGGGGGTCACGTGGCACTACAGTGCTGAAGCAGTCAGCACATGCCCATGAGAGTCTTACTTGACTGCAGCTGGACCCTGTGAAGGAAGGTTCAGAGTTCAGGTAATGTCTAATCCTCACATCAAGAGTGGAATGAGCAAAACTTCAGGGGAAATGAGGACCTGAAGACTGGTGTGTGTGTGTGTGTGTGTGTGTTTGTACACACTACAAGGAAAAGCAGAAAGCTGTTGGGAGGGAATTCAACTCATGTTGAATGTTTTGTTACAGGTGTGACCTCATAAGCTGGAACACGGGGACCCACGGAGGAAACGCACGGACTAGTTCCCCTGAAACTTGAATGGAGAAATTCTTCTATTTTCTGGACTACAGGGCACCTGACTTGATTTAACTACAGACAACATTCTGCTGGTGTTTTGTTTGTCTGGATCAGTGACTATCAGTCATTCAGAATTTCAGCAGACTGCCCTGGGTTTGCTGAGTCCTTTTAAGATGAACCCCTTCTTATGGAAGACCCAGCTCATATGTATTCAACAAACAGACCTCATTGGGATAAAATGCCCCTCTCTCCGCGCCTGATTCTAGCTATGCACTGGCCAGGAAAACAAACATATCTCCAGCATTTTTTACAAAAATGCCAAGGGTATGAACCTGTAAAGCACACAGGCAGTCAATGGCCACCATCTGTCCTCATTTTTCAGATTCCGTTTTCTTTCCATAGAGATCAGCATTCTTTCTAGAATCAGACAGTAGAGGGAGATGCTTCACAACAGAAGCACTTGTTTCTGCGATTTGATGTATATACTTCATCGAACTCATGCATTAGAACCAACATGCTCTCTTCCAATTTCTAGACTCTAGCTGATCACTGCTTCAGGGCTTAGATGCCTGCTCTTGCCTTCAAATTTCCACTTAAAGATATGTCCGAATGTCTACTTGGCAGCTTGCAGTCACTCCAAATAGGAAGCTCAGCCTATATTCCCTTCCACCCCTGTTACTCAAAAAAAAAAAAGTAGATATGATGTTCCCATATTCTCCCTGCCAAAGTAATTTTTTCCAGAAAAGACATCTAAATTCAGTTAATATGGTTTACTATGTTGATATTAGTGGTAGTAAACATTTCTCAGAAACAAAAGCAAATTAATTTTGCTGTGGTGTTTTCTACTATTATCTGTGTTTCCATGGTGCTATTAATCACAAGCTTAGCTATTTTTGTAGATCATATTAAAGTTGCAAGCAAGGAAAGCAACCCTCTGTTAATGGGCAAACATTCTCCTGGGGTAGAATGAATTGTCTATTTAGCCTGAAAGCTGCGGTTTCTGGGTGGTGGCTGCCAGACTACAGCCACACTTTGCTCTCTCTGGGTTTGACAGGTTGAAGTAGTCCCCCTGGAGCAGCATTCCAGGCTACGCTGGAGTCCCAGAGTTGGGAGATGCCACCGAGCCTGGGACAAGCTGCTGCTTTGGTCTCTAGGATCTGGGAAGTACAGTAGGGCCAAGACAGAATTCCCTCTCCTAGACACTGTGCAGCCTGGAAGTCAGCCCTAGCACTTTAAGATAGAATTCGTTGATTTAGAGTTCGTTGGAAGGATTCTGAAGTGTAAACAGCATATGACTGACTGCTCTGACCTGGACCATTTTCTCCACTTTCCTGTCTGCATGCCTAAGACTTCTGGAGCAGCCAATGTGTATGCAACATAAAAAAACAAAAAAACAAAAAAACCCACAGACTTTAAGTAAAATATGGCTGCATCATAGTTTTAAGTTATAGTTGCTTACTTACAGTTTACTTTAAATGTGAGCTGTGTGTCAGTATATACTTATTACGTTAAGCATGTGTAGTGCTGGCTATGTACAGTACAGTACTGAACGTGTAATTTGAATCAAGTATGGTGTTCTCTCTCTTCAGATGACTCAGGCAGTCTGGCTTTGTTAGGGCATTCCCCAAGTTGGACGGTCCTTTCTGTGTGAGGGTGAAGGTGCTTTACTCTGTTCCTTGAAGGATCCCCATTCCCAACACGAATACCTAACAACGACTTCTTGAAGAACAAAATTTCTGTGAAATAAAATCTGGCTTAAAGAGGAGCCACTTGCTAAAAGATGTTAGCAATAGTACGAAGTAAAGGCTAAGCACTTGTGTGCAGCAATGGGCTATAACCTTGCTGTGTTTTCTGGGGGCGAAGAAGTGATGACCTTAGCTACCATATGCAAATTAGCCCTTGCTCTCCAATGACCTTGCGTGCTACATAAGATAGTTGCTCCCTTTGTCTCGCTTTTCCCCTTTTAGACTCTGAAATATTCACAAGCTTACAAAAGAGTCAGAAGCACAGGAAACAGCATGCTCTGTGCCTGAGTTAGTTTCTGCATTGACCTCCTGGCCCCACAGAATGGTGCCTATTTCCTATGGAAATGAAGACTGCACTCTTTGATAACTTGACAGTCACCAATATCAGAAAATTAACACTGATATGTCACTACCCTCTAGTCTTTGGTCTGCATTCAAAATCTTCCCCTGGCTTCTAGGATGTATGTAGGAGCTGAAAGTTCTGCTGGGGACGTCCCTTTGTGTTCGATTGACCTGTCTCGGGAGTGTTCTTCAGTCTAGACAGTTCTCTACAGCCTGTAGCCTGGGCTCTTTTGCAGATCACACACCATTATTTTGTAGAATGTTCCTTTTGGGGCGTCACTCTAATGTATCTTCATGAATGAAATGAGGTTACTCGTCTTTATCAGAAATAACACAGAAGTGGTGTTGTGCCCTATAGGGCGGCTCACATTTTGGTTTGCCAAGTTACTGCCAGGATTTGTTTTCATCTTCTGTCAAGCTTCTCCATTGTAAAGGGATTCTGCTCTCGAACAGCCAATAAATATGCTTTGTGAGAGAGCATTTTGAAGTCCTCTGTTCCTCACGTTTCAACTTATTCATGAGTTCATTTGTAGCTTTGAGGTGTCCTGGTTGCTTATTTCATTAAACAGGTAAAAATGTTATTATTATTCTATTTTGTCGTTTAGAGATGGTCTCATGTGGCTCTGGTTGGCCCTCAAATTTGCTAAGGATAACCTTACATTTTTGATTTTTCGGCCTCTATCTTGTGAGTATCGCGATGTATTGCAAGCATGAGTCACCAGACCTAGTTTTCATGATAATGGGATTGAAGTCAGAATGTCTAGAATGCGAGTCCACTGATCTGTATCTCCCAACCATTACTCTGTTTTGATAATAAAATTGACCCATCCTTAGCTGTCGGTAAGAAATGCATTTGACAGACAATGTCTATGTATCAGCTTTACTCTCTGCTCCTGGGATTTCCATGCTGCTAGGACCAGAAGGTGGACAGTATTGGAGCTATGCATCTATCTAGACAGGTAGATGTATAATAATAAATACTGTTACAACCAAAATGCATATTACATGTGTATGTGTGTGTCTACACAATTCTACAGACATGTACACACACACACACCTGTACTTGCATCTATTCAGAAATCTCTAAGTTCACATCCATGCCATGAACCTCACACAGTTCATGGACTATTCTAGCTTGTGATCCTTTTATTTATATGATACTAGGAAACCAAACCTGACTTTTATATTCTTAATTCATTAATTATATGATCAATTCCTGGCCTGAAATCCACCTGGCATCATCTTCCTTCCTTCAGACACTGACTTTCATGCCTAGCTACCCAATCTTGTTGCTCTCTTTGTCCAGGCTGAACCACAACTATTACCCTGAGCTTTCCCACTGCATGAATGGATTTTTCTCCTGTTTGGGGGTGAGGGGGCTCACACACCAGGCTGGGAATTCCTCTAGGAGGACAACCTCCTTGCCTCACTCAAGGCTACAGTGGACTCCCTTGGCAAAGATGCACAGTTGTATGCGCTGGGCTTTACAGAGTATGTCTGTAGGTCCAAGTTCCAATTACCTGCCAAAATACATGGCTTGTTAAGTATCAGTAGATACTCCTTCCCTGACTTTCTTTTTCCACAGTTGTTAGTGTTATTCTTTCTTTGTCACAGACTCTTCTGCCTTGGTGTTTCTAGAGGGGCACAATGGAAAGATTCTTTTTGCTCTGTCAGAGTGAGAGCATCTTGTATTTCCTTGCTAACTCCTCAGCATCTTCTGCATCTCATGTAATCTTTTAAAATTCTACACATTTCTGAGGAACCTCGGCCAAGTCATGCCAAAATGTGCCCTATCATCTAGCTTTATCTCTTATCCTGTCCCCAGCACAGCCTTGGAACACAGACTCTTCCAAGAGTCTGACTTATGGTGTCTTAACTTGTGATGAATAGAGTTCTGTACGTGTAATATCTGTTTTCTTTTCAGTTCAGATTACAACCCTGGAAAGGAAAGAGCACTTCTGCCTTATGCGATCCAAATCCTTAATTTCCTCTATTAAAATAAACAAACAGACAAACAAACAAATAAATAAATAAAGGCTTTTCTTGTGTGGCTAAGATGTCCCCTGGTGCCACAGAAGACAGGCTGTGCCCAGGCTGGCTCCGTTAGTTAACCTCTGCTCTGTGGAAAGAGGAACTGGGGAATCTGAAATTTTCCAGAAGAGTGAACACATCAGTATCAACATTTAATCTCCTCCTCTAGGGTCTGTGCTTCAGGTAAGATGAGGAAGCTGGAGAGATCCACCAGAAGGTGAGCAAGGACGCCCTTCACTCCAGGCCGTGTTTTATTTCTCTCTACTTTGCTGCTTAGTGCTTACCGATTTCCATTTCCGTATCTGAATCTTAACAGCTCACCACCTTGCCATATGTTCTGTCTGTGGCAGTGAGACAGATTGGGATCGAGCCTATAAATAACCCAGATGCCAACCCAGGAGGACTCTTCTCTGTCTTGGCTTTTCAGTCTAGCCACTGCTGTGTCATTTTGGAGACATGTTCTAATCAGAACTCTGTCTGTATCATCCCTTTTCCCTTTGGACCCTCAACATGATATCACCTAGGATTGTTTTGTAAAATTTTCAAGAGTCTAGAAGCAGTGGTCAGTCCGGTTCACTGGGAAATAGGATCCCTGAGGGTAGAGATGGCAAAACCTATGGATGTCTGACTCTCTTTCTCTGGGTGCATCCATCTGTTGAAACAGGAATAAAAACAACTTTTCCAATTTCTTATGGAAAAACAGTTTTGTGGTGCCAACAAATAGCACAGTGACATATCTGTATGTTCTCTGATGAGGATAATCACTCTTAGAATGTGATGTCTCCTTAGTACATCTCTCTGTGGTCTGCTATGTTTGGCTTTATAGTAATAATCCCACGTGACTGTAGTCTATGACTGAAAATTGTGGCACTCTTTTTATTTTCAATCATTATTGAAATAATGTGGACCCACCAGAAATGCTTTCTTGGGGCTAAAATCCTCATCTGCTGTCCAAACTCTTACAAAAATTCCAGGAAAATACCTAGTATAAAATCCAAGTAGCTGTAGGTCCACTCAACGAAATGATAGCTCATCAGAAATAAGTTTCATCTGAAAAGCCTATTTTCCCCAGTCTTTGAGGGATAGGTTCATTCTGAAAGCATAGCCAAACTTCCCAGCAGTGGGGAGAAGCCCCCTTTTTTTATGGTTAAAACCTCCTCCACACATGCAGAGAGCTACTTAGTATCACCTCCGTCTTCCCTAAGTGGTTCTCCTGTCTCACAGCTTCTCTCAGGCTCTCTTACTTCACACAGCTGCTGTGACTCCCTGTCATTAGCCTTGTGTGGTTTTCCCAGGCCTGCCGCAGCAAATGACCACAGACTTGCTTGTTCATGTGGCGCAAACCAATGCACATTCATTCCTCTATTGGAGGCTGATGCTTGATAATCGTTTTCACTGAGCTCAACCCAAACTGTGGGTAGCCCTGAGGAGAGAATCCACTTTCTTACTGTGCACATTCTGACCTATGCTTATGTCACACCAGTCTCTCCCCCCATTGCTACACTGTCTCTCTTCTGTGGCAAATCTCCTTCTACCGTCCTTTTATAGCACCTTAACATTTAGGACCCACAGTTTTTTGTTTGTTTTCTGAGACACGGTTTCTGTGTGTAGCTCTAGTTGTCCTGGAACTCACTCTATAGGCCAGGCTGGTCTCAAACTCACAGAGATCTGCCTACCTCTGCTTCCCAAGTGCTGGGTTTGGAAGTGTGCACCACCACTGCTCAGCTTAGGGCCTACCGTTTAATTCATGATCATTTCCCATAGGTTACCAATTCGGTGAGATTTAAAGTCACCATGAAAACAAATATCTAGGTATGTCTGTGAGTGATTTTCTAGGTTAGTTTAATTTAGGCGAGATGGCCCATGTGCGTGGTATCACTCCTTGGACTGAGGTCCTGGGCTGATTCAAACTAGGAAAGGGAGCCAAAGACAAGCATTCATAGCTCTTTGGTTCCTGGATGTGGATACCACATGGCTGAAACACTAAAGCTTTGGAAGAGGAAAGGGACCCCCAGTGGATCCTCCCCTCTGTTCCCAACCCTGGTTTCTATATTTAAGAACCATGGCATCTTTCTTCAGGTCTCCTCTGAAACTCCGTGGCTTTTCTTAAGAGAGCCCCTGGTATCATCTTCTTTAGGCTGTCTCTATGTCCAATGGCCATGTCCCAAATGTGAGTCCCCCAGTTCTGCTCAGAGCTTCTAACATCAGTCCACTGGGGAGAACGTCTCCTTGTCTGTGAAAGGGCAGGGAGCATGCACTTCTGTACCATGGGTAAGATACTCTTAACTCTGTCAATGCTAGCTGCACTGCCCTTATTGCAAAGAGCACCCATAGGCTTAGTGATTTCTTTGCCAGTTAAATTTGTTAGAGAAAAACTATCCTTAGAGGGCAGTCTATACCCAACTCAGCACACTCTCAACGGGAGAATGAAGAATAGGCTTAGTGGCTTAATCTAGAAGTGACCCTGTCTCTTATGTCTCATTGCTGTGGAATAAGGTGATTCTTTGTTTTTGTATTTTTTTCTTCTGGTAGAGTTTGCCAAAATTTTAAAAGAGGGTGACATTAGTTTTCTAATGTTCCTTTGCTTCATCGCTTTGGGAAATGGTCTAGACACAATTAAGTTATATTAAGTCAGAATTTCCCTTCTAATGGAAACCAGGGTTTGTGCCTTACAGTTTCCCCCAGCCCTCGTGTACATCAAACGCTATGGTGTGTGAATCTAGTTTCTTGCCACACTCAGGAAAAACAGTTATTTCTGGGAATCATTCTTCTGGCAGAAAGAAACCCAAGAGAGCTAACATGCAGAACATAAGGGCGCTGACTGCCTTCCAGCCACGGGTTGGATCCGGTCTAATGTTTCCAAAACAGGGCTTTGATAGCAAATCCTTTTGGGATGGAAGGATCAAAGGAGTCATTTAAAATAATCAGACTGCCTCTATATTGTTCTCTTCCCTGTCTGATTCTGTTTCCTCATCCTAAAGGAACAATTATGCTAATCTGGATTTCAAGCAGATTATTACAGAAGTCTAAGAGTCCCGAGTTTTAACTGTCTGAAGTAATCAGTTATATGCAAGTAAGAGCTAAGTCTCAGGCATCAGATCTGTTCAAGAAGAAAAGTATTTACAACACTCAGCAGAACAGAATACTGTCACCAATTATAGATGCTCCAAAGACTCCAATTCCAACCTCACAGATTGCCCAAGAGAGCCAGATGACTCCCCTTGCCTCTGTTCCTACAGAGAATAGAATTAGACCAGAAGTCAATGCCCATCTTCTACCCAATCTCACTTCACACACCCTATGGGGGCAGAATGTGAAGAGGATTAAGAGAGAAGGAGGGGGAGTTTCTGGGTGGCAGCAGGTGCTAGGCCACCTTCTGGGTGAGAAAAGTCTTCTAGTCCTTTATGAAGATTGGCCTCCACTTCAAGTCTCCCTGTTCCACAGCCAGTGCCCACCAGCTCTCCATTCTGCTGTGACCAGAAAAGTGCTGTAAATGTTTTTTTTGTAAATTTCTGTTACATCTGAAAAATGCTGGTCAATAGTTGTTTTAATTATTGTTTTTTATTTTATGTGTATGAATGTTTTGTCTGCATGTATATCTGTGTACCATCTGCATGCCCAGTGCCCACAGAAGTCAGAAGAGGGCATGGGCTCCTCTGGAACTGGATCTACAGATGGTCGTAATTTAATAAGCATAGGTTAATTCTGTCAGGGCAATTAAGTGAGACCAAGTATAAATTATGAGAACAGCCAAAAATTAGAATTCCTAGATTGAAGTTTTTGCTCTTTGAAAAGTACTGTTAAGAAAATAGAGCCAGTGCCCAGAAGTCAAGAGCTCTGGCTGTTGTTTGTCCACAGGACCCAGGTTCAATTCCTAGCACTCACATGATACTCACAACTGCCTGTAACCAAGTTCCAGGGGATGTGAAAATTTCACAGCTATTATCATAATTAACATAAGAATCAATTCACCACCTCTAACTAATATTAAACTAGGATTTTTTTTCAGGAAGCATTTGTTATAAGAGAAGTGGTTCCTATCAGTCACTAATGCTTAATTGTACCAGATTCTGTAGTTTATGCTAACGTTATACAACAGCTGTAACATCTTACCTAACCATCTATTATAATGTAGTCTGGTTTACAACTCTGGGCTAGCTACTGGTTCGCTTGGCTCCTGAGCTAGGTAGAAATGCACAAAACATTTTCTTGTGCATAAATTTGTGTTTGGATATGTCCTGATTGCTCTGGCTCATGTTTGCTTTCTCAGACTTCTCCTGTCAATGAAGTATTCTGAATCATTTAGGATACCATACCGTAAAGGTACTGGTGAACATAAAAGACAGAGGATCAGTGCCATTTGGGGGCAATCCAGCCTTGGGTCAATAACGATATAAAAAGAAATTGTAGTAACTCTCAGCCAATCAAGGATCTGCATGATCAATGGCTGACTGTTACATATTTAGAAAGTGAGGAAATGGATGGCTTGTTTAGTCTAACCCTTAGTCAATGCTGGGATTGTTTCCATAGTAATCTTGAAAGAGACATTGAGCTTTGGGTGAGATCACTGAGGGAGAGAGCTTTTACTCTGACATAGGGACCCATTTCATTTTATAAACATTCCAAATAGTAGCAAACTCTTCCTATGTTTAACTAAAGTCTGCTTCTTTATACATCGTTTGGTTCTAGTTCTCATTGTGTGGAATACGTGCACACTTACACATGCATAAACACACTAACACACATATACACACACAGAAATATACACACACATACACCACACACACACACTCACTGAGCTTCAATTTTTTTATTTATTCAAAGAAAAAAACTCCATTGTATCCAAGGCACTCTATTAGATATCATAGGGAGTAAAGAATGTAATTCTTGATTAGGCAGTCTAGAACACAGCAAGTGTCCAAGGAGGTTATGAAATAGTAAGCTAAATGAAATGAAGTACTGAGTAGTGAACAGGCCAGGAGATTCAAGAGAGGAAGGAGTCCTAATGGAGAAGCTACACATGAATACACCTTCAAAGATGAGTAGGGCTTTGATAGGAGGAACAGGACAGTGTCAGTGTTTTTTCCAAGGGGCTATTTCAGGTGAGGGACACTAAGGAGACACAACTGTCCCATTTTGCTTATATTTCTTGTGTAGGGAACTTTTTACAGCAGGACACTTCTAGTTTTGACCCACATAATACTCATTTTTCCATCCCTGAATGATAGACAGAAGCCATAGAGACACCTCTTGAGTAAAAGAACAAATGAAGATTTGGGTCCCTTGAGTAGGATGCTCTAAATTTTGTAGGTTAGTAAGCAAGGGCTGATTCTGTCAGGGCAGTTAAGTGAACTAAGTACAAATTATGAAACAACTAAAAAGTAGAATTTATAGATGGAAATTTTTGATCTTTGAAAGGTACTATTAAGAAAATGGACCTGGAGAGACTGCTCAATTGTTAGGAACACTGTCTGCTCTTCCAGATGGACCCAGGCTCAATTACCAGCACCCACAAGATGACTCAAAAATCTTTTGTAAGTCCATACATCTTACATCCTTTCTGGCCTTTGTGGGCACAGGAACACATAAGTAGTACACTGACATATGCAGGTAAAACACTGATATGCACACAAAATAAAATAAGTAAAATTTAAAAAATTAAGTCATAGACATGTAAAACATATTTTAATGTATATATCTGACATTTAACATGTTGCCAGAATTTATAAATAGTTCTTAGACATCAATAGTTACAAACAGTCCAGTTAAAAATAGACCCAAGATGTAGTTAGTACTCCAAAGACCTACATTTGGCAATGACCACATGAAAAAAAGTATCTAATAGCAGGCCAATGTAACTTAAAACCACAGTCACATAGTACCAAGCACACAGTAGTGTATCTCCCAGGGATGGCCTTTCAGAGCAGCTGTACCTCTCTTACATTGCTATTAGGAATGCAAAGTAGTAAGATTATTTTGGAAGATAGCATGGAAATTTCCTAGAAACTTTAATATCCTTTTACTCTATGACCTAGCAATTTCACTTTCAAGTTTCGCCCCCAAAGAAATGAAAATTTTGTGTCTATACAAAAACTTGCATGCAAATATTTATAACAGCACTATTCATAGTTGAGTAAATACTAAGAATAAGCAAAATGTTCATCAGCTGCTGAATAAATAAATAAATAAATAGACTATGCAAAATATATACACTGGAATACCAGTAATGTGAAAGAAGAAATAATTAATGTATGAAATAGCATGAATATATCACAAAACATCTGACTCATTCAAAGAAACTTGGTATCAAAGATATTTTGTTATATAATTACATTTATATGATATTCTATAACATTCAAAACTTTATTGATAGAAAGCAAATCATTTCTTCCTGGAATCAAGCTGAGAGAGATGATAAGGAAAAAGTTTTCTGATGTTGAAGAAGTATTATGTATCTCAATTTCAATCATGCTTGCATTCTATATACATTATCTAAAAATCATCAAGCTAAAAACACTGGAAATGAGGAAGTGTATTGAAGCCTCTCAAAAAACTAAGAAATGATTATTTATTGTAAGGAGATTATTCTCTTAGATGAATTTTTAAAGAAATAATCCACTAAAATAATTATGGACTCAAATGCCAAGAAGGCTACTTGACTATTTCCTTCTGTGACACTCAGCCATCGGGAATAACTTTTCTCTGAAGACAACTAGAAGAAGTGGAGGTGGTTTGAAGAGCATATTTTGCTCTCTCTTTACAAAATACCACAAAAGATGAATGAAGACTATGGAAGGAAATTGGCTTTTTAAGCTGAAGCAGGTAATATATTTCCTTCAGAGAGATCCTGATATCTTAAAAGATGATGGAATGGAAGGAAAAAAAAGCCCTAACAGGAGGGAAGGAGATAGAATTTTAAAGATGATAAATTTCTAAAATTTCTTTGGGGGTAATAATTCTGTCTTCAGAATCTACAGCAGAGGAGATAATATTCCCTTAGATTTTCCATCAGACATTATAAGTTCTCACGAAAAGTATTCCCAACTGGTTATGAGCTCATGATCATGAACTTTAAGTACCCATACCAACTGATTGGTATCCTGTCAGGGCTGTGTCTGAGACCTTTCCTACTTTGGGTCCCCCTTCCCCTCAGGATCCATGCTTGATTCATTGCTATGATCTTTAGCCATGCTAAGATATATTTAGATTTAGTGTTGTGATCTCTTGGATGGCCTCTCTTTAAGCTTGTGTTTGCATTGATCTAAGTTTATGACTAGATTGCTCTTGCCATGATAGTCTTGGGATGTTTCAGAGTTTTTTTTTTTATGGGAAGAAACAAAAAAAATTCTATTCTCCTCAGTGAGAAAGGTCCAGGCAGCAGTGGTTGAATAAACCCAGGCTCTACTGATATCTGAGCCTGAGCTCTATATGAGCCCGTGTGGAACAATAACTTCTGAAGGAAAAAATTAAGGTTGTTAATTATTTGGATGTTAAATTATTTGAACTTTAACTTGGAGGAGAATTTAATCTTTTAAACTATTTTCTTCTGGGAATCTCACAATATGAGGGAGTTTCTATGTAAATATTGAGCATCTTCGGGTTGTTCAGTAGTATTGATTAGTGGAATACATTATTGTTGCACACTTTCTTGTACGGCATATTGAACAGCATATTTTGGCCATCATTTGTGGTGGTGAATGGAAGAGACATCAAATTTTCAGGCTTGGGTGTAGTACATTTTTGGAGTTATCTAGTTAGTGTATAGTCTTGAAGCAATTTTATGCTTCCTACCATCAGTCAAAAAGAGGAATCTAAAGGAGCAATAGATAGATTAGCAAATAAGTCCTTCAACACAAGTTGGACTTCATTGGGAGAGGAGAGGAGAGGAGAGGAGAGGAGAGGAGAGGAGAGGAGAGGAGAGGAGAGGAGAGGAGAGGAGAGGAGAGGAGAGGAGAGGGGAAGGGAAGGAAGAGGAGGGAAAGGGAGGGGAAGGGAGGGGAGGAGAGAGAGAGAGAGATGCTGTTGGGTGGATAGGGACGTAGGGAGGTTGGGGCAGATCTGGAAGGAATCAGGAAAGTGAATATGGTCAAACACGTGGTATAAAATTCTCAAATAATTTATAAAAATATAATTAAAAAAGAAAGTGGCCTTTGAAGGTGAGAATAACATTGAATAAATAAATAGCATCTTGTGAAAGAAAGTTGTGCATGTAGTTTTAAAAAAAACACTCTACCGCCTTTGCTCAGGACCACAGCATGAACTCTGTCTCCTGACTCCCTTTTGTTCTACCTAATTGATCGATTGATTGCAACCAGCCCTAATCTGGCTTCCTTTTGAATCTGTGGATAAAAGACACACAGACAGTTTTGTTACCTTAACTTGCCTGCTACATACAGTTCCTCCGTGCAGATACCTCCCTGGAAAGGCGTGCCCTTACCAATTTATTATCTCCATCTCTCTTCTATATCCTTGACCACCCACCTATAGCAGAGCTCACAGGCCCTAGCTCTTCCAGGGGCCTTACATAATTGCTATGTCCCCTTTCCTCCAAGCATGGCAGAAAATGCATCACTCTCCTTCCCTGCATCTCCTTTTCCTCTTGAGACCCAGAAGTCCTACTTGTACCTCTGCCCAGCATTTGACTCCCAGTCCTTTTTATTGACAAATCAAGAACCAATTAGGGGACTAGAACTTAGTATCAAAACCTCCCCATACAGAAAGTCATACATATTCTTGGCTTATAAAGATGTCATGGTTTGTTCATTTCTATTATTGTGATAAAATTCCTTCTGAACAAAAAGCAACTCAGGAGAGGAGGGGTATTTAACTTATAGTTTCTGGTTGTGGTTCAACATTTCGAGGAAGTCAGGAAAGGAACTTTATGCAGCTGATCATGCCACATTTTTATTCAAGATCAGAGAGAAATAATTGCATACATACTTAACTGTACAAGTGAGTTTGTGCTTGTCTTGATTTCTCTACTCTTACTCAGTTCAAGGCTCCTTGTCTAGGGAATGCTACTGCCCACAGTGGCAGGGGTTTCTCATACCAGTTAACTTAAGATAACCTATCTCAAAGCCATGTCTACAAGTCTACCCAAAGTAGGCAATCCCTCATTTGAAACTATCTTCCCAGGTGAGTCTAGGCTGTGTCAAATTAACAATTAAAGTTCACTATCACATGATTCATCTCTCAGAGGTTTAGAGCAAAATATGATGGAAATGCTTGGAGAATCACACCCACTCTCATCCAGTCCCATCACCATCATCTGTTCCTAATTTTGTAATCAACTAGCTGACACTATTGTCCTTGACCTGGCTTTCTTATTCAACCTGATTAACCAATGGAAGATATCAGTGGGTTCATTTGCTTAAAAAATTCCTCTTTTATTGAGAATAAATTTTTCTCATACAGTATCTCTATTACCAGTTCCCCTCCCAGATCTACCCTCTTTCTATCTCTCATTAGAAAACAAACAGACTCCTAGGAAATAATAAGAAAATAAAATGTATGATAGGATAAAACTAACACATTTAAATTGGATAAAACAAACAAACAGATGGAAAGGAGCTCAAGAAAAGGCACAAGAAACAGATACAGAGGCAGAGGCTCACTTGTTTACACACTCACTTGTTTTCACATAAAAACACTAAATCAGAAGCCATAATATATATGCAAAGTACCTATAATATATATATATATATATATATATATATATATATATATATATAGGGTAAAAGAGAGAAAAATAAAATACAAAATAAGATAAATTTTAAAAGTGCTCTGATATGACATTATGAGACAAGGAACCTCCTCAGATGCCATTGAGTTTATTTTCTGTTGTCCATCTACTGTTGGACACGCAGGCTACTCTTACAAGTAGTTTGTTTCATCAATGGGACTCTCTTGGAGAACACTAAATTTTCATTTGCAAATGGATATCAGTTGGAGATTGCTTCTGGGTTAGTAGGCATGTGTCCACTTCTCCTTTCAGTCTTAGGACACAATGGGTTCATTTTTTTTTTTTTTTCTGTTTGATGGGCTGAATTCCAAATATAAGAAATTTTCCTTCCTTCCTTCCTTCCTTCCTTCCTTCCTTCCTTCCTTCCTTCCTTCCTTATTTCCTTCCTCCTTTCATTATAATCTGACTATGTCTTGAATTCTTGATCCTCTTGCTTCAGCCTCCTGCATTGCTAGGATTACAGACATATGCCATCAGCTTAGTTTAGGATTTTAGTCTATATTATTTTGCTTATCTATGTGAAGTAGGGACCTAAAATGTTTTATTTTTCAGATTCAAGTTTTTCTTTTCCTTCTTCTTTTATAAGTTAGCCACACAGTCTTTTCAGCTTTTACAATGATAAACACAATACTTTGATTTTTATGTTTTATGTTTCTCAATGGTAATATATTACTCAATGTTTTCTATTCTCGGGTGTGTAATAAGGATGTTAATTTCTCAAAAGTTGCAAAGGCAGAGGAGAGTAGGTTTAGTTAGTGATAAGTGACCAGAAAGTACATGAAAATGTTAGAAAATTAGTTAGGGAATATAACTTGGGGTCAAACTGTGACTGAAAATTAGTTAGAGAATATAACTCAGGTCAAACAATGACCAGAAGTTTAGATTGAAAATGTTTTTAGGCCAAATGAGGGTCACAAGAGCAGAAACATTTTCAGACATAAGTTTTCCAAATAGTAGTTGGGTGACAGTAAAGAGGCAGGGAAGAATAATACTACTGTTATAGAGATGGCACTAATAGAACTTGATTCTGATTTGGGGAGTAGAGTTGTCAAAAAATAATCTTATTCATTCTTGGAAGTTTAAATTAAGAACTGGCAAATATTTGTCTATAAAGGGTCAGTCATGTGTGGGTCATATAGTCTCCATGGTGACATGTTAGTGGTGCCATTGTGGTATGAAAATATCTATGGACAAAAGATAAATACATAAGTAGGGTTATGTTCCAGTAACCCTTTACTGACCCCTGGTTTAAAGGCTTATGGTTGCAGTACTAGCTAGTAACTTGTTACCTCTGAGGTCTAAATTCAACCTTTCAACCCCTCATGGGACACTGGGCTGTGACTCTGCATATGATGTTTCTATTTTCTGGAGGTCTGAGGTAGTAAGGAAATAATATCCTCTTGCATTTTTTGCTTCCTGTTCTTGCTGGGAATCACCTCATTTTTTTTTTTTTTTGACAAGGTAGCTGGCGTTAGTTCAGTTTGTTCACATTTTCAGAAGTCAGCTGTGATCTGCTTCAAAGATACCAACACCCACTGCTAGCACAGTCGCCTCCCCCCAAGAGGCTCATTTCAGTATCCTGAAGTACTGTTCCAAGCTCCTAGTGAAGCAGCTGCAAACATCCTGCCCCTTCTGGCTACACCTCAGACATTCCATGCCCTAATAACCATAGCCCTCTGCTTTGTTCTACCAGCTCCAGGAGTGAAAGTGCTTCCTGAAGTCACTGTCTTTGTGATACATCATTACTTCCTTGTGCATTTTCAACCTCTCAGAACTTACCCCATTCCTTGTACTAAATTCAGTTGAACTAACTGATGTAGTTTCCATTTCTTCTCACTGAAATCTGATCAATATAAAACTATTTTTTACCTAGAATAGTGTTCTGCATGGGGGATAGTAGGAAATCAAAGAAGTATAGTCTTAAATCCTTGATATATTAATACAATATATTATATTAATCAATTACACACATACACACACACACACACACACACACACACATACACACATACTTACAGAAACCAATGGCTTGAAGTCCTGAAAAATTGATGATTTACAGATATCTATCTGGCAAGCAGATTTTGACAGAAATCAAGGATTTGAATTCAGCAAGTTATTGTTTATATGATCAGAAAACATATGTAGTACATATGAAGAGAAGACCAAAATAGGAAATATATTCATTTTATGAGACAATGGATTTTCCTGGAGAAAGAAAAGACACCCACCAAACCCAGGAAGTAGAGAGTTACCCAACATGGAAAGTTCTTCAAATATCAAGGGAGATGTTTATAAGTCATCACTAGTGACTTACTTCATAATTATTTCAGTAGGTGTGCAAAGACGCAACTATTTATTGGTGTTTGTTTGTGTGTGTTTTTGAGACTAGTCAATTCACTTTATAACTGAGGATGATCCTGAATCCCCGATTCTGAGTCCTCTGCCTCGAAAGAGCAGAGATTAGAACCATGCCATAATGTGCCTGGATGCAAAGATGGATTTGGAAGAGTTGGTGAGAGAAGTGAACTGGTACTTAATGGTAAAAGTCTATAAAGATATTTAAGGGCCTAGATGAATCAAATAGTTTTGGTGTAGGTTTTACTGTTGACTTTAATTTAGATTGAGGAAATTCTTGGGTAGAGAAGAACTATTGGTTGTGAGAGGGTTATATAATATGCACAAAAACAGGGAGAAAACACATATAGTGCCTGAATGGCAGAGATGGGTGAGGATATCTGAGATGGAAAAATGAAAATAACATACAGGAAGAACACCTTTTCCTATGAGATTCAGATAAGCTCAGGGGTGAGGAAAAGCTACCTTTGTTATTAGTATATGAAACCTGCCTGTCCCTTCAACAATAATGAGACCAAATAAAATGTCATAATTGTCTCCTAAACAAAGCTGAGGCTAATCATCAGTAAGAAGCTGTCTATTCGGGGCAGGTAAATCATGGTTGATGAGATACAGGATCATTCTGTCCAGACCCCGCTTCACAGTAAGCTGCTGGAATGCTGTTAGAAGCAAGCCTTTATTTGTCATTCTCCTGGGGGTTGGCTCCAAGTCCCTCTTTTCTAAGAGCACCTCATGTCTACTGATGTGAGCCAATATGGAACATATCTGATGTGTCATTCAGATACACAGCTCTCAAAAACTGAGATTCCACATTCCGAAAGCCAGCTTCCTCCCTGTCTATCCATAGATGTACCCTCAATGTCATTTTCCAATAATCGGGTTGAATCCTAAACTGCCTCCTGAGTCTCCTTCACAGATAGTTACCTTGACAAACCGGCTCCACCGCTTGCCTTTCACCGCTTGCCTCTCATCAGGCCCAGCGTGTGCATCCTTGCCTCATTGTGCTCTTCAGATTAAGTCATTGGACATAAACTATCCAAAATTCCAACCAGTTTTCTGCTTTATACGATCTGCCTCAAGGTGACCCCGCCTAGGCTTAGACTGTGCCCTACCTCAGTGAGTTCAGTGTATTTCGTTCTGCTTGAGGGACACGTTCTGATCTTTTCTGATGCCGATTATGGAGCATTTGAAGCAAAAGTATTAGAGTATTACGAGTATTATTCCTTCCGATGTTTCGGGAGTCAGGTGGCATCAATGAGAGAAAAACATGCTGTCAAATACTTTTGTGTCAGTGCCATAAATAATCAACCTGGCAAGTGAAGCCAGGGTTCTTAAAAATCTGCTTTGACACTCTTGTCTCCTTGGTTCTAAGATGGCTTCCTTTCTTTCTGAGAATTTTCATGTTGCTGATTCACCTAGACTTTTTCTCAGCCCCCCCACCACCCCCCCCCCACACACACACACTCCAATCCTTTCCTGATTCAAAGAAACAAAGATCTCTGTAAGCAAGAGGAGCTGGTAGTCACAGAAAGCTTGTCTCTTCCGTGTTTAAGATATACTGGTATGGGGTTAAGAGTTTTTAGGTTATAAACAATAGTTTCCTGTCAAATAAGTCTGAGACCACCTCTAAAATGGTTGTGGGGGGGGTAGACTATACAGTTTTGTCCCTGGGAAGAAATGGAATGATTTAGGCTTTTCACCCATCCTAAAGTATTCAGAGACCAGTGCTTCCTGTGTATTTTCAGTAGTCCTCATTAGCTTGTATTTCCTCTTTTCTAAATTTTAATTTGTTTATTCATGTATGTGTATGTGTATTGTGGAGTGTGTGTGTGTGTGTGTGTGATAGGTTGTAAAAATGGTATATTACTTGCTAGAATTAGAGTACATATATGTTGGGGGTAGGTATAGATGTACCTGTATGCTTGTATCTGGGTTTCCAAGGGTCAGTGAAAGAAATCTTTTCTTAGTCACTCTCCACCATTTTTTTTTCTTAGTTAGGGTCTCTTTGTGAACCTGAAACAGATTAATTTGACTAGACTGGCTGTCCAGTGAGCTTCAGGGATCTGCTTGTCTCTGTGCTTTCTCCCCTCTCCCAGTGCTGAGGTTGTAGATACGCGCAAGTGCTGGAGAACCTGAGTTCCAGTCCTCATGTTTGCATAGTAAACACTTTGCTGATGGAACCATCTCCCTGTCCCTCTCTCCATCCTTCTCCCCACCTCTTAGAGCAGTGGTTCTCAACCTTGCTGATGCCGTGACTCTTTAATACAGTTCCTCATGTTGTGGTGACCCCAGTCATAAAATTATTTTGCTGCTACTTTGTAACTATAATTTTGCAGGTTATGAATTGTAAATGTAAATATTTGATATGCGGGATATCTGTTATGCCACCCCATGTGAAAGGGTCGTTCATGACGTGGTATTTATTGTTCTTAAAGATTGGTTAGCAAAGCTCTTCTCTACTGCTTCTTTTTTAGGTCAATTTGGAGCCAATGTCTTTTTTTGCTATTATTTCCAGAAGACTGGATTTCTCTTCTTTAAAATGCACTGTTGTTAAAGGCACTAATTATGTCAAGTTCATCCACATGAAAGATCCTTAACTCAAATTTACCAGTCTCTTGCTGGTTAGACCTTTGAAGTTTGGAGGTGTTTGAAGTTATGTGGGTTTTCACCTCTTTTTATTATCTTCGTGATCAAGAGCAAATGGTGTCTAGAGGTATTGACTCTCACAAGGTCAAGCACCACCACCCAGGTCAGCCTCTTCCGGAAGTGCTCAACGGATGTGCCTTGAACCTGAGCTGGGAGTAGGGGCCACCTTGCAGCTGTTTCCACTCAGAGGCTTTGCACAGGTGGGACACTAGTGATCCGAGGAGGAGTTCTGATGCTAGATGCCTATAATCTAGAAACTTTGCCACCCCCGCAAAGGGCAAAACAGAAGTTCTTGCTAAGCACTTTTTCCCATAGTGTAATTTGTTTTTCTGAAGAGGTTGTACTTCTGTTGCTGTAGATCAAATTAACATATGAATCTTATTTAAAAGAGACAAACCTGAATTTTAAATTGGAACTTCCTCTTAAGGAAAAAAAAAGATTATAAACCTTTTTTTTTTTTGTTTTGGTTTTGTTGTTGTTGTTGTTTTT
This sequence comes from Mus caroli, assembly GCF_978045245.1. Classification (NCBI taxonomy): domain Eukaryota; kingdom Metazoa; phylum Chordata; class Mammalia; order Rodentia; family Muridae; genus Mus; species Mus caroli. The sequence continues at coordinate 57,919,184 of NW_028227256.1, forward strand.
AATTACATGCTTGAAAGAAAGTTTACAATTTGGTTATACAATGTTCACTAATAATCTGCCTAAAATTAGTACGCTTTCTGTTCTAATAATTATCAGGAGCTTTTTGGCACTTGCATGCACATCTCTTCCTTTCCCCACAGCTGTCACCAGCTTTGAGCCCTGCAGTCTCTTTGTTACCACCTTCCTGTCCTCACCTCTCTCCATGCTCTGGGAGAGAGAGAGAGAGAGAGAGAGAGAGAGAGAGAGAGAGAGAGAGAGAGAGAGAGAGAGAGAGAGAGAGAGGAACAGGGACTCTGGCCCGAAGCCCAGGCCACTTTATCTGTCCCAAGGACATTCAAGGTTTTTAAAATCCAAGCTTTTGTACACAACACTTTCCCGACACAGTGTCTGGTTAGGTAGTTCACATTGGCTTACTCCTCATGGAGAGCAGTCTTGCTTTAAACTCATGATCTTCCTATCTCAACCTCTCTAGGTTTTGGATTACAGGCTTGAGCTACCATGCCTGGCTGTCCATAATTATTCTTCTCCAAGCACATTCTCCTTTGTCTACGTAGTTACCTTCACATAGACATCTCATTGTTAGATAAATAAAGACATTTGATGTCTCAATTTCTTCTGTCAGGGAGGAAGGATTTCTTATTCATCCATGTGTTCACGGCTGAGGTCCCTAGGGACACATAAGAAAACCATAGGAAGTTTTATATATATATATATATATATATATATATATATATATATTTCTTTATTTACATTTCAAATGTTATCCCCTTTCCTGGTTTCCCTCCCTCCCAGAAACACCCATCACATCCTCCCTTTCCCTGCTTCTATGAGGGTGTTCCTCTACCCACCCACCCACTCTCACCTCCTCACCCTTGATTCTTCTATGCTGGGGCATCTATTGAACCTCCATAGGACCAAGGACCTCTCCTTCCACCGATTCCTGACAAGGCCATCCTCTGCTACATATGCTGCTGGAGCCATGTGTACTCCTTTGTTGATGGCTTAGTCCGTGGGAGTGCTGAGGGGTCTGGTTGGTTGATATTGTTGTTCTTCCTATGGGGTTGTAAACCCCTTCAACTCCTTCAGTCCTTTCTCTAACTCCTCTTTTAGGGACCCCATGCTCAGTCCAATGGTTGGCATCAAGCATCCACCTCTGTATTTGTAAGGCTCTGGCAGGGCCTCTCAGGAGACAGCCATATCAGGGTCCTTTCAGCATACACTTGTTGGCATCCACAATAGTGTCTGGGTTTGGTAACTGTATACGGGATGAATCCCCAGGTGGGACAGTCTCTGGATGGCCTTTCCTTCAGTCTCTGCTCTTTATCTTCATATTTGCACCTGTGAGTATTTTGTTCTCCTTCTTAAATGAAAACCCCATCAAAATTCCAAATCAATTCTTCATAGAATTAGAAAGAGCAATTTGTAAATTCATTTGGAAAACAAAAAACCCAGGAAAACAAAGAAACAACAACAAAACAACAAACAAACAAACAAACAGGATAAGGAAAACTATTCTCAACAATAAAAGAACTTCTGAGGGAATCACCATCCCTGACCTCAAGCTGTATTACAGAGCAATAGTGATAAAAACTGCATGGTACAGAGACAGGCAGAAAGATCAGTGGGATAGAATTGAAGACCCAGAAATGAACCCACACACATATGGTCACTTCATATTTGACAAAGGAGCTAAAACTATCCAGTGGAAAAAAGACAGCATTTTCAACAAATGGTGCTAGTTCAACTGGCAGTCAGCATGTAGAAAAATGCAAATCGACCCATTCCTATCTCCTTGTGCAGAGCTCAAGTCCAAGTGGATCAAGGACCTCCAAATAAAACCAGATACTCTGAAACTTATAGAAGAGAAAGTGGAGAAGAGCCTTGAACACATGGGCACAGAGGAAAAATTCTTGAACAGAACACCAAAGGCTTATGCTGTAAGATCAAGAATCCACAAATGGGACCTCATAAAATTGCAAAGCTTCTGTAAGGCAAAGGACATTGTCAACAGAACAAAACAGCAACCAACAGATTTGGAAAAGATCTCTACTAATCCTACATCCAATAGAGGGCTAATATCCAATATATACAAAGAACTCAAGAAGTTAGACTCCAGAGAACCAAATAACCCTATTAAAACTGGGCTACAGAGCTAAACAAAGAATTCTCAACTAAGGAATACCAAATGGTTGAGAAGCACCTGAAAAAATGTTCAACATCCTTAGTCATTAAGGAAATGCAAATCAAAACAACCCTGAGATCCCACCTCACACCAGTCAGTGTAAGAAGCCACAAGATGATGATGATGATGGTGGTGGTGATGATGATAATGATGAAACTATCAATAATAATAATAAGCCATTGAAGTACAAGTAGAGAACTAAGCAGCATGCTTATCCCAAAGTTATCATAACTTTAAGAAATGCTAGAAACCAATTCCCAAGGATTAAGCCACAGAGTTTAAATGACAGAGTGGTAAAATTTTAGGGACAGAAGAGACTTCAGAGAGTATTTCAAAATAAGGTCTTGGATTCTCCAAACTTTCCCTTGGAGAGCTGATCCTAAGACCCTTGTTGAAGAATGCTCTTCCTGTCCCTGGGGAAAAGGCATATCCCTACCTCAAGACACAAGGATGCAGAGGAATGGGAAGATTCTGGCTGAGCTAAATTCCCATGGTTTCTCATGCTGAGATCAAACTCCTCTGCTCAATCCCACTTCCCATGCCTTATCAGAGCTAAGCATAAATGATGCACACGTTCCCATCTGTATTTGGATATAATCGGGAAACTTACATTAAAAACTTCTTACGGTTTTCTCATGTGTCCCTGGGGACCTCAGCCGTTAACACATGGATGAATAAGAAGTCCTTTCTCTCCAGGTGACAGTTGTGGGGAAAGGAAGAGATGTGCGTGCAAGAGCCAAAGAAGCTCCAGATAATTATAAGAGGAGAAAACGTATTGATTTTAGGCAGATTAATAGTACCGGCTGTCTTCAAACTTGAGATTGACCTGCCTCAGCCTCCTGACGGCTGGCACTCAGATCATTGCTGGAGGCCACTGTCCTGGATCACACACACACACACACACACACACACACACACACACCTACCTTCATTGATTCTTTGTCGACATTCTTAGGAAAGGAATAACCTGATCAGGTTTTACATCAGCTTCTAAGTTCCCAGTTTTCCCTGTTTTAATATTTATTTGTTGAGATAGTCATACTTTCTTCTCTTGAACATTAGGTGGGAGGTAGGGGACTGTTCCCAAAAGAATTCTTAGGTGGGAATGATTTTGTAAACTACAGCAAGCAATTTTTATTTGTGACAATCTTATATGTAGACTATGTCCACTTAGTAATCACCTAAGTCTTAACTTTGGGTACTAGGAATACACCGAACCCAGCTTTCAAAAATATTAGCTCCAGAAAAATAAATTCTTAAACACTGTCAAAGATGGCATCAGCAATGCTTCCTGGATTTAAATGTTAGCAATTAGAGATGAGCAATCACAAGGCAGAAACATTTGGATATGATTCCTTCGAAAGCCATGCCAGGGATTTTGCAGAGTGTTCCTATGTAATTGCTTTCTTTTGTTAGCATGTGTCTTAAGACTCTGTAGTGATTTCAGTTAAGTCATAGTGGGCTAAAACAGAAAACAGTGGGAACCAAAGCAAAGTCTCCCTTTAGAGTGACTGTCATATGCTTGCTCCCATAAGCAGCATTGGGACCTCTAAGCCCGGGAGAGCCGAGACTGCTTAGGTTTGGGACATGGAAAGGAGTGAGAGTTCCTGAGTTGTGTAACTGAGTGGATACAACCACATTTTCAGAACAGGATGTCACTACTTATCATCGCTTATAGTCAGGGTAGGAGTAGGTCAGCAGTGTCTATGTGAATAGAGAAACCAAGTGAAATCTCAAAGAAATGTCTAACAATCAGGGTGTCAGAGATGAAGGAGTTGCTGTGAGCCTTGGAGTCTAGAGGACCGGATACCCGGAAGTGAAAAACATCTGAGGTAAACATGGGTATCGTGACTGGCATGAAGATGTGCACACAAGCCCAAACTCAAACCCAGGATAAGGAGGTCGTACACCTGCTGTGATCCCAACTTGGAGTCTTAGGATTCCTCTGTCCAACTTCTTAAAGGACAATTTCTATTTAATGGCTCCCCTAATCAGGACATCACAGAGAACGCAAAGCTCATTTGGTTTGTATTTGAAGAGCTTACACACTTTAAAACTTCACAGCTTTGGATCCATTACTCTCCCTGGCTTTCTTTGCTCCTTAGTCACCCTTTCTAGTTTGAGCATATTCCCTCCACTGATTCTCTTTTCCATTTCTCTCCCCTTTTTTATACACAATGTCTATCTCTAAGCACTTAGATGTTTCTTTTTTTAAAAAAATGTTCTTTATTTCTAAAGTATTCGCTAAGGGGCAGAGTTGTAAAACTGAATCTATTAGGAATATATCCATTCATTTACTCATTTATCCAATAATCATTTCTTCAGTATTTAATAAGTGCTAGACAATATTTGAGAAACTGGAGATACAGAAATCATTAAGATATATCTTCTTGTTTTCAAGGACTCATCATCGAGGGCAATGGTAAAACACACAAACACCTAAATGCTCAGAGGCTTGTGGGGGTGGTTATGAAAATTCAGCCAACGCTGAGGATTGTTTAGGAATCAATCTGTGGCCCGATGCTACTCTGTCTTCATTCTGCGTTCCACCAAGTGGTCAATCTGAGTGTGCTTCATTTGTTTTATGTCTTTGTGTGTGTGTGTGTGTGTGTGTGTGTGTGTGTGCGATCTTACCTATCCTTACATTTTTTTCATAGTATGCATTCTAAACTAATGTAATTAGTAGGAATCTATATTCAGGAAGGTGATGTTTGAAATTGGCTTTGAAGGCTGAGTAGGAGTTCAGGTGCCAAAAGGAAAAAAAGAAAAAGAAAAGAAAAGAAAAGAAAAGAAAAGAAGAGAAGAGAAGAGAAGAGAAGAGAAGAGAAGAGAAGAGAAGAGAAGAGAAGAGAAGAGAAAAGAAAAGAAAAGAAAAGAAAAGAAAAGAAAAGAAAAGAAAAGAAAAGAAAAGAAAAGAAAAGAAAAGATGAAGGCACACATGAAGGAAAGCACAGGGAGATGAAAGCTTTGAAATATTCTGATAATGGTGGCAACTTTTTGTGGGGGTTGTAGTATACCCAGAAAGCAATGGAGAGGAACTTCTACAAGCCAATGAACTTCTAGCCTATACGCAGGAGATTGGATCTTATCTTGTAGTCAGTGGAGAAAATGTGTTGATTTGTAAGAAGTGCAATATCATGTTTGTCTCTTTGATGGCAGAATGAAAGATGGGTGGAAAGTAGGCAAAAGTTCAGAGACCATGGCACCGAGAGCCTGAGCTAAGATAATAATGGGAGCAGTGAAATGATTTAACCAATCTAATTAGTACTGAGGAGACCTAGCCATGTGTTTCCCACAACATTTGGGTACAGGGGAGACACAGGTTTTCATCAGGGTGGCAAGTGAAGATGGCCTTGCTCTTACAGGTTGGAAATCTACAGAATCTTTTGGGAGTAAAAAGGCCCCAGCACAGGAGAAGTGAGAGCTAGCATCACCTTCTCTTTCCCCACAGTTTGCACTCCCATCTCTCTGGACGGCCTGTGGTTGCTGTCCTACAGCAACGCATGATGGCATGTCAAATGTACATCCAGATACCGAGGGCTGTGCATGGAGGCACAGCTGCCTGGGCTGAGAGAACTCTGGCCTTACCCTCTGGGGTAAGAATATCTCAAGGTGTGAATTGGGGCAGCTGTTTAGTTGCTTTAGATACAAGGTTCCCATCTTTAAAGTGTGTTTCAGGTGAGGTGCCTTCTAGGTGACACTTAAGTTTCATAAGATCTTATGAATCACTCATGAGTAAATAATCTTCTCTCTTCCCCAAGCTTGTTTCCCCTTCTGACTGAACTGTGATTTCCTGGAAGATGGGGGCAGTCAAATTCTGGATCCCAGAGGCCAGACATAGGATCTGAGGGTGGGGGAGGGAGCAGGCAGGCTGCCTCACAAGGCAATACTATCCCCTATTCTCTTTGTTTCCTGAGATTAAAACAGTATCAACACTTGGTCCTACCTTGTACATGCCTTTTGGATGAGAATCCACCCCCCCCCCAAGTATCTTTCACTTGGAATGCCTTTCTACCTCCAGAGGGCTCCCCAATTCTTGATAGTTCATCTTAAATGCAACATATTCTTTTTGTTGAACTTTCCTGGATTCTAAACCCACCCCACATGCTGTTGCTGGGTTAAGCTTCCAGTTTTGGGCTTCTTGAGCTCAAATGCCCACAGTGTACGTGCATTTACGTGGAATCTAGCTGCCATGACACTGATGTAATGCCTCGTGGAACCTATCATACACATTCTTCATTCACACAGAGGCCTTCCTGCCTCTGCATGGTGCTTACTGCTGCTTCTCCTTCCCTGTTTCTGCCTTTCTTCACCTCTCTCTCTCTCTCTCTTTTTCTCTCTGACAAGGTCTCATGTACCCCAGGTTATCCTTGAACTTGTTATGTAACCAAAGATGACTTTAAACTTCTGATCCTCCTGCTTCACCTCTCAAGTCTTAAATCCCCAGGGCGTGCCATGGTGCCTAGCTATTGCTGTTTCTCTGTCTAGAACCCTCAACCCTCCTCCATTCCTCTCTGAGGACAATGTGTCAAAACCCAGATCCTTCTCCATGTAACTCTTGGAGTCCTTCTACGCTGTATTATAGTCAAAGTATTCTGTCCTGACCAGGCCCATAATGACGTCAGGTAAATTATTAGGATGTTTTTATGAGATGCTTTCATCTCACCATCCAAGGATCTTATAAGTTCTTGGAGGTTACAGAATATGACTTATGTATCTTTGTATTGATCATTGTCTAATGACAGTGACAATAACAAAAGCTAATATTGCCAAATCGCTTACAGTTCATAGACACCACCACAAGACCTTTGCGTTATCTCTTCTACTATAAATATGGTTCCCAGATTATGATTGGTTTGATTTATCTTTTAACTTTATGATAGTGTGAAAATAGAAACCATAGTTCAGATTTTGAATATCAGTATTTTCCCAGGCTAGTGGTCACTCTTTCTCGTGAGGTGGGGCAGAGCAATGAGCTGCAGTTCCCTGTATCCTTGAGACGCCCAAGGGGAGACAACAGAGTCATGAGGTATGAGGCTGTATGAGGACACTCAGTAGTAGGTCAGGTGTATTCAATCCATTTTCTATTTACAGCATTTTCCACTTATAATGGGAGTATTAGAATGTGACTCAAAACCACCTTAAACACAAGGGTTTTCCTGACTCTTTTCTTCAAGTGGGAAAAACAAGCTTGAGCATTAAAAATACTTTGCACAAGGTCGTTTGAGCACAGACTCTAGCTAGTCTTTTCAAGTCATAGGCACCCCAAAGGTGGAGCCACTGTTACAAGAAGTGGTTTTGTTTTCCTGCCAAGCACCAAAGCAAAGGTGCTGAGAAGGGAGAGATGGTTTTGGGGTAAGCTCTGGGAGAGCCATGGGAAGCCATCAGGAAGGTAGCAGAGCCTGGTAGGAGGTATTAAATTGCTAGGAGGTCCTTTATGTGGGAAGCAGTAAAATGTAAAGGAACTGGAGTCCAATAACCTGTGAGAAAGAGGAAAGTCTGGCATGAACACTACTGCACAAACTGACGTGAATGCTGACGATCTTTGGGTAGCGTGGAACATTTTCAGTTAGATTTTGAGGAGTAAGCGCGTTCGTTATAATTAAGACAATATTTTGTAATGAGAAATCTGTGGTTGTAAGTAATAGGATTCAATTACAAGTAGTGGGTTGCATATGATAGTATAATGTGTTTAGGGCCTAAGTGGGAGTTCGGGCTACATTTTGGGTTTGGGTTTGCTCCTGGGAACCATAAAGTGGGAACTATAAACTTTAATTTCGTATTCAAAATGCTTCCTAGGGGCTTACCCTGTGCGTCTCAGAGTGGAGCAACCATAAGGGATCGAAATGATGACTGGCTTTAGGATGCTGGAGAAGAATCTGCTGGATCCTGAGGAACACAGTGCTCTGCTCTGGTCTGTCCCTGTACAGTGTCAACTAACCCCAGGCTCCTACTCAGCAAATGGATCTGAGTGCCCACAAGTATCTCAGCTCTGTATATGCAGGAAGCAGTGGTGGAATTATGGGTTCTGGTCAACTAACCTGGGATGGATAACTATTAACTCTTAATAGACACTCACTATGGATAAACGGAGTGTTTGCCATTCTGTTCATTGTCTCATTTAATGGTCACACCACTGTGAGGAGGCAGCTTGGTGAGATTAGATAACCATGCAAGTTCCCACCATAGAATGAAGAGCCATCGCTAGACTTTTCAGTCTGAAATGTGCTTGCATTACTTTCTGTTCACCAACATATATCCCAACCTGCTAAGTTCTAACTCTAGCTCTGCTACCAACTGGCTGTGTAACTTTAGTAGGTTTCTTAAAGAGATATTGATGGACGTTGTTTCCAACACTTTGAGTCTCTTTCTGATTATGTTAGCTAACAAAGGCTTAGAAATAAATACGAACCGTGGGAGGAAATAATGTGACCAGTGTCAGCCTGGGTACCTAAAACGAATTTGGCCTCAGTAAGGTAAGACAGTAGAAAAAATTTCAAAAGACAGAATTTTTAGAAGTTTAAACTCATGATTTAGAACTGCTGAATTCTTGAGGTAAGACAGGCAAGCAACATAGCAAGAAATAGAGAAGAACCCTTCAGACTGACAAACGGATTCCTTCCAATCTGTTCTTTCTTCTCCTGTGTGCATGGCAGGGCTGTGCTGATTGGTTCTTTTGACTTGGCTTTAGGTGTGGGTGGTAAACTCCTAAGCCAAATGATCAGTGTGCTTAAAAAGAAGACAGAGAAGACATATAATGCTGTGTTTCCTAAGAAATGACATGATACTGCTTGTTCTTACACAAGAGCTAAAGGGATTGTATGGGAATAGCTGTGTAGAAGAACTGTTAAGACCCTGATTGGTCAATGTATCTGTGGCCACCACAGCTATCCTTCACAGATGAGAATTTGTTTTCCTGAAGGGTAACCAGACAAGAAGTGGAGTTCTGAAACATGGGAGAATGTAGATGAACTTTGAAAACCTTGGCAATGTATGTTCTGTTTAAAATACCTAGCATTTAGGATCTATCCTAACACCATTGGCATTGTTGCTCCCACGTCTGAAAGTGAGACTATTTGTGACAGGAGTTCTCTCACAGTTCATGGCCCTTGCAATGAATTTGAGCACATAATCCTCTGAGGAGAATAATGGTGTTTCCTCTCCTTAAAAAGTGTGTCATGTTAAACATCCTTCATATCAGCAAGAATTATTCATATTTTCCCCCAGCTGAAATGGAGGTATTAAAAGGAACCAGAGGACTTGGTTTTAAAACATAAGTTTTTCTTCTCCAAAATTTCACTAGAAACATAATTTAGCTTCTTGTCCTGCTGTGGTCTTTGTTCAGAAGCAGAGGACAAATGGCAGCTCTGGTTCTTGTCATGGACTTGGAGAGATGATCTGTTTGTTTCATCTGCAAATTTATGTTGTTTTCCTTCAGAAGATTTTCTGTTACAGGCCACATGGTCTCTGACTGAGTCAAGTTGCAGATTCTTAGTCATTCAGAAACTTTCAACTCAGCCAGACAAAGTTAAATCATGTGCAGAGTGTCCTCCACGCTCCTCAGCAAACTCCCAAAGCTTCTGCAGATTTTGCATAGGTCTCTCGTTCTGCCACTTAGAAGGAGACATCTACAAAAGATTTTTACCCAGAGAACGTGACAATGAAGACTTCTGCTCTTAGCGTTCAATTTTGGAATCCTCTGACTTTATATTTCTAAGGCAGAAACAATGTTAAATGTCTTTAGGCCAGAGAGTTGTTTTCATAACTTTTTATACAAGTGCCCCAACAAGTTGGATAGACCATGTGACATTTAATGCCTAGAGGGTAAATTATAAAATTTCTGTGCATTTACTACAGGTAACATGGGTAGGACTACTGGTGACATCGTCTTGTATTTGTCACCTCGCCCAAAACATTGGTTTTAGTGGGCATGGTTGTTTGAGTTATTGGAAGTGATTTGAAAGTAAACAAAAAGACTTAAAGAGTCCTGGTAGATGTTATTGACCCTGGATATTTGTCTGGACAACTTCAGCCCTACTCTACATGGGCAAAACCAGCAAAAAGAGATCCTGTCTTTGCTTTCCATAGCAGCCTTCATCCCTCCTTTCGATGTCAGCTGAGCCCCACTCTGTGGAGCCTGTGATTTCTTGGCATCATTCTGTCATTCAGTTTTGTTCCTTCCTACATGTCTGGCCTTTCTAGAAGAAAGATGTAAGATAGGGATATACGGGAAGTAACTGTCTTTGTTTGTGTCGTACCTACATCCTTCCTCTACCTACTCTTTACTGATGGGGCTGTGGTTGCACCCAAAGATGTCTGTCTCCAGAACTCAGTAGCCAATGAGGAAAAACCACATAGAAGTTGTTATGTCAACAGCATCTTAAAGCCATTTCACTTTCAGCAACATCTTCTGAACAGCCATGACAGGAGATAGCTTTGAAAACTTCCCAGGATTACAGCTGGTTAGTCAGCTCAGTTCACTTTACTTGAGACTTTAATTTCCTCAGTAGCACTGATTCTTCATTTAACTCTGTTCTTTCTTTTTATTCCAAATAATAATAACCCCATTTAAAATCTCCATAGAGGGCTTAAATTGGTCCACTAGCCCCCATCTACTCCTCCTGGCTTCAGTTTTGAATTCTTTCTACAGAATGGGGTGATCTTAAACTTCCTAGAATAAGGCTGTTCATTGTCATTGTTCTTCTGTTCATGAACCATTGACAGCTCCAAGCCATTCTTCAGTCCTGAAGCCTTGACTGAATCCACAGCATCCCAGCTCTACCTTGACCTTCAAAGTTCATCAAATCAGGCTCCAACTATCTCTCTAGACTTTTTGCTCTTTACTTCCTTTAATTTTAAAAAGTTTTTTCTCCAGCAAATTTGATTCAACCACTGTATCTCTTCTCCTATTGTTTCCAGCCTCAACCTCAAATGAATTCTGACACCAAGAGACAAATTACAATTTGAATCTCTAGGAATTTACTGTAGCAACTTTAGATCATTAGATCTTCAGTTATATTTTCCCATTCCCTCGTTCATCTCTCCACTGATGTAATGTCAATGTCCATCTCTCTGTGTGTGTGTGTGTATATATATATATATATATATATATATATATATATATATATACATATATTATACAATATATATTTATAACACACACACACACACACACCCTTGGATTGACTACGATATACTTCCACCTGAAAGCCAGTAGACATCATGAGAGTCTAGATACAGAGCCTGACCTGAATACATATTTACTCATATAGAGAGGCATAGGAGTAAATCACTAAATATGCCTAACTAAGTCACAAGTAGAGGCACACAGCGGGGAGACTGAATCTTCCAAAGAAGAGCAAGTTGGTGAGAAAAAGTTTTATAGAGGACATGACAATGTTTGGGCTGACTCTTGGAGGGTGAGGTAGAATTCATCTGAGGATCATGGAATCTTAGTAGGTGGGGTGATTTTGAGCTATAAAAGATGAAGTTGCTGAGGTAGGTATCAGATCTCAGTAGTTTTCCCATCTACATTATATTAAGGAGTTTGGCCTTTGTCTCAGAAGCAAGGGGGGGCATTGATAGACAGATCTAATACCTGTGTGTGTGTGGAGGAGGCACTTGTATGAAATATAGTATTCACAGAAAGAATAACATGAGTGGGAATCATGTTTGTGGGGAAGGAGAGGGTGTGTGTATGTGTGTGTGTGTGTGTGTGTGTGTGTGTATGTGTTTAAGTTTCAAGAGCTTGTGGAGCTTCAGAAACTGTCAGTAGATGGTTAGGTGAGGAGAAAGATGTGGGCCAGGGAGTGCAATCTTAGAGTAAATATTCTCTAAGGCATTGAGGAAATGGTCGGACTGATTTCACTTTGACCTAAAAAAGTTACAAAATAGGAAAAGAATATAACACCAGAGGGAAAACTGGAAGGGGAACAAAAGCCACAGCAGAAGAGAATTCAAGAATGTGTGTGTGTGTGTGTGTGTGTGTGTGTGAGAGAGAGAGAGAGAGAGAGAGAGAGAGAGAGAGAGAGAGAGAGAGAGAGAGAGAATATGAAAGAGGACCGTTTGGGGAGGATCAAAAGGAAGGTGAACTGGGTGTGGATACAAATAAGACATGATGTATAATATGATGTATATATGCATGAAATGTCAAAGAATACATTAAAAACAATCTTTGGGTTTTGTTTTTCGTGGTGGGCTTTTTTGTTGTTTGCTTGTTTGAGACAGTCTTACAATGTAGCATTGGCTGGACTAGGAACTCACAAATGTATATACCAGGCTGCCTTTTGACCTCCTAAACATCTGTCTGCTGCTGCCCCCAGAGAGTTAGGATTAGGGGCAGGTGCCACCAAGCCCACTTAAAAACAATTATTAAGAGAACAGAATACTATCAAGGAATGTTCTAGACATAGGGATTAGTGACAAAGACTGATGGAGTGGGGATTCCAGAGGACTGGATAGAGTGTGCAGATGATTGACCAGATCCCCCTCTGAACATTGTGGCAGAAGAGATTGGTGGAATCTGAATGTATGAACCCACTTGTCTTTGATGGAAGAGGAAGTGAGAATAGACCTGTAGGAGGTTGTCTTAGGCAGTGAGTATGAGAGAGGAGTGTTGTGCAGCACAAAGAGCTTTGTTTGGTTGGATTTCACCCTAGAGTCAAGAAGGATCCAGCTGAGCTGGAATCAGAGTCGCTGGAATTGAAGCTGTATTGAGGGTGTGTACAGCGCAGGCCTTGCACTCTGACTAAGCAGCTAAGAGTGACCCAAGAATCTGTTTGCAAAAGGAAAGTTACACTGAATTTTCTCTGAGGCCTCTTTCAGTTTTGAAATGTTATGATTCTGTGATTAATTAAAAAAAATGAATAGGGCAAACAGTATTTCAAGAGGAATGTTTAAATTACTTATGAGAACAAACTTTTTAAGTACCCTTAAGCATCGTAAAACATCCACTCCCACAGAAATAATTGATACGCCAATTATAAATCTTTCTTCGCTGTTCATTCAGGCAGATTTCCTGAGACCTATGCTTGGCCACGTTCTGTTTACCTCCTTCAAGTTCTTGTTTGTATTTCAAAGCCCAAACTGCACATCTTTCAACAACATGTTTCAGCCTGGCTGATCCCAGAGTAGAGCTAAATTATTAAGGTTTTCTATTATGTGCAAGATGAGTTCTTGATGAATTGGTTTATCTCTGGAGAAATGCCCATCTTCTTCTTAATTTAGGACACAGCTGTCAGAATTGCAAACTTCATCAAAAATGGCCACAGATAACTCAGACACCTCTCAGAGACACTTCCTCTCAGTTGGCATGGTCTTTGAGGACAAACCACACTCTGAAATGTTTGTATAACAGGAAAATGTGGTGTCAAGATGATCAAAACAAGATAGGAGACAATATATTTTCACAGAATTTGCATACATTATTAAAAATAATAACAAGTGGACCTACAGAATGAGAACAGAGCCAGAGAGAGAGAGAGAGAGAGAGAGAGAGACATTGAAGAAAACACAAGCTGATTAAGTGCATGTGTGAAGTCCAGACTTGATGTTAGCAATAATGAGGTTGGCCCTTTTTAAGTTTAGGGGAACATCAGCAATCTCCCTACCTCAGTGAAAACAGAGGCCTTTGTTAGCTACCTTAAATCATGATCTGACATTTGGAAGAAGTGTGTGAGGTAACCATCCTGAGCTTCAGTTAGCTTTAGTGGAGAATATAAGGAAGTGTCTTTGAAAAAAAAAATCAAATAAGACAAAGCAAACTGAAATCAAATAACACAATGCAAACTGAATTTTCAAAGGAATGCCTTTTTTAAGATTTATTTTTAATTATCTGTCTGTCTGTCTGTCTGTCTTTGTAAATGTGAACCTGGGTACAGGTACATGTGAAGGTCAGATGCATCTGATTCCCCCTGAGGCTAGAGTTATATGTCATTGTAAGCCTCCCTATGTATAGGGAATTGAAAGTCTTCTATAAAAGCAGTACATGGGTTTAAATACTGAGCCATTTCTCCACTCCCTAAAAGAATAATGAGAGGCTATTTAGTGATGTGTAGGGAGGATTCCAGAAGGACACTGGGTTAATCGGACAATTCCCAAGAGTAACAGGAACATGATCCTGTGAGCAGGTCCTCTGTAGTATTATCTGATATTATGTGATCTTAGAAGACCATGCATATAACCTGGGAGGGAGAGAGATTCAGACTTACTCTCTATGTCTCCTGATTTTGTCTCCCATTGAAACCCAACTGGTACCTGGTCAAGGGAGTCAGCCAGGTGATCTATAGGAAGCCACTTTCTATAGTATAGGGGAATCTGTGCTGTGGCCTTGGAGCTAAAGAGAATCCAAGAATGAGATGGTATGTTGATTTCTTATTATATATATATATATATATATATATATATATAATCATAGAAAGTGGTATTTCATGATGAAGACATCCACCTTGGGGACAGTAAAATGATCAACACTACAGATCACAGAGAAGAGCAGAGGAAGGGAGACAAGGTTGACACAGTGAGCTCGTGTCTCACTATGCATTAGGAGCTACTATCATTTCTGATATTAGAGGCTTCTAATTGTACCACTTGTCATGTGTTTGAGCTTCTCTTGTGGGAGCCAGCTATGCTGGAACTAATGTCACCAAGGTGGACAGAGGTGAATCTGTGCTGTGGCCTTGGAGCTAAAGAGAATCCAAGAATGAAATGGTATGTTGATTTCTTATTACTGGAATATATATATGGTATATATATATGTATATATATATATATATATACACACATATGTATATATATGATATATATATATCATATATATATATCTATATCACTGAGTAAACAAGAAACATTTATCCTCCCAGAGTGTATTTGTTACTTCTGTTACTGTGATAAAACACCAAAGTATTTATAGAAGAAAGTTTATTTGGGCTAATTTCCAAAAAGATAGGAGTCAATCAAGATTGGGAAGCAACTGTCATGACAGCTGGAGTAGCAAGCTGCAAACTCATATGTTGAACGTCAAACACAAGGAAACTTATCTCTCAAAATCTGTGCCCTATGACATCTTCCAGCAAGGCCACACCTTCCCAAACAGTTCCACAAATTGGTGACCAGTTGAGACTGTGGAGAACACTTCTCATTCAAAATATTATATAGAGTTCTGGAGATTAGAAGTCCATAGTTAATTTAATGGGCTTAGCAGACAATCTATTTCTTTGCTTTCCCACCTTGGTGGTATTCAGAATTTCTTGATTTATGGTCATTTCCTGCATTATCAAAGTATATTACTCCAATCTTTGCTTCCATTGTCACATGGCTTTTTAAATGACTATTTTACAATAACTTGTGATCACATTTAGAGACCACTTGGATAAATCAAGATAATCTACCTACAACAAGATCCTCATCTTAATCAGATCTGCAAAATCCTTTTTACCATTTTAAATAAGGGGATTATTGTATATGCACGGGGTGATGCTATCATTATTTAGACCACTGTAGGGAGGAATCAAGTAGAGTTCACTTACTATGTGGTTAAGTGGTTGCAACTGTAGCCTCTTAATTACAAAATTATGTCATTGTCTTAGACTGAGTCTCAGGATGAGAGCACAGTACAGGGATTTATATACAGATCATTTATCCCAAATGCAGCTCCTGAGAGCATCAGTAGTAGACTTAAAAAAAGAGGGGAGGAGGGAAAGCCAATTCAAAGATAGATTATTGGATTGATTGTTATTGTAAACATCTGTGGCTAAATCTATGCAAGGCCCCTTGAATAAGACACAGGGAATACTTCAGAAGAGCCTGATCAAGACGATAGCGCAGATGGGTATTATTATTGCTACTCACCATTGACTAAGTGCTGCCCCCAAGTGTTAACTGTCTTGAAATCTCAAGCTTCCCATTTCCTCTGGTATCTTACATTAGAAAATTCTTAGGGCTAAAAGCTAGAGATGTGTGAGCAGGTACAGCACCCTAATGCACAACACTACACCACTAGAGTGCAGAGTGATCCAGAAGCACATGAGATGTAGCACAAGAGATATCTAATACCTTCTTGGAGGAGACTATCACGAGAAGAATGACTATATTGGAACTCACAAATGTGGCTCACTGAACAGTTCTATCTGAGAAGCCAGATCATTACTACATTTGCCCAAGTTTTTCTCTTTGTTAGAGGGAGCATTGCATCCATAGCATGTGGTTACAAAATAGAAGAAAAATAAAAAGATTGAAAGTGTTTTAGTAGCTTCAAATGCAAGATGCTTTTTGCACACCCACTCATGGTTTGATTTAAAGTCTACCAGAGGAGGCCAACATTAACAATAAATGAAAGATACAGGTATAATTAAGTACTCTCAAATGTTCTATACCTAGATTGAAGTCAAGGAAGTTCCTTTGAGAAATGATGACTGAGCAAAGACTTGAAAGATAGGTAGAAACTATGAAAGTAGATGGAACAGCATGCCAATCAGAGGAGAACCAATAGGTAAAGCCTGAACTGAAACAGAACATGCTTAAAGGGCTTGGAAAATCCAGTGTAGCTAAGGAGGAAGGAAGAAGAAAGGCATAAAGTGAAAGTGGACATGTGGAAATTGGTACAGCAGAAAGAGATTCTGAGAGGGCCAGTCAATATTGCAAACTACAGCTTTACACTATATTATTTATTTATAGTTATATATATATATATTTACAGTATATTACTAATACACTAACATTGGGAAGATAAAATAGATATGTTTAAAAGTCTGCTTTCTTGGTAGAGAGGGGACAAGAATAAATGTAGGGTAGTAAGGCACTCAAAGTGAAAGAAAATGATTGACAGAATGAGGACATGGTTCACTGTGATTAGAACTTAGCTATCCATCTATAGATGCTAATAAATACCAGAGGGGAAATGACCTGTGTTCATGAGAAATTTAATGGTTTATGAGAAAGCCAAGAAACATCACTTCAGCTTATGAACCACCGGTGACTCAGCCAAGAGCATCAGGGCACATATTAAGTTTTTATATCTTAGTTCAAAATGTGGAGGCACTTTAACAGTTGGAACCGTATCAAGTAAGATAGGTGGACGCAGAAATGAAGGCATTTGGGTCTATTCCCAGTAGAGGATAGATGGCTGGAGAGATGTAATCGAAGATATTTTTAATATTTACATTTTGAGTTATTTTTCAAAAATGTTTCTGGCATAGAATTTCATTAGTAAAGCAGGAACTCTTATAATCAGTGTCTTAGAGGACTTCATATGCTTTCTTAAAGGCAAGCTTCAGTCATGAGAAGGCAAGGGTTAAAAGAAAACGGTAATCCGGGAATGTAAAGGGGAATAGTCATGTGGGTCAGATTATATACTATGCAAATTAAAAACAGGAAGAGAAGAGAAAGAGGAGAAGTGGGGGTGGGGGGGAGAAGGAGAAGGAGGAAGGGGAGAAGAGGGGGTAGAGATGTGACCTGGAACATCCTATAGATAGTTCTAGATGAGAGAGTTTCATAGAGATCCTTTGTTACTTTAAGATGGGAAGGACTGCTATGTATATTGTAGTATAGTCAATATAAATATCATTCCCAGATTCTCCTAACAGTCTCCTCCCACTCCAAAGACTATGGCAACCAAAAGTGGCCCTTAGGGATACAAAACCCCTTTTGTTGAGAAGCATTGTTCTAGACCTTGGTAATTTTGGTACCATAATGAGGAACATGAACAAATAAAGGAGCCTAAAAGGATGGTTTCTTTTATTTAACTCCTTTTAACAGGTAGCCAAGTAACCAATAATCTTTGATAATAACTTATTTCCAAGAGGTTTTATTTTAAATCAAATAGGAGATACCTTTGGCTACCCCTGTCTGCTGTCTGAACCAAAATGTTTCCTGTGTGGAAATTAAGTTGAGTTGAAAAACAAGCTGAATCAGTAGGTCACCAAAACTGTGTGTGAATAAACTTTTATGCAAATATATTGGCATTTTGCCACCGAAAGCAAGAAACATCAAGAAGATCAAAAGGCTGCCATTGCTAAGACAAACATTCAAATTTGTCTTTATTTTCCACAGGTCAAAAAAGAGTTTAAATGAATTTTCCATGACGCAAGAAAGTATTTGTTTGACTTGTAAATCACCAGATTACTGAATTCCCGCCCCCCCCCTAAAAGAGTGACTGCACTGTATCTGGAAAGTTCTCTCATTGTGATATTGTCTTTCTTAGTTTCTTTTCTGTAACTGTGACAAAATACTCTGACTAAAGCAACTTCATAGAGAAAGATCTGATTTCAGCTCACAGTACCTCATGGTAGAGATGTCAAGGTAACAGGATCTTAAAGCCCCTGATCACATCGTATTTACAGTCAGGAAGTAAAAAAAAAAAAAAATGAATGGATGCTTGCTAGTGCTCAGCTTGCTTTCTCCATTCTGCATAGCCCAGGACCTCAGCTGTGTGAATGGTCACCACTGGAGTGAGCAGGTCGGCCCACCTCAATCAATGGAATTAAGTTAGTCTCTCATAGGCATACCCAGAGGACCTTCTCCCAGATGATTCTAGATTTTTGTCAAGCTGACTATTTATACTAATCACCACAATACCTATCTTTATTTCACTTTAATGCTGAGTTGAAGGCATAATGTTTCACATACAAATGATGTTATATTTCAAGGCTTATTATCAGCTTACATTGCTCTTAGACTAAGGATCATAATCTTCAACTAATTGCATATCTGAGTGGCTGGGTTGCTAGGGAAGATTCCTTCATCTCATCTTAAACCACGGATCTCTGAAACATGTGCTTTGACCATAATGATCTTCCTTCAGTTCTTTGCATATTCACACACAGATCTTTGCACTTGATCCATCCTGTGCTTGGGAAGCCTTCCCACAGCTTCTTCCATTCGGTTAGCTCATCCCCAGATTTCAGATCCTGACTCATGTAAGGGTTCCTCAGAGACTTCTCTATGCAGTGTTACCAGATAAACAAATAAGCAAACATCTTGTTGTCAAATGGTCTCAAAACATTCTGTATCTTTTCTTCATCGCCTTAATGATGTTTATATCTTCATGTGGGTGCTTATTGGATTCATATCTGCCTTCTTTACCTATCTCCCATTTTTACTGAGCAGAAACTGCATCTATTATCTTACCATTGAATTCCTGGCACTCAGCACAATAGGCTCTATGAATATTACTTAAAATAATCAAACAAAGTTTTTGATACAAAAGCACAGCTTTCACCTCACAGGGAATAAGATAGAGTTTACTTTAGAGCCAAATATGAGTGACTATTGCTCAGGAACACAGATTTAGGCCACCCCAAACTCCGTATTCTAATGTGGATATAATTTTGTGAAAATTTTATGGCAACAGAACAAAGATAGCTGTAAATCAAGACACTTAAAATATATTGGCAAGTACATTGGGTATGTAGGTAATAGAAAGGAAGAGAAAACTGCTATAGAAAACTGCTATAGGCATTAAGTGCTGACAGCATTCTTAGTCCATTTATTAGTGAAACATAGGGATCTGTTATTACATTCTAAAGGCTTTCTATTGTTAGTTACAAGGTGTTAAGTCTAACACAAGAGTAGGTGCAGAAGAATGGTCTAGGGGGTTAAATTCGGCTCCTGATTGGCAGCATTCCAACCTCTTCATGGCCTGAAGTTCTAATCGGTTGATCAGCCTTTGAAGACACAGCTCTCTCTAGGAATTCATGTATTTGTACTTTTCATTGCTGTGACCAAATACCTGAGAAAAGCAATTCAAAGGGTCAAGAAAGGACTTAACTTTGTTTCATGGATTTAGAGCAGTGGTTCTAAACTTGCGGATTGCTACCCCTTTGGGTGTGGAATGACCCTTTCACAGGGGTCACCAAAGGCCATCAGAAAACATAGATGTTTACATTATAATTCATAATAGCAGCAAAATTACAGCTGTGAAGTAGCAACAAAAATAATTTAATGTTTGGGGATCACTCCAACAAGAGGAACTGTGTTAAAGGGTCACAGCATTAGGAAGATTGAGAACCACTGACTTAGAAGGTTCGATCTATGATTATTTGGTTTCATGTATCTGGGTCAGTTGTGAGGCAGAATATTCATGGTCTGTATAAAAGAAGAGGCTGTCCACCTCATGGCTGGGAAGGAAGATTGTGTGGCAGGGAGATGGCAGAAAACTAGGGACTATGTATGTGTGCCATAGTCTTCAAAGGCACACTCCATGAGACCTACTTCCTCTAGCTAGGCACAATTTCCTCAAGTTTTCATGATCTCCCCAAAGAGAATCACTGTGATGGAGACCAAGTGCTTAGTATATGAATCTGCACTGAACTGTTCATATTAAAACCATGAAAGTTAGAGAATCAGTTAGTCATTATAGTCACTGGAAATCTGATTAGATGGTCTCTAACATATCATGATTTTGACTTATGCCCTTTAGACTTTATAATGGTACAAAAATGACACATGCAGAAATCATACTCAAATTTTAGATTTGGATCTTTTACTGGGTTAACGAAATGCTGAGCATTGGTAGTGAGCTGCGACCTCTAGACAGCCAGGCTACCGTGGGTGCCAACAGCTGACCTTTTATAGTATGCTGTTTTGTCTCACAAGACACCAGCTTTACCAGGATGTGATCTTATTGCAAGGTATCTAGCATATCAAGGTCACCTAAGCAGAACCTCCTGACTCTTTATAGCAGCTTGTGTAAAGTCCAGTGAGATATGGCCACATCTATTTGTTGACTATTTTTGGTGGTTAATTATCGTCTTTAAAGGCACCATGGCATTCTTGAGACAAAGATTATGCTGCCTGGAAAGTCTAAACTGCTCACTACCTGGTCCTTCACAGAAGATACTTGTCACTGCTAGTCTAAATCATCTACTTGTTGCTTAGCTCATTAGCCAGTTGCCATGCAACCTAATCCCAGGAAAAATACAATGCAATAACGTGAATCTGTATATTCCCTTTGCTGAAGTGTTTATTATAGGAATCCTCAGTGAACACTGGCTGTGTGTCAGCTATTCAGCTAAGCATGCTGCCTACATCCTCTTGTGAAACAACAGTAAGTCCTCGTCATAGTTGGAAAGGAAAGCGTTTAATGTGGTTTCCCAGAACTATGATACTGATGTGGAAAAATGTGAGCTAGTATCAGCTTCCTACTCAGTTGCGACCAAGAAGCTGGGAAGACTGGTGTATAGGAGTGACTTGTATTTGGAGGTCTTCAGGTTCTACATTCCTTTAGACAGTCCAGAAAGCTAAAGAGAATGGGCTAGACATAGTAATATAGGGCAAGAGGGGCACTCGTGGGAGTACTGGGAACTAGGAAAAACCCACTGTGTCTCATTTATTTGGCTGGGCTTGCACATGAAAACATATACCGGGATCTTTTTGAAAAAGACTGGTAAAATGGATCAGAAAGAATCAAGTGAGGAAACTGACTGGACAAGTAGTGGAGAGGGCACAAAAGGTGTCCATATGGTGCTTGTGAGCCTCAAGTGTTTGAAGAATCTAAAAACAGTCAGATGTGGCCATTGGGGGATGGAAAGCAAGGAATTTGAGAAGTCAATTTGAGAAGATTGAGAACTTAGAGTGGGGAACTTGAACATGGATATCAGATGGTTGAGTCCATATGACACAGGCTCAAGAACCCTTAACAAGGAATCTGAACGACAAAGGTTGGCATCAAGGCAAAGAACTAGAAACAACACTATGGGATTCAGGAATGAGAACGCAACTTGGGGGAGCCTTGGTGATTGGTAGACACCCTCCCAGAGCTAGAACAGCTTTTTGGAACAGAAGTACCTAATTATAGCCATAGAAACACATTTATCTATGGGATTGCCTAAAAGAGAAAGGGAAGACAGTCCTAGGCTTTGGTAAGAAAACTGAACCTCCAGATCCCAATTTTCTCAGTAGAAAACAACTTTGTCTTAACCTCTCTAGCTGTCCTTTTTTTCTTCTTCTTCTTCTTCTCATACTTCATGTTTCCAACACACACCTTCATTGCTCAAGTGTGGTTTATCGATATCATTGCCAGCTCCTTCAGCAACCAATGATCCCCAACCACTTGCTATCACAGTCAGAACATCATGTATCCTGCTGTGTCACGTTACTTCCCTGTTCTTGCTCACCTACTTGGCTTCACCACATAACCCACTGTCATAACTGTCAGACAGAACCCAGCGCAAATGTCAGACCTTCTCGGCAGTACTATTAGACTTGTCACCTTTCAGTAAGAACCCGCTGCATCCTCTTTGTGCTCACAGCATTTCTTATGTAGACCTATCATAAAGGTTTTATGGCTCTCCATTACTCCCAGATGATGATTTTAAAAAGAAGACCCTCCTTGTGTTTATAAGTTCCTATTTAGGGCTTGTCTCACCTTGTCAGTCCTGCATCCAGACTCCTTCCTGACCTCTACAGATCTTGCTAGAATACTTATTCCTGTCTATATGCTGAGTTAAGTCCTAGGTTCCCCCTCCCTCCATATCTCAGCTGGGGAAGTGTTTCCCAGATTCTGTGCTGAGATCAAATCCCACAGGTTAAGTTCTCCTAGTTCTCTGAGACCCAGCTTGATAGCCCATACTAGGCAATTCTACAGTTGCTTGTGTGGTTACTTGTTTGACTGTCATCTCTAAATCGTGTGTTTTCTAGGAGCTGAGGAAAATGCTCCCGTTGTTGCTGGCTCATATGTCCATCTGTTCAGCCCGATACTGGGCTCAGGATAGGTACTGAGCATACAGTAGCCAAACCAATGAGTCAATATTAGATTTGTTTGGGGTTGCCTCTTCTCTCTTTCCATCCAGAGAGCTCCTGAGAGTCAGGATTAACTCTTTCTATGCGGTATCTGTTCAGTGTGTTTTGATGGCATCTGTTCAGTGTGTTTTGATGACATCGTATTCCATTCAGTGACAGAATGATCTTGCGTTTGACCAGGAATTGGACCCTAAGAGCTTCTTTAGCTAAAAGGCAGCAAGATAATAATGCCTTCATGAAAAAAGTGTGTTTCTATGGATATTTCTTTATTGCGCAATATTTTTTTCTGGTCATCTGATGACCTCTATAGGGCTCTCCTTAACATCATGCTTCTCTCTGACACTGCTCATCTGTGGGCATCCTTAGTGAGTGATATTTTTTTCTTCTTGTGGTCTTAACTTCCAGGCTTTCTCTCCTGTTGACTTTATAACAGTCACGCTTTTGTGCCTCCTACTCCTCCACCCTTAGGCTTCAACTGCCTACAGGACCATTATTTGATTTCTCGCTCCACCGACCTAACTCTGCTCTCACCCTCCCACCTGGATTTCTTTCCAGAAATAAAATGACAGTAGAAATAGGTAAGCACCCCCAACCCCAGTAAAGGGGGGCGTTGCTTCTCTACTTAAAGCAGAAGAGTTTAAGTCAGCTGTAGGAGGAATACATTTTTTAGAAACAGGGAGGTGGGAAATTTGCAGTTCTCTTATTTTAAAGTAGCATAAAAATGATAGATGCAGCTAAACATCCTGATGGTTGATCTGTGAAATACTGCAGGCAGTTCTACCTCTGACTGAAGAGTCATGATGAATGACAGAATGAGCGTAGGTCCCTAGGTACTTGGAACTTTGTTCTGCAGGAGGTTCCAGACTCCACTTGTCTTCAACAGGAATTGTACTGATAGATCTTACTTGATCCTTCCCTGTGCTATTGCTTAGCTCTGCATTTAGAGCAGTTATTAGCTAAAGGCATGGCATCCCTACAGGTAAGGTTTTCTTATAAGATTTTGTTTGGGGAAATAAAGAGATTCCTCCAGTCTTTTAAAAGCAACTCCACAATGCTTAGGATATGATATAATAGACAGAGGTTAAAAAATACTCCACATTATTGTGTAAGATACATTTTCTTTACTTTAGGATGATACTCAAGAAAATACTCATTTAAAACTGAGCACCTAGACAATGCTTTCAGTACATGGACCACTGTCTTTCTGCCTCTTGTTCCTTCCTTCTTTGGGCCAGCTCTCCCCACAAGCTTTCAGGGTCCAGTACTGTTCTGGTGGTTAGTCCTGAACCATGCTCCTAACATGTTTCAAATAGCTCAGCTGTCTTTTTGGACCAGGCATTCGGTGCCAAGCATCCTACCCACCGTGCCTCTTACATATTATTGTTACAATAAAACTTGCCTTTCTGACTCTTTTTTCTCCCATGTATTATTCTGCTTAGCGCACTCAGGTTCCCAGAAGCACTAATGTGGTACAGACTATTAAAAGAGATGGTTATCCTCATTACTTCAGATCCAGAACACCATAGCATAGCTGTTGTCTCATTCTGAAAATGATTGGAAGACTACGTAGATTGACACGCATTGCCTGTGTTTAGCCAAACTGGTACTCAAAGAAAGCCACCCACAAGATGGGAAAGAGCCCGCGATGAAGGGACTTTCTATATATGTTCATGGTTCATGATGTCCTTTTTGTAGAATGCATGGGTAGATATCTGCATTTCTGTGAGTGGCAGAGCTCTCTTCTCTCACTGAAACACTCTGTGGACCTTAAACCTGAGGATTTTAGTCAAGACAGTATGCATGTCACATTAGGGATATCAACATGAATGAAGTTAAGATATAGAATCATTGTCCTTCGTGTATCTTCCCTGTTTAATTTAGCAATTAAGACCCACTCTTTATTGGGAGACTCTTCTATGTGGTGTGAGTATGTTGGGAAGGGGTGGCATTTATAACTTTTATTTTACCAAAGTCTGTCACTTTGCTGTGATTAATTCCCCCAAAATGAATTATTGGACTGTAACTGAGGGTTGGAGAAAATGCTAACAGCATTTCACGACCTGCGCACAGTTATTCTTATTCTGCTAGATGTACCTGGACTCCTTGGGCCTGGGGACTGCAGGGGGTCATCTCCTCGTCACTCAGGATAAGACTGTTTCCCAAAAGAGCATAAGAACAACAACTTGGGAGAAGCCTGAGTGAGAGAACAACCTGTAAACCAAGTCTGTATAATTCTAAGTCACCTTGTGGACCACCTTAGCACATGAGCTACTTCTGCATGTTGTTTACTGTGTGCCTGTCATTTAAGAGCAAAGGAGATTTGCCTATCACAGTAATTAACAGTCTTTGGAAGGCCCTAGTACATAAGGTGGGTCATTAGCACCTTTGCAAGTTTATACTATGAGCTTACAAATTATTGAGTGATGGGACATTTGCTAAAGAAATATTAAATATTACCCACTTCGGATTCTTTACCATTTTCTTTAAAGAAAAGGATAAGTTTGAGAGTTAAAAGCAGAGAGGAAAAAAAACTGGATATAAAATTTAGACCACTAAGGGTAAGATAATTATATATTACCCTTATAATTATATATATATATATGTATATATATATATATATATATATATATATATATATATATAGTGAAGTTGTGAGTGTTAAAATTGTGGTCCAATTCTCACTTTAGTACATAAAAAGACCACAACCAGAGAAAGCTCAGAGCACATGAGTACACCTCCCAAATACTTCCTTTTTTATGACACAGTGCTAAATATAGCTAATAGTTAGCCCTATACAAAGACCCAGGAGCCAGGGGCAAATTGCCTCTGTCCTAGTATCCCCATCTATTGCCTCATATAGTCTCAAAACAGTGACTAAGACTGATGCATAAAACAGAGAGTGGGAACTTCGGCAAAGAACCAAGGCTTGTAGCTAAGTCAGAATTCAGATTTACAAATCGTGACTGGCCAAGATTTCTGGAACTGGTTCCAAGTTAATGGAGCTTTCCCAGAATTGATTCCATTAAAATTTTACTAGAGTTTTAAGGAGTTATGCTAGCTTAGAAACCACATATCTAGAAAGAGACCTGTGACAACTCTCTTGAGAAGTCCATGGCTACACAGGGGTATGCATGTGTGTCCTTTTCTTACACTTTTTTTTATGTCCCTCTTAAAGCCTTTACTTAAATCTACACTAGAAGTTAAACAATTAAACTCCAACTTTGCTTCACATTGATTAGTTCAGAAGTTTTTTTTTTCCCTGTGGCAAAAGTCAGGAATTTCACCTAGGCGGACACCCATGGAAAGAGCCCTTTAGGATGCAACAGGCTACAGCATGAGGCTTCCCATATTGCCACTCGGTCTTCCTCAGTGACTCCTCTGGGGATACTCTGAAGCATTGCTGGTGTTCCCTTGTCTGTTGTGTAGCATAGCTGCTCAGCTCTCCTTTGTTGGTTTGTATGTTTCCTTTCATTCTTTGTCTCACTGTTTCCTGGCCAGAGAACAATTTAGTGTTTAGTGAGTACCACTAGTAACAAAGATAAGAATTCTCTATGACATTTCTCATACCCTCTTTCTGGGTCAGAGGGGAATATCATGGCTGTCCAGGAGAACATCACTGTATAAGGACTGTTAGGAAGGGCTCTGGGATGATTCAACCCCTGAGGAAATTCTCAGGCCTGAGCTGTGTAAAAATGTGAGGCGAGCAAGCCATGAAAAGCGAACCAGTAAGCAGTATTCATTCCTCCATTGTCTCTGGTTCAGTTCGTGACTTTAGGTTCCTGCCCTGAGCTCCTACCTGCCCTGGCTTCCCTCAGTGATGAACTGTGATTGGAGCATGTAAAGCAAACAAACCTTTTATTTCCCAAGTTATATTTTGTCATAGTGTTTATAGACAGCAACATCTTCTTTAGGGAGAAACTTCAAGGCTTCTCAGGCAAAGGATACTTTTGAAAAGACATATATTGGATAAACATGCATGCTGGGAAATCAAGATGAGAATATAGTGAACAACTCTTGTTTTTGTCATTCATAGATGTCTTCATCTCTTGTTTTCTCCTAGCAACAATCCCATCCTTCTCTTGACAGAATGGCCTTTTCTCATTCCATGGGGTGCTAGTGCAACTACTGGCCACAGCACACTCTCGGCAATCATTCCAGGAACAGTGATTGACAGACCAGTTTCAGTCCTTCTCTGGGGTATCACATGGACTCTTAGAGAAATAAACTTGCCCTTCTGCTGGGGTTTTAAGGCTGGAATATTCTATGAGTAAGAATATGCTGGCTATTCCCCCACCAAACTAAGAGTAATGTTTACATAAGTTGGGAATGGGATTGACTTAGAAGGAGAAGTAGATGTAAGAGAAAGATGGGGAAAAAAGGTAAAGATGAGGAAATGGACAGATCTATATTCTAAAATTATACTTAGATTTTAATTAAACAACAACAATGACAACAACAACAACAACAACAAACTCTACCCCTGGTTGCTAGTAACAGAAGCTGATATATTCCTATGTCTATGAAGCTACTTTGAGCAATGTTTCTGTTCATTGAAACTAGAGGAGCTTGATCCGTGGATTCAGACAAGTTACATATGAAGCCTGAAAATTCCCTAAGTTGTGTGTGTGTGTGTGTGTGTGTGTGTGTGTGTGGTTTTAATGCTACTTTCATCATGCCAAGAACACTAAGGAATCTTACCATTTACTACCTTAGGGATTGGCCAGTGTCTGCCCCCTCCTGCTCCATACTGGGGTTACAAGCATATGTCACCACTTCCAGCTTTTAATATAGGTTTTAGGGTTCTGGACTCAGGTCTTCATGCTTGCTCAACAAGAATTTAACCCAGCAGGCCATCCCAGATCCCAAATAACCATTTAAGGGTTCTCACCTATAAACAGGTTCCCACAGCTTCTATTCTAAGAGAGTAGATCTTGACTGTATCTCCTGAACATTCTGTTTGTTCAGGTTTCAGGGTGGTAGTCTGTTCTACAACTGTACCTAATGGTGGGTCCAGGGAAAGTTTGATTTTTTTTATTTGATGTTTTCTGGTCATAAAAACAGCACTGATTATTTCCAATCCTTATCCACAGCTGAGGCTGGAAGTCACAAGTGGATTTTGGTTGCCTGTTTCTCCATCCCTTGATATCTACCTTGGTCATCATGCAGCAGGCAGGACAGGCTCTGGCCACATTCTTTACACTTTTGCCAAGGACTTATTGAGGCCCTGGGAACCATATACTTGGCCAAAGATATCAAGTATTTCTTCTTAGCTCAACATCCTGCCTCACTGACCGTAACCCGGGGCACTATCCATCTCTCAGATTCCTTTCAGCGCTTGTCAAGTTCAATCATTTATTAATGAGTCAAAACATCTTTTACTGTAGCTCCAATTCTGATCTGATCATAATTTACCCACAAATCACTTCTCTCAGTCTCCTTTCATCACAGTCTCCAATTGATAAATTTCTCTGTCATTTGTGTTATTGTATGTTTTGGGACTTAACGAACCAGCTCGTCTCAGAGAGGGAGAAAATAATTGGAATATTCTATCTTTATGATTGCTGTGTGGGATATGTTTGTGATCTGAGTTTATTTTGAGGAAGCCTCTTGGATGAAGATACCTGTGGCCATCCTACTCAAGAGATTACATTCACACTTTAGATTGTGCAAGTAACTCGGAGCATATTGCATTTAGAAACCTTAGAGGATCTGAAGTTTTGGAATAAGAGGCAATAAGTCCATTGGTGGCACACGTCTTTAATTTCAGGCACTTGGAGGCAGGGGCTGGTGGATCTCTGTGAGTTTCAGCAAAGGTTGCTCTATAGATTGAGTTCCAGATGAGCAGGGCAGCATAGTGAAGTCCTGTGTAAAAACAGGAGACTGTGTGTGTGTGAAGTCAAGTGACAGTTTCTGCAGATGAGTGTTCGATCATTGTAGTCCTGTCCTTTAACTACAGCAGCTGAAGTTAAATTCTTAACAATGGTTGTGATTTGAGTACATTCCTACCACTAGATAAAAAAACTCGTGGTTTCTGGACGTGTTTCTAAATCTTTTTAGGTCATGTGGTTTGGTGGCTTGCGTATTTTATGACTTCTCTGAACACCGGAAGAATCTAAAACGAAGTTGAAACATCATCATTCAAGTTACTGTGACCATATTTCATATGAATGTATTTTGCATGCAAAAGGAAAATAGAATATGTCTTTTACAGGTTTCTATTCTACATCAGCCAGTGGAAGAGTTGACCTATCTTTGTGGTGATATTAATTTGACTTACAATTAGCTTACAAAGTGCATGCTTGCTTTGGTGTTGTGAGCAGTTTTATAAGTTAAGATATGAAGGCTGTCTGCTATCTCTACTTCAGTCTCAAGCCACAGCGTGACTCAGACTAGATTTTGTTCTCTCTGAATTCTGCTAAAGAAGCATATGAGTTACAAATGTGACTAAGTAAGGAATTGTGTTTTCTTGGTAAAGCTCTATAATGTTACCAGTACCTAGCCACTGTGTTTTCTACCTACCCTGCTGAAGATCTGCTTTTGGATTAGACCTGGGGCTATAAGTTGGGTTCAAGGGTGAATGGGGATGAAGGTTTGGATTGATTTAAGAACATCTTTATTGTTTTATATTTATTTACTTTTTATTTTATGTGTATGAATGTTTCACCTGAATGTATAAATATGCACATGTGTGTCCAGTATCTAGAAGCCAGAAACAGTATCAAATTCCCTGGAACTGAAGTTATAGACAGTTGTGAGCCACCACATAGGTTCTGAAAACCAAATCTGGGTCCTCTGCAAGAGCAGTAAGTGCTTTTAACCACACTTGAGAACCCCCCACCCCCTTGTGTGTGTGTGTGTGTGTGTTGTGTGTTTTTACTGATTTCTTTTTCTCTTTCTTTCTTTCTTTTTTTTTTTTTTTTTGGTTAGGGACTGGGGTAAATGACTCTTAGCAGTATCTGGACTGGAACAGCTAGAAATTCCCCATGTGAGTTGTCTCTGGACTGGTCCAGGTGTAGCCCATTATAAACATACATAACATATAAGCCCATGTTTTAAAGGAGAGCCAAATTTAGTATCTCACAAATACCTTCTTTTCACTCAAGCATCCAACCTCATGTCCAGGGCTTGAGAACATGTGTAACTTCTCATAACTGCTGCTGGTGGCAACTCCTCTACAAATTCTACACTAAGAAAGAAGATTCTCTAATGAGCTTAACTCTGTACACAGGTAGACCCATTCTCCATTGGGCAGGGAACATGATGATTGCTTAATCAGACCCCATTTAAGTCAGTCTAGTGCTGGGGATGCTTTGGCAACCTTCAGACAACATGCTCATAACACTTTTTGACTTGAAGTTTCTCTAACGTCACATAGAAAGCTCATGTACAGGTCTGGCATTCTTGAATGTTTACCTAGAGATGCAATGGCTGCTTGGGGCCATTCTTAACCACTGCAGGACAGGTAAATGCTTTTCTTCTTGATGTCCTAGACAGAAGGTCTGAGTCGTGTTTGTAAGGACCTCAGAATTTGTTTATGGAGCTGCATCCTGTTGCCTCAGCCACCACAATAGCTCCTGCATGTGTTCACTTTGTGCCACCCCCTTTCCATCTTCCCTCCCCTGGACTCTGGCTCCCTAGTGTTGTATTCAGAAATAAGCCATCTGTAAGGACGCCTCTGTCTTAGACTCTGCTTTCAGATTTTTCGAGTCTCCTAGCAAGAGGGCTTTGCCACATCTGCACTGTCTGTTTTCTGGAGAATGATGATATCATTGAATTTTTCTTCCATAGAACATTTAGAAAAATATGAAAGAAATCCTATATGAAATCTTGGTGTGGTGGTATGAAATCAGATATGTAATCCTAGCACATGGAAACTGAGGCAGGAGCATTGTGTAATATTAGCATATAGAAGTGAGGAAGGAACTTAGAATACATAACAAGTTTCATAAGGCCATGATCCAGAGGTATAGCTCAAATGTGGTCCACTTACTTGGCCAGCATGTGCAAGGCCCTGGACTCAATCCTTAGCAATGAAGAAGAAAAAAATGGCATACTAGAGGCAGATGAGAGGAAATAACCTTGACAACGACTAACTAAGGGGTGTGATGGCTGTATCAGTATCCTGAGGGAAAACAGATGGCACTCTCAAATTGGGACAGTTTGAGAATGGCTTAGAGACAAAGGGATTCATATCAAAGTAGGCAGGAAAAGAGAAACTATGAATGTAGCAAGAACTCAGAGTTAGTAGTTGACAGCTTAGGCAAGGGTTGCCGGGATGCTCTGTTACATTTGAAATTCAGGTAAGTAGAGAATATATATATATATATATATATATATATATATATATATATATATGACAGTGCTGTGGATCTCAGTCTCCTTTGGTCGCTACTTCTCTGTGGGTACTACTAAGGATGATTAAGGAGAAATTAGAAGGAGGGTATCTGGCCATGAAGGCAGTGGTGAACAGACAGAGTAGGAAGGCATCTATAGGGCCTCATGGAAGGGTCAGGCTCAGTAGTGTCTTCTTTCTCTGCTTCAGTGAGCATGTTCTGAGCATTGACTGTGGTTCAAGGTGGCATCTCTAGACTGGAAGCCAAAATGTTCAACTGTAATTATTACTCCCTTTCAACCCAACCCCTTTCTTCCTCTTTTAATTTTTAAAATATATACTCCTTCCTCCCCTTAACTCCTTCTATATACACATCCCCAACTTCATGCCCCAATTTTAAAAAATTAAAATACAGCTATATCATTTTCCCCTTTCCTTTTCTACATCCTTTCCCTCCCATTTGTCTTCCCATCATGCTTCCTTTTGAAATCATGGCCTTTGTTCTTTAAAATTGGCATTTTACACACACACACAAGTCTAAAATATAATCTGTTCAGTTCACTTGGTGTTACTTGCTTAGTTTTATTTGTATGTATCTGGTTTGCTGCCCCTTTGCTTTTGGATGACCAATGAGGCGACTCACCCCTGGGAAGGGTCGTTTCTCTACCCATCACTATGCCTTTGTTGCCTGTTGTTCTTTGTTTAAGGGCAAGGCTCTTTAAGATTAGCATTTCTCCTTCCATGTTAGCATGTCTGTTGGTGTTGTACTTCTTCAGGTCTTGTTTAGGCAGACATATTGATAGGGTACCATGGTTGAAGTTTCCCTGTCATATCTAGGAGACACAATCTCACAGAAGCTTTCCTGATCAGTTGACTCTCACAGTCTTATTGCTCCCTCCTCTCTGTCATATTCCCTGAGACTTTGGTGTGGGGTTTTTGTTGTGGCTGTACTCATTGGGCCTGGGCACCCCATGATTACTTATTTTCTGCATTTGACTGGTTATAATTTTTTGTAATGGTCTCCTGTTGCAAAGAAGTTTCCATGATGAGAAGGTGGGAGCTAAATTTGTCTGAGGGACTTAGAATGTAGTGAGGAACTATGTTGGTTTATTAAAATGGTGAAAAGTTGTTCTCTAAGATCCATGACCTTACTAACCCCAGAAAGTTTGTTAGGTTTCTAGTACTAGATATAATTTTCTTTGTGTTGACTCTGCCTCCAGTCCAATTAGGAAGCTGTTGGTTACAGCAAAGACATGTTTCACTATTGCACTCTTAGGACTATCATGACATGCTGGTTACCATTGAGGTTCATAGGCATTGCAGCTGTGACGTGTCTCCGTTTCTCCATCCATTTCCCATGAGTTCACAGGCTGTATCCTTGTGTTAATTCTGTGCCTTTGACTGTAAAATGCCTCGTGGCATCGGGGGAGCAGAGAACAAGTGTATAAATGAGGTAAATGGGAGCTGTTTCTCTTCTGGATCTCTTCTAAAGCAAATAAACATAGTGTGCCCAAGCCTTCAGAATCCCGCAGGTCCTAATCCATCTCAGTTCCTCACTTTGTTGCCTTTGGGTTTTGCCTGTGGATCACACAGCATAGAGAGCCTCTAACAGTTGTCAATGAGATAGCGAGGGCTGTTTGGAAGGATCATGTTTGATGTGCTCTACAACCCATTGTTTCCTTGCCAGGTCACCTATGACACACATGCTCACACCATGGCTCAGAACCACAGCTACAGTGTCAATTTTTTCTCACTAGGAAACTTTATTTCATACCCTTATTAGGATTTCAAGTGTTTTCTTTATGGCTGCCACTGGTGCTGCACTGGCTTCTCTGTTCTAGTGCTATTTACATGAAGAAGCAAGGTGTTAGTCAAACCACGAGTGTGCCAGTGCCTAAGCGGAGGCCAACCACGTAGGGCTGGGAGGAAGATGCCAGTCTTCTTCGCTAGCTGCATGACTCATTCCCTCTCAGAGGGTAGGATTTAGTTTCATACTTCAGAACATTCAAAACCGAGGTTTTGCTGAGAAACAGCCCAGGTTACTTCTCAGTTGTTGAAACTGTTCTCTCTACTTAAATGTCAGGCATCTAGAAAAAGGGCACGAGCTGGTATTTTCTGTGTGGTTATCATGTTCAACTTCTGTCTTAGTTTCTTTTACTGCTGCTGTAATAAAATACCACAAACAAAAGGAACATCAAGGAAAAAGGGTTTATTTGGCCCACAATTCCATGTTACAGATAAGATTTATATCAAGGCAGCAGGAACTTGAGGTATAGCCATAGCAAAGAGCAGAGAGCAAGGATTAATGGGTGCATGCTAATGCTCAAATATCTTTCTCCTTTTCCTGCAGCCCAAGGTCCAGCTCAAGAAATGTTGCTGTCCACATTCAGACAGAGTCTCCCACTTCAACCCAACTAAGGGAGCCTCTCACAGGCCATCCTGACCAGACAATCAAGTATTGGCCTTTCCCTCCCTAAATGACTTTAGATTCTACCAAATCAAAAGTTACCAGCACAGGTGTCTACTCTATGTTTTTTGCATATAGCATCTTCTAGTGCCTATAACCCTCTAAGCATGATATTATCTGTATTTTAAGTTATTTATTTACTAGTATTTTGAGTGAGCATATAATATGGTCGGTTTCATGAAAACATTTTTATATACATACATTACTCTACCTCTTTATTTCACCTCCACACTGTTCTCCTTCGTCTACCCTCTTGCTTCCTGCCTGTCTTGTTTTCTGCAAAAGCCTCATCCCTTCTGTTTCTTGTCAGTGCCCTATGTAACTGTGTGTACAAGCATATACAAGTGTGTATACATTCTATCTATCTATCTATCTATCTATCTATCTATCTATCTATCTATCTATCATCTATCTGGATTCTAAATATAGAAGAAAACATGAGATGTTATCCCTTTTATCTCCCTTCAGTTCATTTGTCCTCACCAAACAGTCCCCCATACACGCACACCACCACCACCACCACCACCACCTCCTCTACCACCCCCACATATAACAGAAGACATGTAATGTCATTATGAATCTGGCTTCTTTGACATAGCATTAAGATGTTTAATCCCATTCATTTCCCCTGCCAGTGACTAAATGAATAAAGCTCCACTCTGTGTACAAGTACATATAATGTATCCCTACAGATAATAGTTTTTGATTCATGGAGCTGTTAATGATACCTATACTGAATCCATTACTTGGTATTGTGACTAGCCCTGCAATAAATATGGGTTTGTAGTTATGCTTCTGGTATGTTGACTTAGATTCCTTTGAATATATATATATATACATATATATTCCTTTAAATATATATATATACATATATATATTCCTTTAAATATATATATACATATATATTCCTTTGAATATATATATATATATATATATATATATATATATATATATATATATCCAGTAGTAGTATGGCTGGAGCATATAGTAGTTCTACTTTTAGTGTTTGGAGGAAACTGGCGCTGATTTCCACAGTGTCTATAAATGCTGTCATTCCCATCAGCAATATATAAGGGCTTCTTTCTGCCCACCTTCTTGCCAGCATTTATATTGCTCCAAAACATGGCACTGAGCATATTGCTGAATTGCTGATGGGGAAGGAGGTTGGCTTGGTGGTAAAAGAAGTACTTGCACATCTGACATTAGCTCTGTCTTATGACTTCAGCCTACAAAAACCCCATGTGTCTTTGATTCCCGTGCAAGTGAAAAATCAAAACTATCTACATGCAAGTTTATCTTTATTTTGTTGAAGGAAACTGATGTAATGAGACTGTAACCAATATGTAAGATATTATAGATCCTAACAATATGCTAGATATCATAGATCCTAACCAATATACTAGATATTATAGATTTTAATCAATGTGATACATATTATAGATCCTAACCAATATTCTAGATATTATAGCTTCTAACCAATATGCTACATATTATAGCTTCTAACCATTATATCTAACATATTATAGATCCTGACCAATATGCTAGATATTATAGATCCTTATTTCTTTCTTACCTGAGAAAAGCTTTGCAGGAGACAGGAAGGAACTGGGATGGTAGCTCCTTGGTGACTTGGGAGACTACATGCTACACACCATCCTAGTGTGGCACTTTCATCCTTGTGGCCACTATACAGTTCAGAATAGCAGCTGGTATGTTGGGTCATGGTATCATATTTTAGTATCCTGGCATTCTTCATTGTAACTTACCCAAAGGGTGTCCTTGTTTTTTATTTCAGTGGCTTACACATGCATCAGCATTATCAAGAACGTTAAAGTCACATTAAGAGAGTCTGTCAAAGACAACATTCTTTGAAGAATAGAAATTCTGAAATAATAAAAAAAAAAAACCAACCAGTGAGGACTTAAAGTGTGGTTGGGGTAACAAGAAGATGCAGACCTAATAATGGGTTCATCTTTCTGTCTTCATTTATATTAATAGTTTCCTTAAATAAAATGATTCTCAAAAGAAAATATGAAATGCAGAAATTTCTCAAAACTCACGCTGGTAGTGGTAATGAAAATTCGAATAGCAAAAGCACATTTGATTAATCATATACATGCATGATTTTCCTCTTATACCATCTGTTTAAAAGATGAAAAATGAATTCTGCTGGTAGTTTGGCATAAAGTGTATTTATAGAAAGATTTTATTTATAGTCTGCCAGTGGATTCTGAGCCTGCAATGACATAGCTTTCAGAACTAGGTACATGGAAATGTTCAAATATTAATGCCAACAACATTCTTATCATTAAAACATGAAAGTTAAAATGTTTTCATATTCAGTTCATAGTTTGCAGTCTGTGGCTGTGGACTGAACAGTCTACTTGGAACGCAGCTTTAAAAATATTAGAAAAAGACTAGATAGCCTTGGTTAATCTTTCTGATTGATGGTATCTAAATGATTCAATGTATCCTACTTTATTTTGTGGCTATCCAGAATTAAGGCAGACAAGGCTTATCTCAGAAAACACTTCCATGGACTGAGCACATGGAATCACTGTTTTGTTTTGTTTTTTTTTTCTTAGTGATGAGGAGGCTATATTACGGAAATTCCATGGTGATAGGGAAAACTCTGCAGGGTGAAAGTCAGATCTTGGATCCTTTGAATTTATGTGCTTGAACCAGAGAAATGATTAAACAATAACAATAGATCCTTTTAAAAAGAAAACAGGCCCTAACCCCCTGCCACATTCTTATCCATGCACGTCCTGTGGAAGTTAAAATTTCATTTACACTTGGCTGTATTCTCAACCCCAAGGATGCCTGTGTAATCTAATTTGCCACCTGAGGCAAAAGAAGAACCTTTCCTGCTTTTGTGGGTTTTATGAGAAACAGATGGGCAGTTGGACACTGGGAATGTTCTGGAAGGTGGTTGTTCTGCCCTTTTTGGCTAGCTGCCCCAAATACCTCTGATACAAAGCAAAAGCAGCCCTGAGTATCCTTTTTACAATATCCTGATCTGATACGCATTTATACAACCCTCAGGATAAGTCATACAGGCAACAGTCTAAAATATACTGGGAAAGGAGAGGTCACACCTCAAAATATGGATCTTATTTGTTAGCCAGAAAATGGGATCTTTTCTAATCATCCAAACAGCCAACTCTGTGGGCGATGATACAGGCATAAGTAACAATATGGCGGAAGTTCATTTTGCGCTGCATTCAAACCCAGTGAACCACAACCTCTAAAAGATTTAAGGCGGCTTCAGAGTGGGGGCCGATTGCCCTGCTCTTTCTTCTTTGAGAATCCAGAATTGAGCGCCAACAAAATAGCCAATAGCACCCACTGGCTAACATGCGATTCTCCAGGGTTCGTTAACAGAATCAGTGGGAAGGACAGTTGCACTCCTGGAAGAGCTGTCTCTCCTGGCCCCTTGAGGAAAAGGGAGAGAGTTTGCAGAGTGTTCTTAGCAGCGGAACCCTTGGGCCCATACCGAGACAGGTCTTGCCAGGATGGTGAACTTGAATGGTGGTAACTGGGGGAAATATGCAGTCTGTATGTTTGACCTTGCCTGGCATCCTGCCTCTGTAGGGTTTGCGTGCACAGTGAACTTCCCTGTGCAGATGCAAGCATAGTCCTCTGTTTCGCCTGTTAAGATGCTTGCAAGAGCCAGAGAGGAAACGATTGCTAACAGAAGTGACGAATGTCTCCTGACTGTAGGCATTTCATCGGTACTGGTCTGAGCATGGAGACCACAACCTCACTGAATCACAACCACCGATACGGGTGTTTGAGAGCAATTTTAGTTCTTTTACATTAAAAAAAAAAAAAAGACTCTCTAAGCTCATAATCTTGGAATCAGAATTAGGCAGAAACCTGGATTGAGTTCAACGAAGTGTAAGACAAGTGATTAGATATTTGGCAGAAGTGAGTAACGAGGAAAAAAGAAGCGAAATTATCAAATGTGCTTAGTTAGAAGAAGGCACAGTAATAAGAAGTGGAGGACCTGAGTGAGCTGGGCGGAGCTCTTTGAGGCTTGTGGTGCTCAGGTACACCAATATGATTGGATAGCAAACACAGTGGCAGAGAGACAGTGTGGACTTCATTGTCTAATATCACTCTTAATTGAGAGCCATGACAACACAGTGAGACACTGTTGCCGGAGATGGCATTACCTTGGGAAACACACAGTACATAAAGAGTGGGAGCAAGGCACCCTGTACTTATAAATATTACAATATGTGTATTTGTGCTGAAAAAAATGCAGAAAGCTTCTTGGCTACCTCCCAGGGAGAACTGAATTGTCCTTAGAGATTGATGGGATTTATGTGACTCATAGAACTCATGTGAGGATTCTCCTGGCTTCTGTCTGCTTCATTCAACTTTCCCTTTCCTCCACCTTGCTCTTTCTTCCTCCAGAGGGCACCAACGCCCCATCTTGGACCTGTGTTTCCCTGCTACGTGTTGAAAACAATTCTCGACAGGAAAGAATCTGGTTATAAACCAATAACGACGACTTCCTATTTTAGTTTCAAATATCTCTGAGAACAAATTCCATTTTGTTTAAACCCAGACTGGTCATTAAACAACAACAACAACAAAAATCCAGTGATTCATAGGAAAGAAAACTGGGAGGCTGTGTTCATGGTTTCAAAATAGAAACGGCCACATTCAGTTAAGTC
The DNA here is from genome assembly GCF_978045245.1 of Mus caroli. Lineage (NCBI taxonomy): Eukaryota > Metazoa > Chordata > Mammalia > Rodentia > Muridae > Mus > Mus caroli. The sequence continues at coordinate 57,957,586 of NW_028227256.1, forward strand.
CCAATAATTACACAGGACATCCACTAACAGGATATTTCTCTCATGTTTTGGTTTGAGCATGAAAAGGGACCTTATTTTGCAGGTAGAAATGGTATATAAACCAGAGATCATGCATTACCTACAAATAGTTTTTTTAAAGCCCAGTCAACAGTCAACTCAGGGGTATGCCAAAGAAAGCTTAACATTCCTCTGTTGAACACGTGCCACTTTTATTTGGGGCCAGGAATATTACATAGAGAGGGCCACACAGCATTACTGTGGACTTGATGCCTTCTTTAAATGTTTGCTTTGGTTTGGAATGTGCTTAATTTCTCCTAACTTTTATTTTAAAATCCTGTCTACATTTTACAGTTCATGAATAACATACATATCATGCAACTTTTCGATGCTTACTTAAATGGTAGAGAGCAATGTTGCAGACAGCTTTTGTGTGTCTCTTTTAGACTGTGAGCTAATGGCTGTGTGGTGGAAGTCCTTGTTTATAGGCTGTTTATATAGAGTTTAATTCTTTGGTCAAATAAATTTAACAGTAACTTACACCTAACATTGACAGATACACTTAATTATTATTATGTGCCCAAAAAGTAATTAGCCATAAATAGTAATCAAGTTGCCTAGCTAATAGTTTTATCTAACAGAGGCAGATGTGACTGTCCTATTCTCCTTTGACTTTGACTCAGATCAGAGATACGAAGTCGTAGGAATTCTTCTTCTCTCTCTCTCTTTTTTATTGTGAGGATTTAAACATTTTTTTGATTAGATATTTTCTTTATTTACATTTCAAATGCTATCCCGAAAGTTCCCTATACCCCGCCCCTCCACCCTGCTTCCCCACCCACCCACTCCCACTTCTTGGCCCTGGCATTCCCCTGTACTGGGGCATATAAAGTTTGCAAGACCAAGGGGCCTCTCTTCCCAATGATGGCCGACTAGGCCATCTTCTGATACATATGCAGCTAGAGACACAAGCTCTGGGGGTACTGGTTAGTTCTAAAACCATTCTCTTCTTTACAATCCCCTTCCTTCTTTTGTTCCCTCCTGTTCCTTTTCTGATTATCTTAATAACTAGCATAGTCACCATGGTAATGTTACCACCATCATCTGCCCTGTACACGAACACTGACATTCATGTGCATTAGAAGAACACAGCTTTGCAATAACTTCCCACACGGAAGGAACCTTGATGTCAGCTCCTCTGTCTTCCTATTCCAGGAGAAGGTGCTCAGCGTCTTTGACTTGTCTGCCTGTACTTAATCTCTTTGATAAACTGAGTTAATTTCATAGGGTGGCTAGGATAAATTACCACAGGTGTGGTAGCCTAAAACAACAGTTTATTCTTGCAGCTCCAGAGGGAAGAAGGTGTCATCGGGCCTTTGCTTTCTCTAATAGCTCTAGGGAAAGATTGTTGTTTAAGAAACATACTTTGTAGGGAGTTTGATGCTGCATAACTTCAAGACATGAGACTATGTATACTGTTTAACACTGTATGAAGTGTTACAGAATGAGGGAATCTTAGCTAATGGTGATCCCGTAGGAGAGTGAGGAGAACATGGACTGGCAGTCCACGGTGTGGGGTCTCCTGGGGTTACTAGTCTAGTCTTTGTCTAGTATTAGTTTAGTCTAGTCTAGTCTAGTCTAGTCTAGTATTAGACTAGAATACTGAAGCAACTGGCCTGAAGAAGTTAGGATCCCTGGGATGCAATTCTCTAGTGCTGGGTCTGAGTGAGTCAGAGCACCAAAGCCATCCAGTACATTCTGATCCACCTTCTATCACTGGATGTTTTCTAGACAAGAAAATCTACATGAACGCATTTCTGCTTTTAATTGAAAATTAAAAGAAAGAGACTCTAAAGTCTGAATCTGAACAGAAAAATTAAATGTGGTAGATTTGGTAAAAGGGCACATACTAGCGGCATTTTCTTGGTTCTTTCTCTTCAGGAAAAACGAATATGAAGTGGTTCTCTGTGGAAGATGGTGAATGGCTGATAAAAGAGACAGGGAGAAGAGGAAGCTACAGACTTCAGGGCTGTTGGAGGTTGGCTTGCTTATCTTTCTGTACAGGGGCATATATGAAAGTGCTTCATATTTAGAACAGCAGGGCTGAGACTCATCTTGGCAGGTGTTTCCTGTGAAAGGGGCCATACCAATAATCACCAAATGCTATGCCTTCTCTGCTAAAATTCATGGGTGAGTCATTGATGTGATGGATCAATTGTTGTATCAATGTAAAGACCCTGGGAGGGCTTGAGGGCCACATTCATTACAGTTGCTGCAGAAGACCTTTGGAAGGATGAACATCCAGTGTGAAAAGGAAATCCAAATTTATATTTTAAGACTAAAGTCAAGATCTTATGGAACCAGATACTCTGGGCAGGCTCCAGGCAATGGTAGGCTAGCATCAGTTAGTTTGCACCAGCTCAGAGGTGGTGGCCAGGTCATGTGAGATTCCTTCTATCCACCTCTTCTTTTCCCATTGAGAAATGAAGACCTAGAGGGTCACAACCCCAGTTTTGGTTCAGGACTGTTACTTTCACCAACTAGATATTTTCAGGTCCTGCTGTTCTCAGAATAGAACATCTCATATATTAAACTAGTGGCCAGGGCAGCATGGTAGTGCTGCCCAGATCGTTGACATTGGGTTATGAAGCTGTAGTTGACGTGCGAGTTCCTGGAGGCCAATGGGACTAATGTGATCACATTAATTTTTGATCACTCTGCACTGTGGAGTTACTCTGAAGTCCCTTGCCCTCATTCTGAAAAGCCCTTACAGAAAGATAATATTTGGACTGAAAGGTAAACATTATAAACCATTCCTTGCACTCTTTAGTCCTTCTCCCTAGCTCCCACGTTTAATTGTTAGCATGTGTTGGGTGAAGACAAGCTAGCTAGTTAAAACATGGATGCTTCCAGAGCCTGCTGGAGTTGATTTTTATGTATTCATTCTAAACCTTTGCATACATTGTCAAGGGCTCTTCTACTGCCTAGCAGAAGATCTAGAGCTCACCTATACACACTTCATTGTAACTACCTATCTGTATCACAAAGTCCCATAGACTCTTCCTTTAAATTAGCCCACCACTTTCCTTTTTTCTCTGTTTACTTCTGTGACTCTAGTTCAGACTGTGGTGGTCATGTGAAAGGGATATGGTCATCTCTCTGTGTTGGGTTTTATTCCTGTTCTAGTTTCTACCATATCAGACAAAGTGATATCTTCCTAAAGCAGCCATGTTTTCATAACAGATTCTCTTATGATGTCAAGACAGGACTGTGCGCCTCAGTGGCTAAGAACATCTTCATCAACCTTACTTGAATTGTCTTCCCTCCTATCAAACAGAATCTCAACACCCAAGTCTTTTCTTCTCATTGAATTTCCATGTACTACACTTTGCCAAGTGTACTTTCTCTTCTGACCAGAATTTCCTCATCTGATCTTATCCAGTGGCCACTGTCTTACGCATATTTTATGAATGGATTTTTACTCTTGCTTATGTGAATTTTTGCTATAGCATTCAACTTCTCATCCAGACATCATTTCATGTCTTACCATCATACATGTGTGTTGAAAATCTACTCCAAGGACCACCTTCTTCACGAAAACATTTGTAGTGGTCACTCATAAATGATTTCATCCTTTCTCAACTATCTATGCTATTCCCTAAGACTCATGAACTATTGAGCTTGGGTGTGTTAGCCATGAAGCTTTATTATATAGGGTCATGTCATCTCACAACTGTTCCATTCACACTTCATTCATGAAATTCTAATGTTTCCCTTGAAGCATTGCCTCATTAAAGATAAAAGGCTTAGAACCACAGCTGGCATGGACTTGATCTTTGATAGGCTTCCCACTTCTTCCCTTTTCCTTTTCCCAGAAGGTTATCGGATAATGTTGTCTCTTCCAATGCAGGCATTACATGCAATTGTACAGTAGTTCTTAATACTTATTGACCAGAATGTGGCTCACCTACATACCCATACACCTGAATCTGACATTAAACACGATTGTGTATGAACTCCTGGTTCATATTATTCATTTCTGAAATCAATATTTTAAAATCTTGAAACCTAGCAACGTACTGCTGGAATGCTCTTGTCACCCTTCTCACTGATACAGTTCAAAACTGGTCCAGAATGATTCTGTCCTGATGAGTCGCCGTTACCTCTTAGACACCTCTTAGGCTGTGACACTGGCAAGCATCACAGAAAGTATCCGTTTTCCGTTCTCACACTTGCCTTGCCTTTTTCTCTTGGCAAAAGAGGAGGCCAGAGATGCAGAAATTAGGAAGCTGGGCTGAAGGGAGTCCAACTTTCCAGTTCTCCAAACGCTCTCCTGGAAAGCCGCCCTTCTGAGGGAGTAGTCCGTTTTCACTTGTGCTTGCAAGAGGGGTCTTGTTCTTCTCAGATGTTCTTTCTCGAACTTTTTAACTCACTAAAATTAAAACATTTGTTTCTGACTTCCCGAACATTGTTTATAGTTCTCAACTGCTGGCCAGAGTGCACAATTACCCCCTGGAATAAAAGCTCTCTAAATCATGTTTATTTCTGCCTCAGCTATTATCCATGAAAGCTTGTTTGAGTTTTCTGCAGGGTGATAAGATTGATGTTGCACACAATTATCGTCAGCCATGTATATCCTGAAAACAATCCCAGTTTGGCAGTAGTCGTTCCGAAAGCAATATTCCTTTGCTAGCCTGTGTTGTACTATGAAACAGATCCTTGCAGAGTATCTTAATCATCCAAATCTAAGATAACATACTATTTATTTCAAATGGTCAGCAATGTTCCAAATGCCACTGCAAATTAGATTAGAAATTATCCAGTTCGAGTGTAAACATCCCAGTAATTTACCTAGTGTCTGGGACTTTTATTTGATATTCAGGAATTTTAATAATTTAATGTTGTTTAGCTCTCAGTTCGACCTTTGCTTTCTGGACATTTAGAACTTCTCTGTATTTATTTAAGGAGATCAGAAGTGCTTGGGATAGGGGACTGGGGTTCTGACTGCCCGGGAGGTTGCTGCAGCAGCACTATAGCGTTTGTGAAGAGAAGGTGGGAGTAGTTTACAGACTTTTGTCTGTGTGGTTATAGAGGTGACCCTCTGGATCTGCTCTTTCACAGACCCACCCAAGTGGCTCAGCTCTGCCAAGAGATTACCCTCAGTGACACCAAATTTAGCAAAACTGATAAGATGGCCAAATTCTGTTTGAGCATTCCCAGGATTCCATTGAAACACATCCCCCTGTGTGGTTAAGACTTTAGGATAAATGAAATCTTTTCTACTTTTTGCCTGTTAGTCCTTTAACAAATTTCTTAACCATCTGATACTCAGTTTCCTATCTGAAAAATGGGCATAAAAATATCTTGCTTATGAGGGGATTGCAGAAGTTGAGTTAGAAGCATCTATCTAATATAATGTTAGAAGTTTCTAACATTATATTTATATCTATCTATTTATATCTATCTATTTATATCTATATATTTCTATCTAATATAATGTTAGAAGCTATCCAAAGTTCCCTTCCTTTTTTCTTTTTATTTATTTTATTATATTTTAGGAATCTGCTTAGAGATATGATGACTTATTTAAAGCTATAATCATTTGGAGTTGGAAAGGTCTCTTTCCTCCTCTTCCTTTTCTCCTTTATCTTCTCCCTCCCTCTCTGCCTTCCCTTCCTCCCTCCCCATTCTTCTCTACCTCTCCTTCCTTCCTTCCTTCCTTCCTTCCTTCCTTCCTTCCTTCCTTCCTTCCTTCCTTCCTTCCTCTTTCTCTTTCTTTCTTTCTTTCTTTCTTTCTTTCTTTCTTTCTTTCTTTCTTTCTTTCTTTCTTTCTTTCTTTCTTTCTTTCTTTCCTTCCTTCCTTCCTTCCTTCCTTCCTTCCTTCCTTCCTTCCTTCCTCCTTTCTTTCTTTCTTTCTTTCTTTCTTTCTTTCTTTCTTTCTTTCTTTCTTTCTTTTTCTTCCCTTCTTTTTGAAAGAGTTTTGTGATTTAGCTCAAGCTGGTCTCAAACTTCTAAACTCCTATCTTGGGACCCTGAGTGCCATAGACGGGTTACGGATCTGCATTATCACCCCCCCTCCCTTTTAGACCATCAACCTTCTCAGTCACACTAATTCTCAAGGATCCATATGTTGAAGCATAAATTACTGATAACCTAAACTTTTAGCCTACAAATAGATTTTTTTTCTCTCTTGTTTGTTTGGTTTGCCTTAAATGCTTCTCCTGAAACTGGGTTATGGTGTCATGACTGAATGGCTACAGAGCCCTAGGAATTTGTTGGATTACAGATTTTTCCCATTCATAGTTATGTGGGGACCTACTATGTGTCAGAGGTTATTCTAGCTGCTGGAAACATTGCAGTGAAAAAAAAAGACAAGTTCTGGGCAGCCTTTCACCCAATCTTGATGAGGTAATAATTATAATGGCTAATTTGACTCTCTCCTAAGTGATCAATAGGAAAATAGCAACATGGTAGAATGTGACCAAGCAGTACCAACACCAGGACTCCTAGGGATGCTCTAAACAGAAACCCCCTACCCTCTGCTGCCTGACAAATAGCTCTCTGCAGCCAGCTGGGGTCAATGGCTACATTTACAGTTTAAAATGCTCCAGATAGAGCTGGTAGTGACGGGAGTCTCGCTTTATTAGTTCATTTTTATGTATGAGAAAAACTGCAGTAAAAAAACCTCAGTATTCATCTTTTTTCAATTTGAGTCTAAGGGATTTTTGGCACAGCCCCCTTTTCAGTTTCAAATGTTCCAACTCTGGCTGTATTTATGTGACGCCAAACCAACTAGTTGAAAAATTACAAGAATGGGAAATTAGCCAATCCTTTTGTCTGCAAACTGCCAACCCACCAGGTTGTCTTTTTTTTTTTTTTTTAAGTCACTGATTTGTCCCATCATTCAACCGAATTGACTGACAATAGCCCATGAGATCCAAACAAAACATAAAATCTGTTTTGTCTAATTCAAAGTATTGATTCATTGTTGCCTGGTAGAATATACTCATTGCAGAAACTGCAGATACTACAGAGAACATAAGAAAACAAATCCACCCAAAGTCCTGCCACACACAAATATTGACACATATTCTTGCAGGTTTTCACCAACGTGGACTTGTGCTGTAAGCAGAACAATACTGAAAATGTGATTTTCATCTGGTTTTCTCGCCTGCTTAATGGCATATTGTGAACACAGTCCTAAATTTCCTTTAAAAATGATAATTTTATTTTGCACAATATTGCTTTGAAGAAATGCCTTATTCTTTATTTCACCAATTTTCCCCATGGGTGGGCATTTGGGTTATTTTCAGGTTTTGCCTGCTGTAAAAAAATATCTGCACTAAATCTTTTAGATTATACATTTTAGTGTATACTTACATCAGTAGAAAAATTTAAAATAAAGATATTTTAAAGATCTCAATGGATATTGCCAAAACTTCCCACCAATACAACGAACTTATGTCTATTTACCCAAGAATTATTTTTAATCCTTGCTTAGTCTGATAGGTAAGAAAAATGATATTTTATTGCTGTATTTATACTTCTTAAGTTATTAGTGAGAAGGGACATTTTTCACTTATACTGGTCATGTGCATTTTTTTGGTGATCTTCATGTCTAAATGCTTCTTTTTAAAATCAGAAAGACAAAGAGCGGCACGTGACAAGAATGTATTTTGGGTTTCCATTTCCAGAAAATCCAGAAATGCATCTTATTTCATTTGTATTTTTAATTTTTGAGATATAATTTAATTACATTTCTTTCTATATTTTCCTCTCTCCAAACGCTTTATTGCATATATGTGTGTGTGTGTGTGTGTGTGTGTGTGTGTGTATACATATATATTCCTACACATACTCCAGCTCAGTCTATATAGTTATTTGTATGTATGCTTTCAGAGTTGACCACTTTTTAATGTTTTCTATTTTTCAGATGTCCACAAAAAATGATTTGAATTCTGGCTTTGAACCACTGACTTTGAGGTTTACTAATACAGAAATTGATACTAATACAAAAAAATCGAACAAGCAGACAAAGCAAAGCTAAAAAGACAAAATTGAAGGAGATAAATTTTTCACCAAGTAGAAAAAGGTTTTGACATAGTTTCCTGTGTTGTTCGTGGCTGACAGCCATCTTGGGCTTGTATTTGGACTGCTGTTTTCTGTTACTCTGGGGGTGGGGGTGGGGGTGGGGGTGGGGGTGGGGGTGGGGGTGGGGGTGGGGGTGGGGGTGGGGGTGGGGGTGGGGGTGGGGGAAGGAACAGTTGACACTTTAGAATGCTCATTGGCTGCTTCTGTGAAGTTGCCAGTAGAAGTTCCATCTTCTGAAAGTGATCATTCCAAAAGTATATAAGGCAAAATTAATAATTGTGCTTAATTATGTTCCCTCATGTGTTCTTTCAAATCAAGTGTTGTCAGCCCAGTATTACAGAGTCCTACTGAAGGGCCACTTGCTTGAATTCTTTCTGAATTTTCCTTTCCTTTGTGCTACAATAAGCAGATCTCATGCTCATTTATAAAAATGCAAAATGCTGTGGTATTCTAAAAAGAACAGATTACATTGCCTTGATGTGGCCCTTATTGAAAATTTATTTTATTCTTTGAGATAATGTGTTTCTTTTCTATTTTACTGTAAATTTTAATCGAGAAAACACATCAAAATCAAGATATAGCTAGTGTGTTTGGGCCAGACCCTATAAATAACTACACCAAGTTGTTCTAATGTGGAAAAAAAATGGAAAACCAGACCCTGTTAACAGAAGGGAAAATTCCATTTTTCATTCACAGTACTGTTCTTGCTCCTGGCTCAATGAGAAACAAACTCTTTCCTTTTCTCCATATTTATTATATTAATGTGCTGGCAACGCAGGTGTTTCCATCTTTATGGCAAAGGCACGCATCTGTCACCAAGCTCATTTCACACACAGCTTGGCCTTTGCAGAAGAATGCTAGCTCCATCTTCAATCTTCTGTCACATCTCAACTTCTCTCTTAAACAGTGTGATATTTAAATAGAGGTTTTGCCTCCAACTTAGACCACATATAGGCAAGGCTCTGCTTTAACATGGGACCTGGTCAAAGGGCACAGGCAGCCAGTAGGAAACCTAGAAAGAAACATGAAAGAGGAAAGATTGCAAGGGGCGTGTGATTCTAACCACACCCATCTTTGGGGAGGTCTTTGATCAGCTCCTCTCATCCTACACTCTTGTACATCTGCTATCCCTTTGATCAAACTTTATTGAATAACTTTCTTTAATAGAGCAAGACTCCCATGACCAGGAAATGTTTCAGAACTACTCATGTAGACCGGGAAGCACTTCTGCCATTTTATTATAAAAAGTATCCAGCATACCATAGTGTTGAAAGAACTTTACAAGAAACAGTCCTACGCCCACTGCCATCTCACTGCTAACATTAACTTTATCACATATGTATTTAAAGTTCTAGCCATTGCTAGCCCGTCATATTTTTAACACATTTCAAAATAAATTGCTGATATCAGTGCATTTCTCCATAAATATTTTTTCTTGTGTCTAATTAAGTAGAGTGTGAAACTGACTTACAGATTTAAGTTCAAGATGAAGTTAATCCAATGAAATAGGCAGATCTTAATTATAATAAAGTATTTCAAATGCAAATGTCTGTCTACCTCCATTCTTACCAAGACATAGAAGGTTACTACCATCTGGGGTTAGAGAGATCGCTTGATAGTTCAGAGCATTGGCTGTTCTTCCAGAGGACCTAGGTTAGATTCCTGGAACTCTGTGGCTTACAACAGTCTACAACTTCAGTCCCAGAGAAATCCCATACCCTTTCTGGCCTTTGTGGGCACCAGGCATGCACATGGTATGAAGACATACATGCAGGCAAAACATCTATACAAATACAATAAAAAATTTGAAGAACGTTATCATCATCACTCCAAAGTTCCTTCAGGCTCCTTTCTAGGTCTCTCTCTCTCTCTCTCTCTCTCTCTCTCTCTCTCTCTCTCTCTCTCTCGCTCTCTCTCTCTCTCTCTCCCTCCTTACCTCCATCTCTCTCCCTCTCTTGTAGAAAGGCATATGAAAGACTCACACACTACATTCTCTTTTGAGTAAAACTTCTTTCACTGAACACATTTTTGAGATTCACCCAACACCAAAACTGATTTTTTTTAAAAAATAGTATCATTGTTACACAGGGTTTATTTCCTACCACAATGGATCCTTTTCCTATTGATGGATATCTGGGCTGTGTTCTCAGGGATCAGCTTTGGTAGACTTGCTAGGAATGTTTTCACACTGCATTTTGCACATACAAGTGTGGTTTTTAAATTTCTTTTGGATGAATTCCTGAGTGTCCTTGCTGGGTCACAGGAAAGGTGTGCAGTTCATCTTACAAGAAAGTGTCAGATCATTTCCCAAAGTGCCCTTATCATTTTACGATCCCACCAGCAGAGAAAGGTCTAGAACAGCCTCGCTGGGCTTTGCTGTTGTTTGTCACATTGGGTGTTCTGCTAGATTTAGACATCAGCATATTTTAAAACATATCTTTCTAAGCCTAATTTCAGTGCAACTGGGGCTCAGAGTTTCTAACTATCCTCTACTCTATCAATTTGGAGGATCAGTGGTCACTGGTTTTTAGGCAATGTCCTCTCGTTCTTGCTTTTCATTACTAAATGATAGATATACACAGAGCAAAGCATGGCATGTTAACAACCTTCACTATCATCACAGAGAGAAGATATTCCAGACAGTCCACTCTGCTGAGTTGTTTATCAGAGACATTGTCCTTTTATTCCTGAAGCAATCTTGTGAAATAAGTGTAGTCTCTTCTCTTATAAATAAAGAAATTGAAGCTCAGAATGTATTTTTTTAATTGCCCAAGGTCACACTGTTACCAATGAGTGTATCTAAATCACAAAGGGACAAAGGATGAAAGGCCAGCTGAAAAATCTTATTTAACTAGAGTTTAAAAAGTAATTAGGAAGTTATATTTTCCACCAACTGAGAAAGACATTCATAATTTCAGTGACCCTCAAAAGGGCAAGCAGAGGAAGAAAGCGTTTTGCTCGGCATTATCGGCAGCCTTCGCGTAGCACCGCGTTAATTCACTATCAGACCTTGGTGTAACCTCCTAATGGGTAATTCAGCTTTCATATGGTTCATTATCTTTTTCTTTCTTTTGTTTGCCTCACAGATGGAGTGCTTTACAATGTCTATGAAAAATTTTCCATCTGGATTAGATCACTCAAATGGAGTCAGGAAGAGAGGTACTGGCTCCTGTGCCTTTGCTGGGCCCATCAAGGTGGAGAGAATCTTCCAAAATCAACATAAGCTTGGATTCATAAATTGGACAACTGGGATTAGCAATGCAGTGAATAATAACCATGGATGGACTTCTCCTTAGGTAGCTCCAGCCTGGGCCGTCCTCAGATATTATTAGACCTTTGAAAGTTGGCTGTGGCCAGTGAGCTGTCAGCTAGATGTTCTTTTAAGTCCCTCTTACCTTCATCTGCTCATATTCCATATTTATCTTGGTGTCATTGTTTCTTAAGTGATTACTGATGATGCATTGCATTTTAATGACATTTTACTTACTCCCATTCATTTTATGCACATAATGGCTCTTCGATGGGGGAATTTTTCAAAAGAGGGAATATCATACAGAGTATTCTCTCATTCACATATAGCTTCACTCATTCAACATTTAAAGATCCCGACTGTGTCAAGCAGCAACTGGGCTGAAAGAGGCAGACCTTTTCTTTAAAAGCCCAGGGCTGTAGACAAAGACGGATATATTAATAGTTAATTACCTTCATATGTGAAAAGTGCTATAGGAGGTTTAAGCAAAGAGTGTGAAGGTAGCCGTGGAGAATAAACAGCCAAGGGTTTCTAGCAGTTATTCCTCAGGTCTGAATCGGGATGCCAGGAAGACAAAACAGGATTCATTCTTTGTAATCAATATCATATGCAAATGAAAAGTGATTTTTGTCTTCCCTTTTCTTACATTTTTCCTCTTACTGATCAAAATACAAGGAAGCAAGGTAGACTATCACCATCTTGGGATGTCAAGGTCCATGGGAAATTTTCCAAAGGAAAGAGTTATGCCTGCCCCATTGCCAATTACTCTCTACAATAAGGAACGTGCCAAACTGTGTGGAAGCCTCCATAGGCCAACCCATATACATTCTATCACCCCTCAGCTTAGTCAAACCTGATCCTTTCCCCTCAGCTCCAGGAGTTCATTTGTCAAATGTTGTCATCAAATAGACTTTAGTGCTTACTTAAGTTTTAGTGCTTTGAGGATGGACAGGGGAGTGGAGGAGGTGAGGAAGAGACAGATCTTATTATTGTAGGACCCTAGGGACAATTTTACATGGAATTATTTCACCATCTTCCACTAGAATGGCTTGCATTTTTCATTTTAGACTTTGTAGCCATCCAACCCCTGGTGCTGGGAAGATGGTATTCAATAGAGTTCTATGCATGTTTTGAAAGAAAGGAAAAAGAGAGTGTGGATTCAGTGCTGTCAAGTCTCATGACCGCTTTGGATGAGAATTGGATACAGAGCTATCTGTTGGATTAAATTAAACCAAATGAGAACAAGCTGTTAGTGAGCTTGTAAGTCAAATGTTCAATTTTTGTTATTCCTCACCTCCTTCCTTGAAAGATGAATGCATTAAAAATAGCTCTTCTTCCCTTAGAGGATGTGCATGTTTTATGTTCTGGTTCAATCTTTCATCTGTCTCCACTTCCTGTCTGTCTCAGAGATTTGAGAAATGTTTTGCTGTCTTGTGAAACCCATTCTCTCAATCAAGCACCATTTTCCCGTTCTGTCCATCTAGACTTCAGTCACTTGAGTAATAGGAAGCTATTGTAGCCCTTTAACTGTCGTATCCGATGATCGCCAGTTCCAGTAATAAACTACGTGCTGGGATTACACTTTACATTCATGGAAAAGCATTAAAAAAATAATGTTTGGAACATTCTGCTGGCACATAAACTCCCATTTCTGGTATGTTTCAAGACAAAAAAAAATCTATTCATGGATTCCTTTTTCTCCTCTTACATCCTTCTTTTCCTTTCTACCTTTAAAAATTTGGAAATTTTGTTAAGTTAAATTACTGCTTGATATATGCCCAGGAGAGGTATTGTGGGATCCTCCGGTAATACTATGTTCAATTTTCTGAGGAACCACCAGACTGTTTTCCAGAGTGGTTGTACAAGCTTGCAATCCCACCAACAATGGAGGAGTGTTCCTCTTTCTCCACATCCTCACCAGCATCTGCTGTCACCTGAATTTTTGATCTTAGCCATTCTGACTGGTGTGAGGTGGAATCTCAGGGTTGTTTTGATTTGCATTTCCCTGATGACTAAGGATGCTGAACATTTTTTCAGGTGCTTCTCTGCCATTCTGTATTCCTCAGTTGAGAATTCTTTGTTTAGCTCTGAGCCCCATTTTTTCATGGTTATTTGATTTTCTGGAGTCCACCTTCTTGAGTTCTGTATATATATTGGATATTAGACCTCTATCTGATTTAGGATAGGTAAAGATCCTTTCCCAATCTGTTGGTGGCCTTTTTGTCTTATTGATGGTGTCTTTTGCCTTACAGAAGCTTTGCAATTTTATGAGGTCCTGTTTGTCGATTCTCGATCTTACAGCACAGCCATTGCTGATATAGCTGTCTCTTGTGAGGCTATGCTGGGGCCTAGCAAACACAGAAGTGGAGGCTCACAGTCAGCTATTGGATGGATGACAGGGTCCCCAATGGAGGAGCTAGAGAAAGTACCCAAGGAGCTAAAGGGATATGCAATCCTATAGGTGGAACAACATTATGAACTAACCAGTACCCCCTGGAGCTCGTGTCTCTATCTGCATATATAACAGAAGATGGCCTAGTTGGCCATCACCGGGAAGAGAGGCCCATTGGTCGTGCAAACTTTATATGCCTCAGTACAGCGGAACACGAGGGCCAAGAAGTGGGAGTGGGTAGGTAGGGGAGTGGGGGGGTGGTAATGGAAGACTTTTGGGATAGCATTGGAAATGTAAATGAAGAAAATGCCTAATAAAAATAATAATAATAAAAGAAAGAAAAAAATTACTACTTGATATAACTCCCTGTAATAGATGACACAGGCTTTAATAGTGACTATTCTCTCATGGAAAAGGAGCTCACTCCTGTTGTTTGGGAAGTTACACCCTTGAATTATGAGTCTGGATCATTGCTGAGTAGATTTCTTTGGAGCCAGAAACCAGGGTAGTAGCAGGAAAAAGGAGCTGGCAGCCAGAAGGGACAGAAAGGGTTTGCTGGGAAAGAGTGGGCAGGGCCGTGTTTAGGGAAAGCAGAAAATAGAATACAGACAAATGGAGAACAGTGGTGTTACATGGAGAAATGCAAGAGACCAGGAAAGACTGAGCATTCTGGGTGAGGTTTCAGGCCTCTGTGCAACCAGTTACTTTCTAATACTATTGATGAACGGAAAATGCTGTGGTTATAACAAACAGCTGTCAAGAGGGAATGCCAACCGAGTTGTCATGCAGGAGAATGTACAGAGGATGCAAAAGAGCTCTACCTGTGGGATGGGTTAATAGTGATCTGTATACATTTGTAGGTCTGTGCTTACATGGCTTTCGAAACTCACATCTAATCTCTTAGGTCTGGAAATTCAGCCTCCATGCCAAACTTTCGTGTACTGATTTACTAGTTTATCCTGACTTAGGTCAGGTTAGGCTTAGGCCATGCAAACAGGACTTATCTGGTGCTGGATTGTTAATGTTTACATGGTTTCCTGACCCAGCCTACATACAAGTGCAGAAATCCTTAGTTAAGTTGCTGGGATTTAGCTCTTCTAAACTTTCAGAAACTTGGGGTTTAAGTGAGGCCAATATTTGAGGAAAGGGTCAGATTGTTTATGTAGATAAGGCCTCTTTTGAAATAATCTTAAACTGGGTTTTACTGCTGAGGGCAAGATAAAATGATGTGAAATGTCAATTTTGTCCTTGTTAACCAAACAGTAGCATGCCATAAATTAGACCACACAGGAGTATTTATGGCTGGGAGGCAGGGATACGAGAACCCTATGTCCATGTTGTTGAACTGAGGCTCTTCTCTTTTGTTGGAGATCATCTACTTTACAAAGACAAAGGTGCTATAAGAAAGAATAAAAGAGAGAAACGTGGTAGAGTAAACTAAGACTATAGCTAAAGGCATGAAAATTGGGGAAAGAATTCATATTCACTTTACACAAGAAAAAATGAACAGAGGGACACATATGAGGAAGTGTTGTCCATTCACACCAAAACCTAGTTTCTAAGCCTTGCCATGGTGGCCACTTAGGACTAGATACTTCTTTGCCCATGTGTTATGTTTGACAAATCCTTAACTTTTGTCCACAAATTGCCATCATCACCTCCCATACCAGCTACAATGACCAAAATGCCTCTAGGTGTCACAAAAATATCCTTGGTCAAGAACCACCACACCTGAGCTATCATTGACGGAGTCTGGATATTCAGCAATTAGATCTTTATGGAATACTATCTCAAGAAAAATGCAATGAGTGTTTGGGAAGGCAAAGATTTTAAGACAAATGTGAATTCTAAGCTAAGATTACTTTATCTCAGTCACAGGGTTTTGGAATGTGAGATGGATGAAAAGAAAAAGAGAAAAAATTTAAAATTAGATGCATGTTTTAAAAAAGCATTTATCCATTATTCTACAACTCATAGAATCAATCACTTAAGTCTTCATTTAATTTGGTTATAGACTGACCACCATGTGCCATTTATAGTTTCTGGCATTCAATGTTAAACAGCAGATTTGGTCCTTGATTTTTCTTAGAAATCTTCCTCTCAGAAAACCATGATGGGATGAATCTGAAGAGTTCAGGAGCTGGGTGTGTTTTAAATAGGTTTTGAGAAAGGCAGCTATCATAGATCATGAGCATCCCTGCACATCTAAAATATGCCAAGAACGTAGGGTCCTGATTCTTCTTTACAAGGTCCATTTCAAAAGGCTCTGACTTCAGAGATGAAGTGATATCTCCCTCTGGGAAGAGGAGCGAGCTTGCTCACCACTTCCTAATAAAACCCCAGCAATAAAATGCAAGTTCAGCATTCCCTTACTGCAGAGCAGCTCATAGCCACAGTGTGTGCAGCATCTACCCGAGCCTCTCCATGTCATCCTCTTGACTTGAGAGTACAACAGGAACAGATAGGGTGCTTGCTCTGTTGTAACTACTAAAGCCCTTTATGACCTTGAGGTCTGTTTCTGTCTTCTAAGGTCCATTTCACAAAATCAGACACATGTATTACTTTGTGTGTTGAGTAAAATAAAATCCCAGATCCTGACAATGGGATCCAGGAAAGAGGGGCTTTAAAACGTCAGTTGGAAAAGGAGATTTGTTTTCCAGGATGAATATAAAGACAGATTTTAGTTTTTTAACTGTGCAAGAGTCCCAGAGAGCAACTAGACCCAAATGACACAGAAGAAAGTGGACCCAGGAACAATTTCTTTAAGAAAAATACAACAAGGAGAATGGGGCGTTTAAACATAAAGGGGGCTTTCATACCTGATGGAGAATTAGAAGATGGAGGATGAAGAGACTTGAAGAATTCCCACTTACCCAGAACAATTCTGGTGTAGCAAAAACCCTATTAAGGACATCATGACCTTCCTACTGCTACAGGGAAGACTCCATTAAAGTCTTGACTTTCCTACCTGAGAGGCAGATTTATCTTGGCTTACAGATAGTTACCTTGAGTTGGGAAATGAAGGTGAGGAAATGAAGTCAGGATTGAGAAATATACCTGGGAATAAACTTTGAGTAGATGTGAAAATGACTGGCAGCCAGGAAAGCAGAAGTCTGATGAATGTTGGAGGGAGTTGTATCAAATGCACCATAAAATTAGAAAGCACCCTGAAAAGTTTTGGTTAATATTAAGTGATTCCCTAGTTGAAAATGTTCTTTTAAACCCACATAGTTCTTTAAAAAGGCAGGCACACCAACGCTTACTTCTGATGTGTCAATGGAAAATAATGAACAAGGAAAAAAAAATCCCATAAAGTGGATTTAGGAGCCATGAAAAACAATGAATGAGGATGTGGTCCTGGAAAAGAGAGTCAAGGTCCAGGCTAGGAATTACCCAGTGCCAGGGGAGTAAAATCCTGCCCGTGGGCAAGGATTCCATAATTGCAATATGCCAACAACTGCTCAGGGTTTTCTCTTTTCATCTTAAGTTCCCTGCTTTCCCCAGTAGCTATTTAGTCTGTATGGAGGTATTAGAGTGGTGTGGGGTGGGGGCAGAGTATTATTTGTGTGTTTGGCTCATGGGCTGTTGAGCTTGAAAAGTCAGAGATGGAATTCTGAGCATTACCTAAGGGTCTTGCTCTTTGATGGGAATGCAGTGTGCCTTTGGGTTATTGCCCTAGTGAAAGGATTGATTGTTTATTGGTGGGAGGGAGAACAAAGCACATAAATGTTGGCTGGATGGCAGGGACAGCATCAAACCCCCAGCTGTTATTTTCCTGCAAAATGAGATTCTGTGTCTAACCTTTCTTGCTGGTTGGTTGTGCTTCATTCTTTGAATCTGACCGAGGAGAAATAAGTGGAGATTATTATATTATAAGAGGAGAAATAAGTGGAGATTAAATAAGTGGATACATACCACTCCCACTCTATCTTGGAGCTACTCCCAATGGATCTCTGGTTTCCTTGAAGATATGAAAGATTTAACAGGGGGTTCCAAGATACCAGGAAGTAGGACAACGTGGGAGGGGTTTGTGTCTCCGAATCATCTATAGAGATCGATCCTTACAAAAACTAGTGACATCTGCATTCCACTTTCTGCGTGTGAGAAACGAACTGGTACTCTTAAGCCACTTAGATTTGGAAGTATCTTTGATATAGCAGCTATTATTACTATAAATAAAGGAATTATAATGTGGCATGCTACATAATTTAGTCGTGAGCAATACTTTTAGAATGTGTTTGTTTTGAAAGTGGATCTTACTCAGTAGCCAGGTTTGTCTGGGACTTACTATGTAGTCCAGGATGGCCTCAAACTCACCGTCATTCTCCTGCCTCAGCCTCCTAAGGACTATAATTAGTATAAGGCATGAGCTACCACGTTCAGCTCCTAAATAATACTTATATAATTTTTAAAAATAAACATGATGAGGAAGATAGATCAAGACTGAAATTGAGAGAAAAAGAAAGAGAAATTGCAGAAAGAGAAGAGGTAACGTATTTTGCAGGAGGAGAAAATGGCAGAGATTCCATTGCTTCTCCTACTAAGATGAAAATCACTAGCTGCATCTAAAATGCTATTTGTTAAAAGTCACATCACACAACTTTTACAAAAATCTAAAGGAAAAGAAGAGCGGAGGCTGACAAGCAATCCCGAGGGAAAGCCGCAGAAGCCAGAAAAAAGCTATTGGTTTAAAACCAACACGTCATCATGCTTTGAAAGCATGAGGATAGTTAGCGTGCAATGCTACTGAGGTAGTCATCAATGCAAAGACTAAAAGGTGGGTTTGAAACCTCATGGGGTGGGGGTGGGGCAAGCAGGAGGAGGAAAAAACAGGTGTCTTGTAACCACTGTAGGAAGGGTTACACTTTACCTACACAGCATACTTTAGATTATTGCTTCACTAAACTCCATGAGCCATTTCTGTATAGGATCCAGACACTGGTGTGCAAAGGGGAAGCAAACCCACATGAACTTGAAACTTACATGCATCTTTTCCCACACCACAGGTTCCCAGGGGCTTAAAGTTTAATCAAGAATGCAAGCAGTGCTCTTCCTGTAAGCGGCCAGAGATCACCTGCCAAGATGGTTCGCTACTCTCTTGACCCAGAAAACCCCACAAAATCATGCAAATCAAGAGGTTCAAATCTTCGTGTTCACTTTAAGAACACCCGGGAAACTGCCCAGGCCATCAAGGGTATGCACATCCGCAAAGCCACCAAGTATCTGAAGGATGTCACTTTAAAGAAGCAATGTGTGCCATTCTGGCGGTATAATGGTGGAGTCGGTAGGTGCGCCCAGGCCAAACAGTGGGGCTGGACACAGGGTCAGTGGCTAAAAAAGAGTGCTGAATTTTTGCTGCACCTGCTTAAAAATGCAGAGAGTAATGCTGAACTTAAGGGTTTAGACGTAGATTCTCTAGTCATTGACCACATCCAGGTGAACAAGGCACCTAAGATGCACCAACGAACCTACAGAGCTCATGGCCGGATTAACCCATACATGAGCTCCCCCTGCCACATTGAGATGATCCTCACTGAGAAGGAACAGATCGTTCCAAAGCCAGAAGGAGAGGTTGCACAGAAGAAAAAGATATCCCAGAAGAAACTGAAGAAAAAAAAAACTCATGGCCCTGGAATAAATTCAGCATAAAATAAATGCAGATAAAGTTTTTTTAAGAAAGAAAGAAAGAAAGAAAGAAAGAAAGAAAGAAAGAAAGAAAGAAAGAAAGAAAGAAAGAAAGAATGCAAGCAGTTCCAGTCTACCTAGAAACCTGGGTTTGAAGGTTTACAAGATTTCTGGGATGATTGTCACTGGATGTTTCTGCCCAGTGATTATTTCTTTCATTTTCTATTTAAATGAAGGCAAGATGGAGCCACTTAGAATGCATCACCCTTAACAAATAAAATATGATTAGATACTAAAACACATCATCCATCTCCACGGTAATTAGTCCTTATGTGTATTAGCTCTGATTGCTTTTCATAGTAAAAAAAAATTTTTTTTTCTAATCACTTTCTAAATTTTACACACACATCAGGAGAACAGGAACTCAGGGGAATCCTTGCCTAACATGGAAAGAAAGCAAATTAAAAATTGAAATGGAAAAAGAAGAGGTTTTTGCATATTTTCAAAGGGGAGAATAAAGCAAACCACAGACGGCTTCTATTATTATAAAATACAATACATTTCTGTTTGTTTCTCACTCAGGATTAAGGAGTACACTTTAGCCCCATGAAAAGTAGGGTTGCTTTCCATGATCAAGAATGGAGAAGGTGCAAAAAGAAGTTCTAAAAGGTAAGGAGAATACATGTTTAATAAGCAAGAATATGAAATTAACCTCTGGTTTAATATGAGCATTAAGAGTAGGAAGCCTTCTGGAAATGACTTTGTAGAAGATAGGCTACTGTGGAAACCTAACTGGCTTCTGACCGCCTGTGTGTCTGGGTGGCCTACTTCTTTGAGATGCATCTTCTTGCAGATACCCTGGGGATTACTTTCTCCATTTACCTCAGGGGAAAGTGCTACCTTAGATAGCCATTCCTTGGGGAACATCCCCATAAATTGTAGCACAATCAGCTTGAGCACTCATGATGCCCTAAGAACAGCCACAGTCACTTTACTTGTTCCCTTCAGTTGGATTATCCCGAGGACCAAATAAGATGGGCACCGGCACGCTGATTTCCAAAGGGTTTACATTCCTTCCACCAAACCAAAGTATTGGTAAGAGGTAGAATCAGGAATTGAACCAGGTTTGGTAAGTCTAAAGCTAATGATCCCATGTCACACCCCAGGGTCCTCACTTAGACCAAAGTCTGCCTTCTTACTCCTGGGCTACTTACTCCAAATATATCCTCTATATATTCAGAAACACAGTGAACATTAACAACTGTGTTTCATCTCCTCCCCTCCTCCTCCATTCACACAGTGGTCCTATTTTTTGAAACACTATGCCTTGTGAAAACTTTAACAGTACAAAGTACTCTGCCTTTAGTCCTTGCTTCATGGAAGGTTACATGTGGTTCTGTTAATGTGATCTGTGAAAGAATGTGGGCAGGGGTTATACACGTCGATGGAGATCCATACAGATTTGCCATAAAGGAGTTGTGACATACAGCTCTGCTTGCTTACCATTGCCTTGACGCACACGCTGTAGTTTAGAGGTTCCTTGAAGTTCACGAGCCTTTCCTGCATGGTTCTCTCTGGTTGGTATACTCCCTGATCATCATTTTCTCTCCCCCCCCTGCCCCCCGTGGTCATCCTGACACAATGCACCCTGAAAAGAATCTGTTTATGTGTCTCTGGCCTTTCTGTCAGAGACGCCAGCAGAGAAGAGGACACTGTGGACAAAATGCTAAGTGCTCCCTGGAGTGGACAGCAGTTACTTTTGTCCCATCACACTATTTCAATTGAAGACTTTAGAACTTCATCTGACCCTTGGTTAGCTTTGCTTAGGTTCTGACTACTGCCTGCCTTAATAGATTTCATTTCTCCTTCTCTTGATCTGGATTCCATTTTAATACGTTCTAATCTACTTACTGTGCCTTAAATCATTTAAAATATAATATTATCTTTTATCTTTATTTTTAATTTTTTATACATTTTAAATTAAAAGATAATTATATCATGTTCTCTCTCTCTTATCCTCTCTCCAAACCTTCTCAATCCTTCCATGGTCTCCCATCAGTCTAAAATTGATAGCCTCTCCTTCCCCCATTATTAATGTTGAACGTATATGTATATAGAGACACACATGTGTAAATACAGCCTGTAGAGTCAGTTCTTGCTGTTTGTGTGTATGTGTATGGCTCCAGAGCTGACCACTTTGTATTGGATAACCAGTTGACGGGGTCATCCCTGGGAGAGATGAACTCTACGTCTCTCAGTCCTCATCAGTTGCCTACGGTTCCTTGTCCAGGGCTGTGATCCTGTGTGATTTTCTCCCTTCTCTATTAACATGTCTATTGCCATTGCCATTGAGATCTTGTTTACACAGCCGTTTATACGAGAGACTGTTTCACAGAAGACTTCCTGGTGTTCTAGCCCTTATGATCTTTCCATCCCCTGCTCCATGATGTTTCCTTAGCCATGGATGTAAGAGTTGTAATGTATCCAACAGGGCTGGATTCCCCACAATTCATTGATCTCAGTATTGTGTCCAGTTATGGTTTCCTGTGATGTTCTCCATTCTCTGTAAAGAAAGCTTCTTTGATGAGACTGATGGTTACATTTATTTGTGGATAGGTTAATATTTCGAATGTAGTAAGGAATTACTCTGCTCTAGCAAAGTGGCAGTCGCAGATTCTTTTCTAAGGTTCATGACTTCACTCATGAACCTTTGGAAGTTGGCTAAATGTCTAGTATCAGACATTGTCTCCTTTCTATTGAGAGAAACTTATGTCCAATTAGAAAGCTGTTGGTTTTCACTAACATCCAAGCACCATTTGCTACACCTTTACAGCTATCTTGCCATGCTGGTCATTGTTGTATTTCACAGATGTCGTGGCTGGGTAAGACTATTAATTGCTTGGGATTTTCCATAGTATTTTATGGTACCATGGAGGCTAGATTATAAGAAGGAGGTTTTCATGTCAGATCCAGCTTGAGTGATGAGAGTCCCATGTCCTAAGTGTGTGATGTTTTTAGGATTGAGATTTAATCCCACCTTCAACTTCTAAGAGGCAGCCAGAGACAATAGAAACAGTCTATATTGTTTTAGGAATCACTTGAACTACACTGACCAACTATCCTAAAGGAGATTTCTCATCATGGTACTGTAGTTTTTGTTAATTCATGGTTGTTGTGGGGAGCATTTTCAGCTTTACTAGCGTAACTTCTTTTAAGATTATATATTAAGAATATATACATAATAGTATAAGTATTGTGTATGATCTTAACTAGCTACAAAATAATACGATTCCTTGAGGTTCATCAAGCTTCGTTAATTTTTGTCCCTTGGTGTCATTATCCCTTCTTCTCCTTTTATATTGATGCATCCACACTAAGTTAATGTACTGTTATTAGAGTTGTTATTGTTGTTCTTTGTTTGTTTGGGTTTTTTGACACAGGCTTTTACTCTGTGGCCAAGACTGTCCTTGAATTTCTAGGCTTAAATTCTTGAGTACTGAGATTTTAGGTGTGTTCTACCTTACTTAGAAGATCCAATATAATTTTGTTAATGTTTTGAATGTGGGTTATGAGGAAAAATGGATGAGTCAGGATGATGCCAAAGCAACCTCCTTTGATTGAGAAATGGAAAATTGTGAAGATCAAACTTGGGTGGGCAGGTGGACGTAAGAAACTTGATTTGGGACATGCTAAATTTGACATGGAGGTAGGTTGGTTGAGTAAGTAACTAAATATATAAGCCTGTAATTGAGACAGAAAGCACTAGTAATTTACTCAAGCCACACAGCTGGAAGCAGGAGGGTAAGGTTCACGTCTCGAGGGTCTGAGTCCTATGCTTTTAGCTATAAATCACATCTTGATTCAGAATCCTACATTTCCTGTTACACAGCATCTTTGTGTTGGTGGGTACATTTATTCTAAATCCATCCTATATTTAACATTTCCCCCAATAGCTACATTGGCTTGAGTTTTCTCTCTTCTCACTGCATCTTACGACTGAGGTCAGTTTATCTTCTAAAAATGAGCATGATGGTCTAATAATGGCTAAATGTTGCAGAGAAAAATTGCTATGGAGAAGTGACAGTATCTCCATTCATACTCTTTGACTCTGGATCCAGTTAGTATATTTGCTCTGTCTAGGATGAAGAAACAATGGATGCTCTTAGAAAATCAATGGCTGGGATTGCAGGCGGGTACAACCACTCTGGAAGTCAGTCTGGCGGTTCCTCAGAAAATTGGAAATAGTATTACTTGAGGACCCAGCTATACCACTCCTGGGCCAAAAGATGCTCCAACATATAACAAGAACACATGTTCCACTATGTTCATAGCAGCCTTATTTATAATAGCCAGGATCTGGAAAGAAACAAGATATTCTTTAACAGAGGAATGGATACAGAAAATGTGGTACATTTGCACAGTGGAGTACTACTCAGCTATTAAAACAATGAATTTATGAAATTCTTAGGCAAAGGGATGGAACTAGAAAATGTCATTCTGGGTGAGGTAACCCAATCACAAAAGAGCACACATAGTAAGCACTCACTGATAAGTGGATATTAGCCCAAAAGCTCCAAATACTCAAGATACAATTCACAGACCACATGAAGCTCAAGAAGAAGAAAGACCAAAGTGTGGGTGCTTCAGTCCTTCTTCGAAGGGGGAACAAAATACTCATAGGAACAAATATGGAGACAAAGTGTGGAGCAGAGACTGAAGGAAAGGTCATCCAGAGACTGCCCCATCTGGAGATCCATTCCATATTCAGTCACCAAATGCAGACACTATTGTGGATGCCAAGAAGTGCATGCTGATAGGAGCCTGATATAGCTGTTTCCTGAGAGGCTCTTTCCAGAGCCTGAAAATACAGAGGCAGATGTTTGCAGCCAACCATTGGACTGAGCATAGGGTCCCCAATGGAGGAGTTAGAGAAAGGACTGAAGGAGCTGAAGGGGTTTGCAACCCCATAGGAAAAACAAAAATATCTGTTATATGTCAGCCTGCGGCTTACAAGGACCGGTACACCAGGGAGGCAGGCTGGGGCTGAAAGAGACTTGGACAGCGAGAGGTTAATGGAGCCAAGACATGATTCTGTTCAAGGCCCTCCAGTTAACTACGAGAGTCTACTTATAAAAGGGGAAGGCCCATCCCCTGCCAGTCCATTCTTGGTGTCTGGAGTCAGCCTGTAGGTGATGTGCAGAATAGGATGTTCCTCCAGAATGTATCAGGTGCTTCTCAGCAGGTAGCAGTGTCTTGGAGAGAGCAGTGGCAGGTGGCAGAACAAAAGAGCCATCTAGGTCAGAAGGCTCCACCTTAGGTAATTTCCTTCTCAGTGGCAGCAAGGTCAAACTTTGGATTAGCCTACTTCAGGGCTGAGAGAGGCTACAATATCAACCAACCAGACCCCCCACCCCCACCCCCCAGAGCTCCCAGGGACAAAAGCACCAACCAAAGAGTACACATGAAGGGACCCATGGCTCCAGCCACATATGTAGCAGAGAATGGCCTTGTTAGGCATCAATGGGAGAAGAGGCCCTTGGTCCTGTGAAGGCTCAATGCCCCAGTGTAGGAGAATGGCAGGGCAGGGAGGCAGGAGTGGGTGGGTAGGTGGGTGGGTGGAGGAACACCCTCATAGAAGCAGGGGGAGGGGGATGGCATAGGAGGTGGGAGTGGGGAACCAGGAAAGGGGATAACATTTGAAATGTAAATAAAGAAAATATCCAATAAAAAGAAAAAGGAAATCCATGGCTGATACCAACACTGCCTTCTGGCTTATTTTAGAAACTCATGTGTTTTATTTCTTTATGGCTGCTTCATCTGGAGCAGAAGTGAGCGGGACAGAGGACAGAAGTATTCATAAGAAGTACTGAAAACAGTGACTTGTGTAGTTTGAGTATATATGCTGTTTGCCTTTGAATTGTGTACGTTCTGAAATACAGACAAATCCCATGAGTAGTTTTCAGTATAGAGCTATTTATCTAGAAGAGAGATGCTACATGAGTGACTGTTTCTTAGGCTTTCCTTTAACTGTGACTGACATTCTATTTCCCGGGAACTGTGTTACCCTGGAATAGAAGGCAAAGCTGGCAGGAACCACTAGGTCCTTTCAGCCCAGAGCACACTCCTGTCACAGATGAGAAAACTGAGGCCAGATGTGACAGGACTGGCCAGCAATCTATTCAGACCCCCTAAACCATAGCCCTGAAATGCTGAGAACATATGGAGACTATCTCTTGATTAAAAGTTGGGCCTTGGAAAAATGTCTTGTTCTAATTCTTCCTCTGTCAATCCCTGCCGCAAGTGCTTTCTCCACGGCACTTCTGAGCATCATTACCACCTTCAGCTGCTGAAATTGTGGAGCTTTCAGAAGCTGCTGGCAATTTTGCTCTATTCCAAATGGGTAATTCATACAGAGATGGAAAAGCTCCATCGTGTTCTACTTTCTCTCTGACCCAATCATGTGGACTTGAGCATCCCCATTCCTGAGAATATTCAGATGGGCCTCTCTCCCAATACATTGATTCATTATGTCATAAGTATTTAGAAGCTCAACTCCATTTCAGTCCAGCAAGGGTTTATGTTCTGAGAGAGAGAGTGTCAGATCATTTCTTCCCTGTTACACTTAATGTTAAAAAAAAAAGTGCCAGTGGAAATAAAAGAGCTCATACATCTAAATGATTTAAATTAAGTAAAATAAAAATTTCCACTCTTTTGAATTAGGCCATTAAAACTATAGCTTGCTCTAAGTACAGTATTAATGAACAATATCTCAAGGAGAGTATTAATTTTGCATTTCCTGACATAAAAATTTAAAACATTCAATTTTAGCTTTGCTTTAGGTAATATTTTGTGTTCCCTTGACACTTATTTGGAGACCCTAGGAATTAGGGTAAAAGAAAAAGGAAGACGTTCACAAGTGGATGCGGTGCCTTCTCACATGGGTGTGTGCTACCCTCTCATCTGAGGGTTCGCCTGCAGACTTAGAGTAAATCACGTGACATTTTACATCATCAAAGCCTAAGGGGTAAAAGTTCGAGTGAAACCGATCTCTTAGCTCTATTGGTTTAGCATGTCAACACTGCTCAAGTTAAGACAAGATGGTGTGATAGTTACTTTTCTCGTTGTTGGGACCAAGTAACATGGAAGGGAAGAAGTGTCCGGGTTTGGGGGTTAGTTGGTTTGTGGGTTTTTTTTTTGTAGTTCTAGAGGGTCATTCCATCAGGGTTGAGAAGATCCAGCAGCAGGTGAGGAAGGCATGGTAACAGCTGAATGCTAGCTGCTCACCTCGTATCTACAGTCGGGAAGCAGGAAGACAGGGATGCTGGCGCTCACCTCATTGTCTCCTTATTGTTCAGTCCAGAGACCCCAGCCCATGGAACACGACACCCATATTTAGGGTAGGTCTTCCTACCTTAATTAGCCCAATTTAGATAGTCGCTTACAGGTATGTCCAGAGACTTGTCCCCTAGATGACTCTACAGTCCGTGATGTTGATAATCATTACTAACCAGCACAGATAGTATCATAAAGATAGGCAAATGTACATTACTGGTACCTGACTGAGTGATTGAGTCACTGAATGGAGAATCTATTAGAGTTCACTGCTATCAGAGCACTCCTGTTTGTACAGTAAGGTGTCCAGGCACCTGGAATGCAGATCCTAAACCAAAGGTAAGACTCAGGATATAGCCTCTGAAGAGTCATAGAGGACCCTGAAGCCTGTGGGAGCCTGTGGATTCCTTACCAGTACCCTGTTCTGAGAGGTCTTGTGACTTCCCTCTAGTGTGCACACCACTACTCTCATCAAGTTAGAGGTGTAGGGTTTCATACCAGAGGCCCTTTCAGCCACCAGAGCACCCCAGTCCAGCAACTGCTACCTTGAAATGCCGGCTATGTCCTTTAATCAGGCAATCCAATTAGCCACACACAAATTACAAAGTCTATATACCTAAAGCAATTTGTCTGAAAAAAAAAATCCAAAACCTCCCTGGTGAATTTGCAATCAAGAAAAAAAACCTCTTTCCCCTTCACTTTTTTTTTTTTTTTAATTTGGAAGTTGGACACAGGACAGAGTAAGGCAAACAATTTCAATGTTGAATGCTGCTTAAGAGATTCTAAAGTATCAGCCAACACTGTTTGAATAAGTTGTGAGTAGGGGAGAGGAAGACGGAGGTAAGATTGGTGGTTTAATTGTATCATGTTCCCTAACAAGAGATGGCAAACATTGTATTTGATAAAAAGTAGAAGATGTCTTATTTCCATTGTTATCTAGCCGAGCAATGAAAGATTTCTTGTCATAGCCCGCAGCACTGTCAATCACTAAGGAGTAAAGTTAACTCTATTTTCCCCAATCTTTGCAGTGTGTAATATCCCAGAGAGCTGAGAGGATGAATGAGAGAGGGGGAGAGAAAGAGGGAAGAGAACCCTCGGAGCCTGGATGGTGCTGTGCGCATGCTCATTTATTAACTATTTAGTTGTTGCATTGTTTCATTCTCTCCATAGGATGGCCCTTTATCCATAGCTCTTTAGCATAAGCAACTCACCTTGGGGTTAAATATGTCTGAGGACTCTCCCATTCCCCAACTCCTTGACACAGAGGAGATTCTACTGCCTGTCCTACATGGTTTGCTTGCTAGGTTCAAATGATTATAGAGATAGCAGAGTCCTTACAGTTAAATCTAAACCTTGTTTTTATAGTTGAAGAGTCTAAAACCAAGTTGCTAAAATGATGCATTTAAGACTGCTGACCTGGGACCAGGGTCTGGGGAGATGACCAATGCCTATTACACATGTATGCAGACCAGAGTTCAAATCTCCACTTCCCATGTAAAAGTTAGACGTAGCCATGCACATCTCTAGCCCCAGGCTGCATCCACTGACTAGCCAGTCTAGTGCAGATAGCAAGATCCATGTTCAGTCATAGATCCTGAGCCAACAGCTAATATTGGCATCTGGCTTCCACACATGCAAGCATGAATGAGCACACCTGCAAACACATGTGTGCCCACATGCATACAATGCTCACAAACAAACACACTCAGGTTCCATATTATTTATTAGAAGACTGGGGATTAATTTTCAAGGTACCTGGCTCTGTACTTTAGCACCACTAAGAACCAAATTGGACAGGAAAATAGGTGAGAGATGAGGGCACAACTTCCAGGACCCTGTATCTGTGGACATGTGTGCATTGAAATAAAAGCATTTCTATTTATGTCTTCCTTCTGCTGAGCATTTTCAGGCTCTCAGCAACAAAATTCTTTTGAGAATTTTTAGATTTATTTTACAGTCAGATAAAGAACATAAATACAAGATTTTTATGGGTCAAACACAGATTAATAAAGTCCAGCATTCTCTTCTCTCTCTCTCTCTTTGTAATATACTATAAATTATCAATGGTTTCTCTTAATCCATTTATGGACCTTTTATTCATGCGATGTTTTTAAAAAGACTCTGCTCTTGTTATACACAGTGCAATACTCTTGTTATTCCTAAATGTGCCCCCTTGAAAAATTCTGTCACATAGTGCCCTGGGATTTAGTGAACAAACTGGTGTTCAATATATCTATATCATATTTACAGACTGATGATACTAATATTTAATATCTTGAACCACTACCTTCTCATTGCTGAATCACTGTGGCTGCTCTATTCTGAGCCATTTGTAGTTCTTCTTCACAAAGAAGCAAGAAAAAAGTCAAAACCAATGAAATGAAAGCTTTCTTAAGTTTGGCTGGAAGTCTCTGGATGTGTGTGTGTGTGTGTGTGTGTGTTTTAATGTATTGGGCAATTTGCTGTTAGAGGAATCCTCTAATCCTCTAATGTATTGGGCAATTTGCTGTTAGAGGAATCCAAATTTGCAAAGTCCAAATATAAAATGTCTTAGTGTTTAAATGGTAGAGCAGCGCATTCAAGAATGTTTGGAAATTCACTATGGGATATTTTGGTAGGAAGCATGGTGAGGCAGGGATGATGTCTACTGGTGATGAATGCATGTGGTTAAATCCAAAGAAAATTGTCAACCTTACATAGTTATTTTCCTGTTGTTCTGGGTGATATTTATATGGACAGTAATGAGAGGCCTCAATTTTATGTGAAGACACATTTTGAATTTTTCTCAGTGTGTTGACACAGACTCCTTTGGTGACTAAGAAAGTTGAATATTCTACAAATGATGTTGAGATAAAAAAAAAAACAACAATATCATTGTTGATAAGGACATTTAAACATTAATCCAACTTCATGTGTGTTTAATGAGTGACTATTATGTACAAGTTACTAAATTAGGCTCTATGGAAAGAAATGGGAGAGAGAGGGCTTGAGAAAGAGTAAGGGGGGAGTAAATTCATTATGTTCATCTATGAAAATGTCAAAGAATAAATGTGAGTAAATAGAACATAGGCTTTGCCCATATTAGATAGACTCAGTCACAAGTAGTCTAGCATCCACTGCAGATTGGCATAAGCAAAAAATGTAATTTAGTAGTTCATATAACGTAAAGTTTAGGGCATTGCTTTTCTAGATTCAGATGATGTCACCAGGTCCTGGCTTCTCTCTTCCCTTCTACATCTTAGTTTTGCCTTCTATTATGTTGACTGTTTTAAAAGGAGAGGGGCTGATGTCTATGATGGTTTATATTAACTGTCCACTTGACAAGGTCTAGAATCATCTAGAAAACAACTCTCTGGACATAGCTAAGAGGGATTCTTTAGGTTTGGTTAATTAAGATGGGAAGACCCACCCTAATTGTGGATAGTGTCATTCCATAGGCTTAGGCTCCTGGGCTGGGTAAAAAAGGAGAACATTAGCTGAGTTCAGCACCAGCATTCATCTCTCTGTTACCTGACTGCAGGTAAACTAAGACCAGTTGCTTCAAATATCTGCTACAAAGATTTGTCATGATAGATTGCACCTTCAAACTGTGAGCCAAAATGTAGGGATTTAGCTCAGGGGTAGAGTGCTTGCCTGACAAGTATAGGGTCCCAAGTTCTATTCCCAGCACTGGAAAAAATAGAGAAAGAAAAAAAATATGAATGAATGCATGTGTGGTACAAGTTGCTTACCAAAGATGCAGCACAGACTACTGGCAAAGTACAGAATTTCATGCAATCTCATTAGCTGAGATTGCATGAAATTCTGTATTAGCTACTTTTCTTGTTGCTATGACCAAATACCTGAAAAGAAACAATGTAAAGGACGAAGGGTTTATTTCAGCTCATAGTTTGGGGGTACAGTTCATCATGAAGGAGGTAAGGTGACAAGAGACTACAGGGTGGTGGCATTGTGCAACTGATGTCTCACCTTACATCCTGGTGAGACAGGAAGCAGAGACCAGGAGGTAGGGCCGGGTGACAAGCCTCACTGCTACCCCTTGTGTCCTACTCCCCACTTACCTTCTAAAGGTATCACAACTGGATAAAACACTGCCACCAGCTGGGGACTAAATGCTCAAACATCTGAGCCTATGTGACACCATTGACAATCAAACCATGGTAGTTACCATTGGGTCACATGCTTACTGTGGATTCTGCAATGCTTTGGTTAGCTGCTTTCCCATCCCACCTAACCAATGTGGACTGTACAGGAGAGGGTAGTTCTTTAAAAAAGAAATTGGTGTAATCTTTGGGTGGTGAGTGTATACTGACTATCAGCATTCTCTTCTCCTTGGGGAGCATATTTGCCAGGAAACATTAGATAGCTGTTCTTGTAGGAACCTAGAGTCATGGGGCTTAATGACATTTAGATTCATCAATGGATTGCCACTTTCTGTCTAGATACTCTTCACAGTGGACATACAACAAGGGTCACAGTAATTTCTAAGTGTCTTAATTGTTCCATGAAAATCAGCATTGCAACTAAGCACTGTCTAGACCCTACATCTTTTTTTGTTTTTAATCTGCTATTGCCACCTTCCTTTTCTTTAAGAAAATATTTTCATCTTATTTATCCTTTCTCTTCCGTCCCCTCTTGTCCCATGCTGCATCCCTAAGTTTTACAAAGTAGAATTGTCAACAAGTTAGAGGACATTGTTTGCTCTCCTGTTTTGATTCTTGAGAACATTCTCGGAGACAGGTTGCACAAAAGATCTGATATGCCTGAAAGCTATAATATATTATCGGGTTTGAGATGCTAATAAGAGTTTATGGAATGAATAGTTAGTTAAAAAGGTATCATGAGCTTAAGTGGAGAAAAAAGATCAGAAGTTTTGAAGAGCTGTGAAAAGTGTTCTCAAAGAAAAACATAAGTTACTGTTTAATAATCCTGGGCTAGTTCATCCATGGGTGCACAGTGGAAAGAGAAGCAGTTAAGATTCAGTAGGAGAAGCTAGAACCAACATTATTACCTGCAATCAAAACCCTCACAGGGCTGTTAAACTAACCTCATAGAGAGGCGGCAGTGGCTTGAATTATAAAATCAAGCAGAAATATGAATTCACTGCCCACTTCAGTGGGGCAGTCATGACAGCTGTGAATCCAGTGACCACCTCAGTGGGGCAGTCATGGTGCTGGAGGGCACTGAGAACATTAGGAAGCATGCCAGGGTCTAGAGTGTGATTCATTTTGGGGGTTACCATAAACTGTTTTCTTTAATCACCTTGTCCTCATGGGTGCTTTATGGCAGACAGTTTCACATGTGGCTCATTAGGACAAATGGAATGTCAGGATCTATTGGATAATTCTTGAGTTGAAATCTCTCCTAGGAAAACGTTGTGATTTTCCCAGAAAGATGGGACTTCTATAAGAAAAAGAGTATTGCCTTGTTCCAGCATCTTCCTCCCTGACAATACTATTTCCTTGACTTAAGTTACTCCTTTTTCTTCCTAGGAGCTCAAATTAAGTTTTCTGTGGGCTGCTATTTCTTTTTATCATCATGAAATCCCAAGGGCAAATAAAGAGATTAATATAATGATTTCTGTAGTAACATGGGGGGAGCAGAAGCTTGGGGAATTACCAATTGATTTAACATGTAGCTTTAACATGCAGCTACATACAAGTTTAAATATTCATGATCAATCTGAAAAAGCTAAACCAGCCCTCAGAAGCCATCTGATGGCAAAGAAGTTGATCTAAGTTATAGGAGACTCACAACTCTTCCTTGTTTTAGACCGTGAATAACAAATGTGTGCTATTGTCTTTCACTGCTGGAGTCAAAGACTTCACATTCATGTTCAGTTTCTTTCTTGTTCGTCTGTGATTCACTCCAGTACTCTCAAGTCTGTGATCTCCCATCTCTCCTTCAGACACAAGAGCACCTTTAGGAAGTACTTAAGGAGCCAAGTGTTCCCTTCAATTTGCTTCCATCCGCATCTCTCAACTCTTAGGAGCCTTGCTACCTTGCTTTCTGATATGTCACTGAGCACTTACCAGCCTAGAGTGAGGATCAAGGTAAAATAATTGTACAGTACTCCACCCAGAACTGTACGGCCACACAGTCTTAGCAGAGTTTGCCTGTGAACCAGCCCAGTAGTTGGCAGTCTGACAGCAGCTGGTTATTATTAGTTCTTAAGCCACAAGCAGCAAAGTTCATGAATCACCTGTTCTTGGTCTTGATTGCCCTTGACAGTCACCTGCAGAGCTTTAAAAATGTATATCAAAGTTTAGGTCCCTCTCTCTGGTAATTCCAATTTAACTGGTTTGGAGCAGAGTGCAGCTCCTAGCACATTTTTAAACACCCACCTAGGTTTAAGGGATGCTAGCCTGGCTCCTGAACATGCGTCTGTGCCTTCATCTTCTTTAATAGCCCTCAAGCTCTGTGAAAGGGAAATCACAAAATACAAAACAGCTTGGGGATGGTTCTGTGCAGTTTCTCCATGCAAATTCTTTTCCTGAATCTCACAAGAGACCCGGTAGTTACACCAATCATTATTATCTTACAGGTGACAATATAGGGTTGCAAACCTCTCAAAGATTACTCCTCCAAAAATGAACTGGCTTTAAGGTTGCTATACAATGACCTCTGCACTACAAACTGTTGCCACGCAAGTTCTGTATCTATAAATTCAAATATGTGCTTTGAATATGCTTGTTTTAGTCGTAGAGTATCCTTTAAGTCTAAGAAAGAACACCAAGAAGATACTAATATGCCATTTAGATACCAAAGGATTTTATATATATATATATATATATATATATATATATATAAAATCATAAAAGAGAAACTACAAATGTTGTCAAACATTTTCAAATAGGGGCAGAAAGATCCAAGCTTATGTGGGAAATTCCTTTTCCATGGTAGTAGTGCACAATGCACCTCCAGTTCCAAATCCCTTCAATTTTATTGGATACAAGGACATTAATGGGTACAAATTCAATCTCTAATTTATTAATGATTAAAAAATTAATCATTAATAAATTCAAGTTTTATTAGTTTTCTGAGTACATTTGTTCTGGTGGCTATAGCATCTACCCAGAGCCTTGAAGAGTTTTCAGCTGAATCCTGACTTCCACTGTGTGACCTAAGACACCTTTACTGTCCTGCTCGCTAGACATGGAACTGTGAGGTGGCAGTGGGCTGAGTCATTGCCCACTTAAGCATACCAAGTGTAAGGGAATCTTAACCTGAGAGCTTTGATCCCATCTTTCTACCTACCTGTTCCCTGTTCATTATCAACGATTGTATGCCATGATCTGTGCAGGACAAAGCCCCAGGGTCACTATAAGGTACCACTGCCACTATCTAGATGTGGAAATTAAAATGGGTAATGAAATTGGGCTTATGGAAGGAAAGTGTCACTGATACCAAAAGAAAGGGTAGAGGGACTGCTACTTTGCCTGGGATAAGGAGAGACAAGAAGGTATAGGTTACTAGGACAATTTGAGGTGAGAGTATTTAAATATGATTATTTACATACCTGAGTGGTACCTTTTTATCCTCCTAAAATATTTCTTCTGGCCAGTTTCCTTACTTTACCAGGGAAATTTTTTGACTAATTCTTTGCCAGAAACACAAAATCAAAGATCTTGGACTATCCTTATTTTCAACAGAAGATTGGGTTTGTGTTTAAGTAACGATAACTCAGTGATGCCCCGAATACTTACAATTGGAAGTAGACAATTCTTGTCAAATGTCTAATGGACAGTTGTCCTGGTTCCCTGGAGACCATTAGTTTTCCTGACATTTCCTGCTTCTAGGACCACCTCAGTCCCAGGCAGACTAAGAGAGGCTGCAGCTGGCCTGATGTTCACCTCCCGCATTGTATCATGGGACTCTACAACACAGGAGGAAACCTGCAATCACATATTTTGAAATGTCCTTTCTAAGTCATTATAAAAATGCTCATTGGAGCTTTCTCTAGTCCCAGAGAGACTGGAAGGGCCAGGCCCCTCTGGGACTGGCTGTGGTTTAAGGGAGGAGTGGGCTTCTTAGCTAGTTTCAAGTTGTGGCTACTTTTCAAGAACATGTGCCGTCTCATCTCCTGAGACATATGTGGCCATCTCAAGGGTACATTTGTGTGAGTTAGGTCCTATGATCATTTTCAGTTCCTGGAGAGCAGGAATTTTCCTAGGCGATCGTGAAAATCCTTAGCTGCACTGGGACTGCAGGGGACTGTGTTGGTGCTTCATCTCTTCCGGACGGAATATGGAAGTTTCTATTGAGGTTTAATGGTAAGACACTTACGGGGAAGAATGGATAATCAGAAATTCAGTTTTCCTCCCCTCTGCCCTGCTTCTCCTTTCCTTTCAGAATATGTCATCCACAAAGTTACCAGCCAGTCTCTCTCTCTCTCTCTCTCTCTCTCTCTCTCTCTCTTTCTCTCTCTCTCAGTCTGTGTGTGTGTGTGTGCTCTGAAACAAAGAGCATGATTTCATCTCAGAGTCAGAACATAAACCATAGAAATCCAATATTTTCTCCTCAGAGGGGGAAAAAAAAACCCTATGGATTGGCCTAGAACTTAAAATTGCATTTTAATGAAAATGTGTGTCAAAGAAAAATCAATACCATTAAAGGTAA
The DNA here is from genome assembly GCF_978045245.1 of Mus caroli. Classification (NCBI taxonomy): domain Eukaryota; kingdom Metazoa; phylum Chordata; class Mammalia; order Rodentia; family Muridae; genus Mus; species Mus caroli. The sequence goes on from NW_028227256.1 coordinate 57,992,892, forward strand.
TTACTGGGCATATTTTAATTTAATGTGAATTATTTTATTCATAGCTAATTTCCTTTTCTGTGTTTTGGGTGTAAGGTGCAATCAGTATTTATTACTTACTCTTTTTGCTATGGGTCTAGACCAAGCAACACTTTCAAGAAAGGCCACTCAAGTGTCAACCACCTGATCCTTGGTGCTCAAATTTCTCATTATGAGTGTATCTGAATGTTAAAAACAGATATAATAGCACTAAGAATGTGTGATGCAGAGGACTGATACAATCGAGCCATTCATTTTAATAGGTTGCTGAGAATTTACATGGTTTGGTATACCGTTCAGGAGAGTAGAGTGTAGACCATTGTGTTCTTCCATGTTCCTATAGTGTGGGCATAGAAATAATGCAGCACCTTGGCTAGGAAACAAAAGGCAACTTGTTTTGTGAGGTAAGGTGTGTGTGTGTGTGTGCCCGCCCTTACACACACATATATGTGTTTGCACATATGGAGGTCAGATGTCTTTTTTTTTTTATGTTTCTCTCCACTTTAGTTTTTGAAATAGCATCTTTTCCTGGATGTGGAGCCCACCAGTTCACTAGACTGGCAGGCTAGTAACCTTCTACTAAGGTAGTGGTTCTCAACTTTCCTAGTGCTGCAACCCTTTAACACAGTTCCTCAGGTTGTGGTGCTGTCAACCATATGACTGTTCCATTGCTACTACACAACTGTAATTTTGTTTCTGTTAGGAATCATACTGCTAATATCTGATATGCAAGAAATCTGGTATGTGACACCCCAGCCCCAAAGGAGCTTCGACCGGCAGGTTGAGAACCTCTGCTTTAGGCTCTTCCTGTGATAGGATTACAGGTGTGTACCACCACACCCCGCTTCCGGTTTGCATGCAGGGACTGGGAACTCAGGTCTGCATGTTTATATGGCAAGCACTTTATGCACTGAGCCATGTTCAAAGCCCAGAAAGGCAAGCTCTTATGCATTTTTTAATGTTTATATTCTTTAATTTTACTACTGGAGACTTTCAAATTTTAAGTCATGTTTTAATTAAAAGTAAATAAAAATCAAATGTCTTACAAGGACCCTCCGCTGTGTGGACAGGCTTGGGTGGGGTTGCTGGGATGAGGAATGAGGGAGGGATCCAGGGTCTAGGGGGATGCTGGTATATCACCTCACTCTAACTTCCATCCTATTAGCTATCTGTTCCACATTATCTGAGGATCCAATTTACTTTTACATTTTAAAGTTGTAAATTGCAGAATTATTTTTTTCACTTCCTAATTATGAGTGATAAAATTTAAAAGAATATAAAGTTTAACTTGTCTGTTAATGGAGGGGAAAGAGCTGTGCTAAATCAGTCAAAAACTGAATGGTCATCTAAGAAACACAGAAGAAACTGCCTGAGAGGATTCCATTTGCTATTTTAATTAGCATCTGTCAATTAGGATGACAGGAGAGAAGGACTCCTGATTAATGAAATCATCATCCCAAATTGAAAGGGAGGGTCACCAAGAACATGATGTCTCATTTGACATTGTTGTGAGGGCGTTCTATACCTAAATTTCTGGAATCTTCTCTGAGACCTCCTGAGACCAGACTGTTAATCTGACCACTCAATTAACTCTGGGTATAATTAACTGCCTGCACAGCCCTGCCTAGGACCAAAGCTCTGTCAGCAAGATTAGTGCCTCTGGCTCACATGAGGACTTGATGACAAGGTTTCCTCTCCTGCAGAATGATGGAGAGGATCAGGAAGGTGACATTTCTAGTCACTCACTGCCTCTTCTGTCTGTTGAACATGGCTGTTTTCCCACCATTTGTCCAGAGCATGCAGGAACCCTGGGCGTATGTTACCTCTTAGTTGAACAAATCTCATACTGTGCGGGGCCAGTCTCAGCTGCTAGTGCTGTTCGGTTGCTGACAACTAACCTGAAACTCCTGGAAAGTGAGTAAGCTGGGGCATCCTAACAAGTATGGCCCAGAGGCCAGTCAGCAGTGCTCCTTCCATGGCCGGGCAGCCACTACTGCTAGGGTCCTGCCTTCCAAGCTCAGCACAGAATACAATCTGAATTTTCTGGCAAAACTTAAATTCTATTCATCCAAATGTCTGCTATGGAAACCGGGCTCTAGTTGGGGAAGTAAATGATGCCCCCCACACAGCGTTTTAGGGTTGCTATTTTTCTCTACCCTTAAGTACCCCAACTTCAGCACAAGGAGAGACTCGGCAGCACTAAAGAAGCACTAGAAGGCTGTATGCAGATAAGTGATGAACATGTGAGGGACAGAGGTTTAAAAAAAAGAAGGGTGCGTCCTACCTCCTGAGTAAGAGGGGGAGGGGAGGAGGGAGGAAGGAAGGGGTGGGGGTGGGGGAGAAAGCACTGGCAATTAAACAGTGGAGAAGTCTACCTCGAAATGAGGAGAGTAGACCCAGCTCATTAGAGTAGCAACTGATATGGGAAATGTACATCATCTGCGAAAATATCACATACCCCACAGAATGCCAGAGAGATGGAGGGCTGAGGGGATACTGTTAATCCCAAAGATGCAAAGAGAAGACCATCAACCCAAATCATCGTGGCCAAATTAATTAAAACAGATAATTAATTAAAGCAAGTTTTTTTTTATTCATGTACACAGGCAGACTTCCCCTCAGGCGGGGTTCAAGAGGTCAGCATTGGACACGAAGAAGACAAGGTTTTAATAGCTCCTGGGGAGGGGGTTTCCGAATGGGAGATTTGGCTGGTAAAATAAGCTGGGTTCCAGGAGCAGAGCATACGCACAACAAGGCAGTCTTAACAACCTCCTGAAACAAAGGCATGCAAGTTGGAAGCAAGATAGCCATAACAAGGTAGTCATAGCAACTTCCTGAAACACAGGTACAGTTGCAAGGTGGTTACAACAACTTTTGAAACGAAGACTTGACTGTTGTTTCCTGGAATAGGCAGTAGAGAACCATTTGTAGTTAAGGTTACAGGTGTGTGTGTGTGTGTGTGTGTGTGTGTGTGTGTGGTGGGGAACAGGGGGATAGCCCAGTTCTTCAGGAACAGATTTAATCATAGACAGGAGTGAACCTAGTTTGTCTTTACCGTAAGACAGTTTTCAAGCCTAAGATGGAGGCAGACTCACTCATCAATACATCTGCGAGTGAGGAGGTAAAAACCTAGGAACGCACATCAAGTCTCTGAGGCTAAGCACATCCTCAGCCCCTGAAGCCAGACAAGGCAGCCCAGTGACAAGAACAAATCTCAGGTACAGGCAATAGCTTTTGGGAGAGCCTCCACTCCAGTTGTTTGGGACCCATATGAAGACCAAGCTGCACATCTGCTATGTATGTGTGGAGGCCTGTGTATGGAGAGGGGGAGTGGGGGGAAGGATTGTAGGAGGGGGTAACTAGGAGGTGGACAGTGAGTGGGATAGAAAGTGAATAAGTAAAATAATAATATTAATAATAATAATAAATTATTTTAAAAAGACTAGAAATGCTACTCTTTATTGGAAGTGTCCTTGGTGTCACAGAAAAGTTCAGTTGACTAATACATATAAAATGTGGCAGAATTCAAGTGACCCGAGAAATGCAATGAGGAGACCAAAGGTTGAAAGCAAGGTAGCTAGAGCCCAGGCCTTGTTCCTGGAGTGTCAGCTATAAGTTTATGTTTTGTTGTTCTGTTTGCCTACTTGGGGAAGGCAGGTAAGCATCCATCTGTAGGGTTTCCATGATTCTACAGAAACAGCCGTGCTACACACTCCATAAATGGATTTTGTTATTTTATAGGTGGATTTTGTTATTACTTCAGTCATGGATGGATAAACCACTGTGTGTCCTGAAATTTAAAACAATTATGTGCGTGAATACAAGCACACACACACACACACACACACACACACACACACACGGGTACATATACATGCCACAACAGTTATATAGAGGTCAGAAGACAACTTGTGGGAATCAGTTCCCTCCTTCTGTGATACACACACACACACACAGATATATATACATATATACATACATATATATACAATATATATACATATATATATTATTCATTCCGATATTATGGGCAGAAAAGAGGCAGGGTGACAACGAGCTTTACCTGTTTCTGTTGGGTTTTCCTCATTGTTTAATATGAACAAAGTACAATATTGCAGTTCTGTTCCTTTGTAAAACAGATGTAATTTTTTCTAAATCTGGTGTTCATTATTTCCTTCAGCTGTGAGAGTTGACCAAGATTCAAGTATTTTAAACCACCAGCATTTTCATTTGTAAAGATAAACAAACAAACGAATAAATAACCAAGAGAGTGAAATGGCTTCATGATTAAAGACACTTTCCATCAAGCCTGACATCACAGAAAGAGGGAACTGATGCCCACAAAAATGTCCTCTGATGTCTATATACCTGTTATGGCATGTATATGCACCCATGCATACATGTGCATACACATATATACAGAGAATAAATTAAATATAAAATAAATACATAATTAAATAAACTGTAGAAGTAAGGGAGATAGGGGGAGAGAGAGAGGGAGGGAAACACTCAGAGCAAACACTTATCTAGAGCTCATAACAAGGGAATTAGACACCATCAGCTATGTGTTGGCAGAGTCTCAAAAGCTGTCTGGGGACTAAGACCTCACAGAAAGCTTTAGATATTGATTAGCTTCGGGATAAGCTACCTCTATATATGGCATCTAAGATTTTGAGAAAAATGTAGAAGAGGTCACTCACTTCCCTGTCCTTCACCCCTGAAGCAGGTAAAAGCACACTCATTCTAAAGCTAGACTTCCTGTGCCTATTGGACAGGTCCATCTTTTGACTGAAGACTGAGGCATACCAAGAAGAACCTGAATAGCCACACCTTGCCAAGCCCTCCCTGTCTAGTTCACTGCCATTGGGTCCTAGCTACTTGGTTCAGTCTTACTTTCCTAGACTCCTCCTTCTTCATGAGACTCAAACATTAAAAGTATACATTTCCCTGTGCCTTTGACTTTGAGTCTTCATGTCATTATGAAAGTTCCCATGCCAAAAAGAAAGGTACACTTTTATCTTGTTCATTTATTTCTATTGTGTGCCTTGACAACATACTTAACTAATAGGGAAATATAAAAGATATTTCTCTGCTCCTACAGTCTGGTCTAGAGGAGCTCTTTGGCACGGGGAAGCTTAATTCAAAGTGTGTATTAATTTACTTAGTTTAGGCAGAACTCTTGGCTTTCTCTGTTGATCTTGAGTTGAAGGATGGGAAAATAGAGTAGCTGGCAACTATTGGCCAGCCCTGCTTCTGTGGGGCCAGTCGCTGGTGGAGGCTGGGGTTTGGCATCTTGCTCTATGTCTGCAGAAGTTATGGTTGAGAGTTCTGACATGTGTGTTCAAATGACTGTTTACATATCCACTGTCCCTTAATAGGTCACAAGGATGAGGATTCTTCCTAAGGAAGATGGGATCTCTTACCTGAGTTCTTCTGTCTGTGATAATAAGAGTTATGAAAGGTACTGATAGAATAAAATAAGTAGGGGCCATAAACACATACATAGTTTTAAAAAATTGTCTGAGTTGTAATAGAAGATTTTAAAAGCAGGTACAAGAATATTATTGTAAAACAAAAAGCTTGAGCATTAGACACTCTTTAAAACCAACTTCAAATTGCTCCAGGTGGCCCTAACTCTACCATCTTCCCACACTGATTTTGGACTTTCAGGCTGATATCCAAAGAAGCCTTCAAATGGATTTGATGGTCTTTGAGGATGTGGTTTTGAAATTGACTTCGAAGGAATAGGATTTGCTGGCTTCTTCTCAAAGGAGCGCTGTAGTAAGCGGATGTAATGAGGGGGAGAAAATGCTGTAGGAATCTGGTTACAGTAGATTGTGGGGCTCACTTTAAAACCTACTGAGTTGATTGCTCAGCAGAATATACATAGAGAAAAAAATATCAATGAACAGAAAATAGAGCATTAAGTAATGACACTTGGTTGGTCCTCCCGTTTAGGAGAAAATTGGGAATAACATATCATTAAAGTTCAGCACAAAACAAAGAGACAATTAGAAAGTCTTGAATTGTAGCATCTCTGTAAAAGTAATGAGTGTAACTAGCTATTTCCCAAATGTTACTGTGCTAAGAACCCCCGCTGCTGTAGGGTTCCATTGCAGCAATGTGAAGAAAAAAGCCTTTATGGGTCTTTCATCTCTTAAGAATCGTGTCAGATCTTACCTAAACGCACATTTCTGACTGTAAGGAATGTGGTGGGCCTGCTATTGTTCCTTGTATTTAAAAGTAGAAGTAGACACAATAGAGAGAAATGTTGTAAATGCAAGGAATGTGGGAAAGTCCCTTCTTGTTCCACATCCTCAGGGCACATGTCAGAGGTCACATGGGAAATTTTTAACATGTATATGAAGAAAGAAAGTGGGGAGGTCTTTAGTAATTCTTATGTGACAGATCAGAGGGACCCGTTGCTCACTACATTGTATTTGCCTAGGGGCTAAACATTGTTAACCTTTGTTAAGAATGTTAATTTCCCAAGTCTTTATTGTACTCTTTGATTTTTTCCCCCTTCTTCTGTGACTGAGTAAAGCTGTCTAGAGTGGGTGTTGGGCCCTTTGAATGACAGCTGACAGACTTTTTTATTTTGTATTTTTTTTTTTTAACTCCTGACTGCCTTGAGTGGCAGCTGTCAGCCAAGTAGCCCCTGCCTTGGCAACCAGCTGCTCTGTCATCATGGCAGCCCAGCTGCTTGGAATACTGCCTCATCACTGCAAAGAGATTCCCCTCTAGCTTAAAGAATGTCAAAACTATGATTGCTGCTGAAGCTACATTCTCTTCTGGGGCCGTTGCTCTTGCTCACCATTCAGGACAAACTGTGTGTGCTCCAGGAGACGTTATGTGGGCTACAAGATAATTCTGTGTGTATTAACTGACTACACTCATCCTATAGAAGCAGGGGGAGGGAGGATGCGATAGGGGGTTTTCGGGAGGGAGGGAGGGAAACTGGGAAAGGGGATAACATTTGAAATGTAAATAAAGAAAATATCCAATAAAAAAAAAGAAAAAGAAAAGATAAAAAAAAATGTAGGTGAACCACGTGAAGGAAGAGAAATTGAGTCTGTCTACGTGCCCTTTTAAAACATTAGGTAATGTGTAAGAACTCAGGCTATGGAAAGACCCTATGCAACTGAAAAGTGTAGAAATTGTGTTTCTCATTATCAGTCACTAGCATAAAAATCCCTTAGAAACTGTTAGCCAAGAAGCATTGACTCCTCGATAAGGATTGCAAAGCAACTCAACTCATGATAAAAATCTAGCTTCTCTACTTACATTCTCCATCCTGTACCCCGGAGCCCTGCTTCCCCATCACTAATCACTCAAGGATCATCTCTAGAAACCAGTGGTACCTGGCTCGTTGCTCTTAAAGACTAAAGGTACAAAGGAAAGAGTAACATGGACGGCTTCCTGTCAGCAGTTTTTTTACAGCAATCTGTTCCAGACTCCCCCAAAGTGTTAAAAGGTCTCTGTTAGTTCTCTTAAACCTGCAGAATCAAGAGAACACAGGACAAATGAAGGCCCACGGGAAGTTAGCTCCAGAGGAGCAGGTGATCCTGTCAAGCGGTAAGGACTTCCTCAGACTACAGTGAGGATCCCGGAGGAGGCAGTGATGGGCCAGACCACACCTTCACCAGGGCTGCTTAGTTATGGATACCTCTTGCTCCCCAAATCTTCCCTCCATTTCTCTCTTTCCTTAAATACTAAGCTGTCAGTGCTGGAAAGAAGGATGTAGGGGAGCTGGAGAGATGGCTCAGAGGTTAAGAGCACTGACTGCTCTTCCAGAGGTCCTGAGTTCAATTCCCAGCAACCACAAGGTGGCTCACAACCATCTGTAATGGGATGCCCTCTTCTGGTGTGTCTGAAGAGAGCAACAGTGTACTCATATACATAAAATAAATAAATCTTAAAAAAAAAAGGTGAACTTAAGATCACTGGGTCCCGTTATCTGTTCATCCTTCCAGCATACATTCATTACATTTCCTTTCTCTGCTCTCTGCCATTGTCTGTCTCTTGAGATGTGTATTGCCATGGCTGGCTAAGCTACGGCCACTGGAGCTGCTCAAATGCAAGTTACAGTAGGACATGCAAGGGAACTCCACCACAGGGAAACCTTTGTGGCCACCATTTTACCTGTTGTGCACAGGAAATGCCAGGAGAAGTATCTCTCTAAAACATATCTTTAAATATGTTTCATCAATAACTCATCTTTAAAAGAAAAGATTGCTAAGTTAATCACTTTCATTTTTTGTATTCTGGTATGATGATTAAGGTAAGAAATATCCCTTCAAGAACCATTTCAGCTTTATCATGTAAATTTTGCTATGTGGTGTTCTGACTCTATTTGAGATTTTTATTTCTGGGAGAAAGTCATTTAAATCCATGGAGAGTATATTTTTAAAAGTATGTTTTTAAAAAGTATATTTTAAAAAATATATCTGCTTTTCATATTATGAATGAGCTGCACATTTATGGCAGAAAATTTATATTTCACAGGGAAGCATAAAAATGAAGTTCACTTTTGGTGTTGCCCACTGTTAGAAATTTGGATTTTTTTTCAGCTTTCTTCCTGCACAGAAAGAAAAAAAATGAAGGAGAAAATAGTAGGTACAGAGAGAGGTGAGGGAATGGGGGACGCTGTCTCTTCTCAGTGGACGACTTCTTGTAGATGGTAGAAAATGGGAGTAGAGGGCACAGGTGGGTATGTACCACGAGGCACACAGATGACACTTTCAGAGTCCAAAAACAAACTGGCACCCCACAGTTCTTAGTCACTTTCCACGCTGTGACAGCAGCATTGCATTGTATTTTACAACTTATTTTCAGGCCTACTTGGAACCTCTGTATTGTTTTTCTTTCCCATTGCTGCAGTTTCAGGATCAGGACAAACAATTTACTCTTGCTTAGCTCTTCAGAAGCCATCATCTTTAGGTCTAGGAGGATAAAGTCAGAACCACAGGTGGGACAAATATCTGTTGTATTTCCTTGGCCAGGTTAGGGCCCCACTTTCCGTTCACAGTTCCCTCCATGCTTTATAACTTAAAAATAGATTCTTTGCTTTTCCAATTACAGTAATAACAGAAAAATGCCAGTCTGTTGGCAGTTACCATAGTAACCAGGAACAACTCCTTTTAACTGGGAGATGGACACTTAACTCTAAGTTTTGCTTTATTTTTGGAAGTCAGGATACAGTCGTATGCTTTGTGAAGACTACCTGTGAATTGCATACCATAAACTGTGTGTCTGTTTGTGAGTGTGGATAATTTGTGCATGCGTATGAACACATGAATATTAATACAAATCCATGAGAGACACCAGTCATAGCTCAATTTTGAACTAAATTGCTTTCTGACAAAGACATGTGAAATTAATTGAATTGCAATCAATATCCAAAAGATAGATTTAGCACATGGCTACTTTTTACTATGTTTTTTATAAGAAAAAGAATAAAGCCTTTTCCTTCCCTAAAGGACTAAAGAATGCTTGAGGCCTCTGACTCCTGCAAATGTGTTTCTTTCAGAGGAGAAGAATGGGTTGTCATTAGTGAAACCACTGCTAATATTAACATTATTTTGGGTAGCCTGAATGGGAGGGTGGGGGTGAGAGAAGTCACCTATGGTTAACCAGGAACGAATAAACATAGAGAGCCAGTCTGAAATGTAGCTGAATCTGATAGCCCCATGTGTCTACCCTGGACCTGCAGATGCAAAGGTTGAGTTTGGTGAAGTAATTTGGTGCTTGCAAAATGCACTTTGAAATTGACAGCTTTATAATGTAGAATGATTGAAAGATTTTGAAATTTCAAGCAAAGTCATAAAAAAAATATTCCTACTTTAAAATATTATATATATGTATATATATATATATATATATATATATATATATTCCTGCTCAAATCTATCATGGCATTTTAAGGAGTGCTGACTCCATAAATTCTGACTTTTATCAACAGCACTTCAATAATGTTCAGAAAATAAACTCACAGGAAAACCTCGGGTGTTCAATTAGTGTTAAACGTTTTAGGGCAGAAACGAAGATAATGAAATTATGAGGACAGCGGCAGCTTAACGTTTTGTGGCTCACAAGAGATTTATGTGTTCCAATATCACCTCCAGCTATGCAGATGGCATCATAAAAAAGAATGGATTCCTGACAGGGGAGCACAGGGCAGGGAATTGGACTGTACTTATCTTAATACTAGTTCTTTGTCTTAACTGAAATACTAAGAAAGAAAGGAAGAAAGAAAGAAAGAAAGAAAAAAAACAAAAGAAAGAAAGAAAGAAAGAAAGAAAGAAAGAAAGAAAGAAAGAAAGAAAGAAAGGGAAATGCAGGCTTCTTCCCAAACCCCACCATTATTAGTTGAACGTTTGAATGTTTGAATAGAATACAGCTTCTTTCACAAGAGTCATTTCTTCTGTATGGAGAATTGCATCAGGTTCATAGGGACTCCTGTGGGAACCGCTGTTCTGAAGAAGTCACCAGTGAAACACCTGGCCTCTGAACTAAATAAGACCCTGAGCCTCTATACAGGTTCTCCAGGATTTCAGCAGGAGGCAGGAGCTGAATCAATGGAGGCACCAGTCTCTCTGCCAGAGGCATCTGGCTGGCCTCTCATCCTGCTAGCAAGCCCTGGCATGCGCACAGTCTTTTGAGAGTGGGGGATGGAATGAAGATATCTTGTGGGTCTTTCAGGATTCCTGTAGGGCTCCTTGGCTTGGGGGCTTGCTAGGAAAACTGGAAAGACCTCCGATCCTTTCCCACATCTGTATTTCATGGCATGCTCCTGCCTCTGGCAGTCTGCAGAAATTAAAGGAGAGGGAGACTATAAGTCAGCTCATTGTTAGTGGGCACTTCAGACAATATATAGGTTCTAAATGAATGTTTGGAAATACTAAACAGCTTTTCTTTATAAGGCTGGGTTACTTACTTCTAAAAAGGGGGGTGGGGTGGGTTGAGGATGCTAAGCTAAGGCATTTCATGATTTTAGAAGCTTAATACTGGAGTGAAGTGATCTTTTTATTTTAGTAACCTTCTTGGATTTCTCATTTCTCCTCTGAATAACTGAAGCTACTTAGGCTGGGTACCTAATTGTACATTGATGCATGTATTTCTTCATCCCAGGATAAAAATCTTACTGTTAGTGGAGGAATCAAAATTCTCAGAAGACAGCCGGGTGTGGTGGTGCACGCCTTTAATCCCAGCACTTGGGAGGCAGAGGCAGGCAAATTTCTGAGTTCGAGGTCAACCTGGTCTACAGAGTGAGTTCCAGGACAGCCAGGGCTACACAGAGAGACCCTGTCTCGAAAAACAAAACAAAACAAAACAAAACAAAACAAAACAAAACAAAACAAAACATTCTCAGAAGACATAGTCTCTGCATGGAATGGAGTATGGTGGTAGTGGTGATGGTGGTGGTGGTGGTGATGGTGGTGGTGGTGGTGGTAGTGGTGGTGATGGTGGTGGTGGTGGTGGTGGTGCAATAGGTGCAAATGGTAGCAATTGGAGACATGGAGACTTGGGTCTAGATCCTGCCTCAGTTTCTTGATCTTAAAGCTGCTAACTTTTCTGAGACTTGGTGTCCCCTGCAGATTAGGATACTGGATACTTGAAGTAATTATTGTGAAGATTAAATATACCTGGGAATATAGGGTACTAAGCATAGTGTTTAACACATAAGAGAAGCTCAGTTAAATAACATGATTATGTGACATGTCACTGAGAGACTAATAGTCTCTAGAACCAGTACATGGTGACTGCGCGTAGTGATTACACATGTTCATCCTCCTAGGATTGGGTGGTGGTGCGTCCTGGCTTCCTCTCTGTGGTGTTTCCATGCTTGGTGCCGAGGCACCCAGAATCCTACTTCTAGTATCAGACCTTTGGTAGGAAGGGACCTACAGTTACAACCCTGAGAAGTACCTCAGGGTCCATTTGACTTATTAAGCAGTGAAAGTTGACGTTAGGGCCTACCATCTATGGAGCCCTGGCTCTTCTGCATCGGGGAAGTTAGATGTAGATCACGTTGGTGTCACAGCAGCCGAAGTTGCTTTCATTTCACTCAGGTTTTACAGAATAGGAAACGGAGGTAGAGAGGTTACTGGGCAAAACCTGAACAAACTCAGCTCTATGAGAAAACTAACATCATTATTTCAATTGTCGCTGATAATTAGACCATTTTGAAGCACCTGGGTAGCTGTCTATTTTTTTTCAAACATCTCTAAGAATTCAAAAGGCACTTTCAGTATTTAACCATCTTTATAATTTAGAAACATTTGTTATAGTTAGTTGTGGTTTTTACCCTGTGTGGCTCCTCTGTTTTAATTGGTAATCCATAGAGATCAAAATGAGAAAACTTAGTGTTTATGTTCATACAAAGATTTTCAAAGACATGAACTTTAGCCCACCTGTCTGTCCTTTTAACTAGTAATATTATGCCTAATAATTCACTTTTATATTCAGAGAGCATAGTAACTTTTAAATAACAAGGGGACAGTATCTAAGCATCGCACAGGATAATCTTTGCTCTGTCCAGCAGGTGGGGCTGTAGAGTCTAAGAGGGTCATACCGAGTGAGTCCTGAACAGAGAAAAGCAAGCTCATATTTATGCCTCCAGAGCTGTCAGTTATTGCCCCCAGGGGTCCATAAATTCCCAAGCACTCTGAGCTGTCCGTGTGCACAGAACAGGCTCCTGCAGCCTAAGGACAGCCCTCTGACAGAGAGATGCAGGTGTTGGCAATTTGTGAGCTGGTATGCTTAAAAATGGAAAGAGACCCAAGGGGCTTTGCTGGGGAGTGTGGACAGCACCTGGCATGCTGACTTATGCTGGTAGAGTGAAAGAATTTCTCGTTGGCATGGGCATTTCACATCCTTTTAGTACCTCACTGGGGTCCCACGCTTCTCTTAAACAAGGAGAAAGATGAGTCTCTCATTTGAGAAGCTGGGAAGGTTGAGAATCCATTAGTTTTATTGCATATCACAATCTGCCATACTCCCTGTCTGTGTGGTCTTGGGCAACTTGGTGCAAGATCTTACCCCCTTATGTTAATAATGGGTGTCACCCCCATCAAGGTTTGCTGTAAGGGTTGATGAGATAAAGCTTTGAGGTAGTAGTACCCAGTAGAGTGCCAATCAAGGAAACTGTTATCAGTTATAATACTCCTCTTTCTTTCTCCCCAAAGTACCACAAAGGAAAGCAGATAAGATGCTTGCTTCAAATAATCTCTTGCACCATCAGATTAGAGAACTCTGACATTCAGAGAAGGGCTAGGCGTATCCATATCAGAAACACATCAACACCCTAGATGCAAACAGGAAGTCATCAATTAGTACACCTTTTTTTTCTTGAGTTGTGTCAAAAATGATCATTGATCTAGGCTCAAAAACATTTCTGAAAGGTTATCAACATCCCTCAGTGCTTCACAATGCGTCTATTCTCGTGTGCACTAATTCTAGAACTCAGCTACAGACCGTAAAGAGTCTGTCATTAGTTAAGAAGCCTTTTGCTGCCACGTGCCAGAGCCTCTGGTAATAGCAGGCTGCACTTGTCAAAGCAAGAGCCGTATTCCCCTGTTCTTGACAGAGCATGAATGTCAAGACTGCTCATGATCTGTTTTCTAATTAGAAACTAGCAGCAAGACCTCCTAAGGATCAGTAGCCTTATCTGTTAGCATCATGTAGAGAAGACAAAAGTGAGAATGTTACTACATAGTGCTTGCCATGGTCAAATGCAAGAAGGGAGGGGCGCTGCAGACATGGCAATGGCTGGTACCCACTGGATCAAATTATGCCCAGAGGATCCATGGGCTCAGCTTCGATGGAATCTTAAGAGTATCCTGGGTCTTTCAGAAAGTACATTCTTTCTGAAATAGACAAGAGGGATTTTCAAGTATTGAAGTCTCAGTTTTGGTCAAGTCCAGGATATTTGAGGTTTGAGTATACTAATTTCTGTCTTTGCATTTTAGAAAGCAACATATAATTCTGGATTACATTACACACACACACACACACAAAGTCCTCATTTCCTTATTTTACATTCATTTTGTATTCTCTGTTTTCATTCATCTCTCCCTTGGCACTTGTTATGGAAGCAATGCACATACCTATACCTATACCTACACCTACACCTACATAGATATGTGTGTGTGCATCTCCTACAAAGTGATCTTCCTATCATTTCCTGTAAGCAGAGTCACCAAAGTTCTCCCATGCTCTCATCTCAGAAGCTGCCAAAAGTCTTGTCCTCTTATGCTTTACCGTTTCCCTGGAGTTTCCCTCTATGCACACATGTACCTCTCACTGAGGCTAATGGAAGTCATGCGTGCATGTTATGGGGAGAAAGAACGCTGTGAGTGCTCTCTTCCAAGCACAGATCGACAGGCTGGATCGAGAACCAAACTATCACTTTACTGTTTATTTTTATCACACCAGTTTTTATTAACCGGCCCACATATGATGACATGCAGGCATCTCACCAGCGTGATTATGTTGATGGAGAACATGTGTAGCTAATCTCCCACGCTCTACTCCATCAGCTGGGCTTGGGAAGCCGTTGCGCCGGCAAAACTTCTAAGCTCTCCACACCCATGGTGGATGTGGAATTGCACAAATCAGTTTTAGATTATTTGGCCCACACTAAGATTTACTCTATAAATGATGAAGATCGTAAGAGACGTTTGGCTAGAAGACTCTGGATGTCCTCAAAAACCCTTTTGCTAATGTCATTGTGAGAGGAGGAAACCATTAAACACATTCATTAACCTTCCCCTCTGGTTATGTTGTTAAAATTTTTTTTCTCACCCCTTCTCTATCCCTCCAGAAAAGCTCAAGTTAATAAGAATGGTCTTATGTAGCAAAAGAAAAAAAAATCTCAACATGCTTTCAAGGATATAGATTATTAGATAATTTACCTAGTTCAGGAAAGTCAATAACTCTAAACACTTACATCCCATAATTCCACTACTCTTCAAAAGTTGCCAAAGACACTTTGCATGCTGCTTTTTGAGAGGACTGTTAAAGGGCTACACGTAATATGGAAAGAGATCCCATTGTAGTCAGATGGGAGTTGTTTGTATTTCCATCTCAATGTATGATTAAATATGATTAAAGATACCATATTATAATAAGGAAACACTGGAAAGTCACCCTGGGGGAAACCATAGATGATGGATTCATTAGCTTGAACATGGGAAGTGCGTGCAGCTGCTAAGATGAAGTCAAGGAGGAGAAAATGAGAACACTAGCCACTTGGGCATTTTCTGAGGCAAGCTCCTAATTTGTAACCGAGCCTGCAGACAGGGCGATATGGAGCCACTTCAGTAGAGAAACCAGAGTGCATCAATGGCATATACCTAGAAATGGACCTGGGACCATTAGCAGAGCAGGGTGGGGGGAGGGTATAGGGGACTTTCAGAGAGGAAACTAGGAAATGGGATAGCATTTGAAATGTAAATGAAGAAAATCGCTAACAAACAAACAAAGAAACAAAAAAGAACAGCTTAAAATCAGTGCTCCAGGACTCAGAGAAGACAGAGACCATGCACTAGTGGATGTACACACTAGTTGTACAGCAACCATTTGTTTACATGAGGCATATTACCCAGGTGTTTTACACCAACCTATTTAATAACTCTCAGGTAGATACAGTTAGCTAAAAGCCCTTTGTTCTAGGTGAGAGAACTGAGGCTTGGAGAAGATACAAAACACTGGTCCAAAGTCGCAAAGTGAAGAATTGCCATGGCATAGCTGACTCAAGCACAGCTTAGTTGACTTTAGGACTCTTTATACGAAAGAATGAAAAATTGAGTCAAAATGGTGAAAGAGCAGGACTAACTTGGGCATACCAAAGAAATATATTATATTAAGAAATAAACTCTACAAAGAACTATAAACAGTAACAGAAAGGCAGCAATATCTGAATCTCTTAGAATCCTTTGGCACATCTGTGTGCAAGAGGCTGGTGCCTCGTAACTAAGAGTTAAGCCAGGTGCATTCAGCTGACCTGGCTCAGTGTCTGGCACGGCAGTAGCTTCACTGGACACTTTGCTATCTGCATGAAGGTTAGGAAGAGGCAGAGCCAGAATCCAAGAGCTCTCAGACTTTGACTAGGGGGCTTTGCATACAATTCCAAAGGGAATATCTTGGGATATGGAGCCAGCAGCCAGAGTAAACAGCAGAGTTGAGACCATATGAATGTTCTAGAAAGGAAATTACTCTTCTTTGTCTTCTTGCCAAGGGATCAAGGCACGGTTAGGAGGATCTTCCGACTCAGATGACAGGTGATTCCAAATGGCAAATCCTCCGAACAGTCTTTTTTGCTCAGGCCACCCTCACTTGCGTCCTGGCTCCCTCTTTTCCCAACGCTTTTATGCTATCTCTACAATGATGTCTCAAAGAGTTATCTCTTTAGATGTCTTGATTCTTTTTTTGCCTGTATAATGTCAACCTACATAAAGTATATAATATAAATCATCTAGCTAACATATCAAAATTTCCACATGCAAAACTGGACTCCCGATTCTGGCACCTTCCACCTCAAGCCCCTCCCCTGTCTAGAGCCTCCCAGTTCCAGTAAATTGGATTAATGTCCATGCAGTTTGCTCATATCATAAGTTCAGGCAGCATCATTACTTTCTTTCCTCTACCTCCCCATGCTCTGGACTCAGTAAGGCCTGTGAGACATCTTCTAAACACTTCACATCAATCCTTCCCAACCTTATTTCTCATTGAAATCAATCAACCAAGGAAAACATTTTCAAGGCTATGCTGTGTCCTATCCTCTGTGGTGATCTAATTGATCTGAATTTTAAGATGTCTCATCTCCAGTGCTTGTAGCTGCAGGCGAGTTTGAGGACCATTGACATATAGCTTGAGTCACATTGCCATACCTCTCCATCAACCCTACTTGGATGACTGCAGTTTCTCTTAAATGATTGCTGACATGTTTTTCTTTCCCTCCACCATCCATTTTCTACACAGTTGATAAAGTGATCTATTCCAAATGTAGGTCATGGCAAGCAGGCACCTCCCTCCTGTGTAGAATACTCCAGGCCTTGGTACATTCTATAGATGTAACTTTGTTGTTTCTTTTTTCACATTTCTCTTCAATCCTCTCTAATTCCTGCTGTGCTGCAGCCACACCAGCCTCCTATGTGGGCCAAGATGATTCCCATCTCAGAGCTTTGGTATCTGTTGTCCTTTTTGCAGGAAGCCTCTTCCTACTGCAGTCTCCTGATTCTTTAGGTATCAGCTTGAATGTCATTTCTTCAAGGCAGTCTTAGATAAAATAATGTATGGCTCTCCCTTACTCACTGTCAGATTTTCCAATTTGTTTTCACTATCTTACTGAGTTATGTATTTGTTTGGTATATAATTTCTCTTGCTAGATCAAAATATTGATAGAAGAACTCTTGTTTCTTTTGCTTATTTCTGTACTGTCAGGATATAGAATGGTTCCTGCCCTAAGTGGTTTCTTGTTAAATCCATGTTGACTATCTGACCATTTGAATGATCAAATGCATTATTCAGAAACATAGCTTTTTCAAGGAGTCTTTGGAATATTCAATATGTGTAATTCACACACTGGTAATAGGATGTGTGTCCTATACATAGGAGAAGGCCAAGGCAAAAACCTAAAGTTCACATCTGGTTGCTATGTTTTCTTTGTATTGAGGAAAATATAGGATCATGAGTTGATTTAGTAGGTAGCACAATAACCAAAATGTAGGGTGCATTAATCAGAATACCCTAATCCCTGTTGGGATAGCAAACCACATCAGAACCTACAGTGCCTTACAACAAGCAAGAGCTTACTTATTCATACAATGAAGGTTGGGGGTCTGGGAAACTCCAATGTTGTCTTTCTTTATATAAGAGTTCAGCATTCTCTTCTGTCCATGTGGCCACAAAGGAGAAGGCAGACAGAAGATCGGCAATTCTTATATATTTTTGTATATAACTGGCCAAAAAAGTCACATGATTCCTAGAAGATAGAAAGGAATAATAAATCTTGAGCAAATATGAGTGTTGCTACAGAAGGTTCTGGTCAAAATGGGACAAGGAGAAAAGAATTCATAACATTTTTAGTTTACAAATGTGGTGAAGTGTTGTGGTCCCCACTTCTGGTCAATATTTGAGATATAGGTCTGAAACTATATTAGTGAAGTCAGATGTACATGACAGAAACAAGAATCTCCTGGAGAAATCAGATTTGACAGTAGTCATCCTGTACACTTTCTGTTTAGTTTTCATAGTCTTGTGTCAATAGCTATTAAGGCACCAAGCCTATAAATGCTCAATCCTTCTGAGACAGTCTCCAAGTCGGCCTTCCTGAGGGAAGACATTAGAACTCTCCAAATCTAGAGATCCATTTTGTATGTGTAGGTTAAATGCTAAAAGCTTTTAACATTTGTACATAAGGTACATTTGTATATCTAAAACAACAAAATCCAAATAGACCTTGTCTGTCTTCTCAAAAATAGTTCCAGACCTTAGAGCCTTGAAATAGAGTTAGTGTAGTGTCCTTTAATCAGGGTCTCCTTGGAGGCATCAGTTGGTAACACCAGGAACAGCTGAGCAGTCACCTAAGAGTGGTGTGCCACATATTGGGTTTTTAAATCTTTGTTTGAAGACTGAACTTTCTGTCATCCTGTACCCGGTACAATTCAGCTCAATAACTTTGATCTTTCACCCCATTCAAGCAATTTCATAGGTTGCTTTCTGCCTCAGTTGATAGTTAAATATTGAAATTAACAAAAAAAAATCTCTTGGCTCCAAATATTAACCCTGAAAACCTTGGGTTATGGTTTAATCCAAGTATATGGCTTGGAGTAACAAATCTTGAAAAGAAATTTATGTTTTCTGATGTTCAGAATGGCTGTGTGTGAAGTCTTTCTGTGTTGCTAAACCCACACAATGAAAATATCAGAGAGAAAAAAACTTTAGAGGTACTTTAAAGATAAATCAAATGGATTCTTGTCAGGCTTCTCCAAGAAAAAAAAAATCTGAGATCTTCATGGGTAAAAAAGAGAAGAAAATAATGGCTGCGATAGTTTCAGGCTTATCAACTGCTGTGTGAGGACCATGAGCACTTTTGGTCACCGGAATGTCACTGTGTGGGTTATTTCAGTTGCTCACTCGCTGCGGCCTGGAAAAGGAACAGTTTCAAGTGTCCAACCTTCATCCCAGGGACATGTCTCTCATCCAATAAGATGTGTTCTCCTGGGCCACTCAACCTTTATTTTGAACCTTTCAATAGTTAGGTTGAGCTGTGATGCTAAGACTATTCTGGGATTGCCTCTATATCTTTCCTAGTTAGGTTGAGCTGTGATGCTAAGACTATTCTGGGATGCCTCTGTATCTTTCCTAGGTCTTCCACAGATCATCAAACCCTGCAGGATGCTCCTTCTGGCATAGAGCCTATAAAGTTCCTATCTTTTATCACAGTGAGCTGTGACCCATTGCTCTCACGAGCTCTCCTCTAGTACATTGTTTAATTCAAGCTTACAGAACCAATGGATGAATGAATTCAGATTTTGATAATATTGGACTTCTCAATATGACATGTCTATTTATTTTGGGATTATCAACAGGACTGTTACTGTCACATTCAGGCTGGTAGATCATCTGAATTACTTTCCTTGTTCTCAGTAGCTCCGTTCTCAGTAGCATCTTAATGCTTATGTATTTTTACATGCAATTATTTGTGTGGCTTTGTAAATTATAGTATGCATGCATTCTTATGTCTCTTTTATGAGACTGTTATGAGGGGGGCTAACTGTATTTTATGTAAAATAGATTTTAAAAAAATATTGGTGCTGCATGGCTTCAAACACAACAAGCATGGGTTCGCACTGTGTCATATTTTTGTTAAAATGAAACAAGTATAATCTGAAAAGAATGAATGTGAGTACATGCTACCATATAGTTTCTGGGCACATATTTACTTTCTAATAGCTAATTCATTTCTAGAAAAACATAAGGCCTTTGTACATGTTCATTTGTTTTATGATACATAATTCAATTAAAAATGAATAGTTGAGAAAATAAGAGTAAGAGAAAATAGAGCCCATTTGGTCTGGAGTGGGAATAATACTATTATACAGGCTGGGACACAAAAACTGAATTCCTGGGGGCCTACTTATGTGCTTCAAGTTCTTTAATAGGCAATGCATAAAGCAGAATTCAGTGTTCTTACTCCTTATAAGATAAAACGGATGCTCAGGGGTGGCCCAGCCCTTTCTGTAATAGAAATTTATTATATAGGTTTTTATAGCCATGTCACATTGTAACGTAGTGGGTAAAACCTTGAACAACATCTTTACAGAAAGCAAAATGAGCTTTTCAGGACTGCTTCTGACAATGTCCCTTAGTGTATGCAGATGACATTGAACTCAATGTAAAAGCAATTCAACAGGACCAGGGTGTTGAGGTCAGAGGGACATAACTGCCATGTATCCTAATCTTAGGATAAGTTTTTAGAGAGTCAGAAGCATGGGTGGACATTGGGATACCTCTAGATCCCTTTCAATTAAGCTTTGGAGAACTATTGCCTGACACCAAGTTCAAAACCTTGCTGTCATTGATACAGAGCATGCCCTCAGGAGCCATCTTCAGCATCCCTGGAAGTGTAAAAAATACAGAAGTCTCAGACTGGGAGGTTCTAGGAAACTTACTGGCCATAGGATGTTCTCTGGTATCAAATATATCACATGACTCAATATGATTTCTGGCTGAATAAAGAAAATTCAATACACAAAACAAAATATAGTAGAGTATCCACTGGAAACCTTTAAAACTTTTTATTGTTCGAAGATATGTACTGAAAATTATAACTACAGTAGATTATTTTTTAAAAATATATAAATTGTGGGCCCTCAGAAGCCAATGAATGAAAGCATGATGGAGCAGGGGGAAAGATGGAAGAGTGGAGTAGTGAGTGTGTGGAGGAGAGCGGCAGAACTGGAGATGTGTTGGCAGAGACAAGTGTGAGAGAGGGCTGAGGTCAACAGTGGAACAGATGGTTGCCCAGTAGGGTCCACGGAGTGGTGTGCCTAGAGCTTACGTAGATGTAGACTCAACCCTCACTCCCACCCCCAACACATTGCTGGCTCTGGGCAATGAGATGGGAATCACTTCCTAGATTGGACCTTCTTGATGGGTCAACTGTGTGTTGGTCAGTGATCATAATGTGGCTGGGGGTAGGGGGACTAAATGGCCATGGGCCATGCTATTCCTGGGAGCCATAGTGATGTGATCTGAGTGGCCTGTGCAGCTATGCCATGAAGTCTGGGCAGGTGCTGCCGCCGAGGGCCATATCTGGATCCAAGGTCCTCCTGTTACCAGCATCTGGGTTGATATCTGTGGCCCATGTTACCACCGAAGGCCAAGCAGATGTCCATAATCAATGTTGGGTCTATGGTTCTACCGCAGTCAGGGACTGTGTTCATAGTCTGTGTTGTCGCCAGAAACCATGAGGAAGAGGAGGATCTGAGCTCCGGCTGATTGTAGAGAGCAAAGAACCTACTTTGACATAATATCTAAGGCAGCAGACACACAATTGAGGAAGATGGTCATGAAAGGCTTCTGTGACAACCCCTATCCCCACCCCCTACCCTGCAGAAAAGGTAACAAACTATAAAGGAAACAATCAAAGAGCACTCTTTAAATTATAAGGATGCTGAAGTGTAGCTCTCCACAATTGATGGCTTCTGGTCCGGATGCAGGTGAAGGACTAAGTTTTCTTTGGGGGCAGACCAATAGGAGTTTGACCAGGCTTCAGTAAGTATATGGACAACACAAATTGGACCTACTACTATTGCTGCTGCTGCTGCTGCTGCTGCTGCTGCTGCTGCTGCTACTTTTTTGTTGAGGAGGTATCACAAGGGCAGGTGGGTCTGACATTGAAGGACAGAGTATATGATGTGAAATTCCCAAAGAATCAATAAAAATATTATTTTGGAAAAAAATGCATATTGAAAAAAACCTGAAAAATGCTTGCAAGTAAATGACTAAAGTCTATAAACAAACGCTGACATCAGAATGACTTCACTGAAAGATGAGTTCAGAGTCAGTAGATTCACAATAGAAACCCGAAGATTCATAATTAATTACATGATCTAATCTCAGAAACAGTGACCTGGAAGGAAACAGTGTTCTATTATTCTCAGGGTTGGGGAGCACTTGGAGTGGACTTCACAATAGCAGTGCTCCTGCTAACATAAAAGAGAGACCTGGGATAAGTATGGGAGGTGTTTGGACGCTACATAAAGAATTTGGCCACTGGTAGCACACTGGTTTTGTAACCAACATGCCAGGAAGCAGACTGAGCCGGCCAGTAGGCTCCATGACAGTAGGAAGAACCCTGGTGTCATTTACACCAGGGTTTCCCCAATCTTTCCCCAATCTACAAATTCCTTCCATTGTACTTAGAGTTTGCATTTTTTTGTCTGATGGCACCACAGCGAGCTAATATGGTGGCATGTTCTGTAGGCGTTCATTTTTTTTCCTTCCTCTGCTCAAGAGTGGAGAAAGTGGATTTTTGTAATTAATAGGCACTTACCCTTCTTTCGTCATGTTGTCAGCTTCAGTTGGTTTCGCTCTTGCCATTAACATGTCTAATGCATATGTCAAGTGGAAGCCTGACACGCTAGTGGCAAACAGAATATTATGTGAAGGCGGCAATGTGTTAAAACAATTGAGCGAGCGAGCACTAAAGTTTGCTGCTCAGGCCATATGCTGCAGTGTTTAATTTCCCATAGTGGAGAAACATGGTTGTCAGAGAAAAAGATGACGAATACATTTACTTTGGGCAACTTATTACAATGAAGAATGACTTTCCAGAGGAAGGGAACATGAGAATTAGGCTTGCATGCAGAGCATATGGGAAGCACTCAGACACAGGCAGGAAGGCAGGACTGTGTGCTTTCGAATGAAAGACATTTAATCAACGCATGTGGCTCGTGTTGACATATGGAAGTGAGAAATGGGTTTTGATTTGGAAGACAGGAAGAAGGTTAACGCTAGTACAGGTGGTTACGGAATGATTGATACCTGCAGTAACTAACAGAGAAAGAAAATGTAACTCTTTCAGCTGAGCAACAGACTCCAGAGAACAATGTAATTTAGAAAAATACAGACCATAAAATGATCTAGGGGAGGTCATCTGCACAAGAAGAGATGACAGGCAGAACGAGCTGACGATCCAGTAGCATGATCTAATGATCTAATGATGGTGAATGCCAGGGGAGGAGCTGTGAGTGGAGACCATGTGGGCGAGCGCCCTGGGGGCAAGTCAGAAAGAGCTTTGGCTGGGGACATACAGGATACACATGACGGGGGCGGGGAGGAAGGCAGCTAATGATTTTCCCAGGCTGATGTTGATTCAACTTCTACTTGTTCCCTGGAAGCAAATGTTGAGCACCCAAATTCCGCATGGAACTAGACAAATATGTTGTCATTTGAGGATATCAAAGTTCTACAAGAGACAGGAAACACAAGCTAAATGTTTGTGAACTTTCTTCCCTGTAGCCATGATGGTCTAGGTAGGTCTGTATAACCATATAATCATTTTCTTTCTTTTTTTTTTCTTGATTCCCTAATCACATAGGATAGAGATCTATAAATTACCTTTGTCTGATGGCATTTAATCTTACCCTTTCAGGGGTAAAAGGTCACTGAACCCACTTGTGATTGAGTATTTCTTGCCTTTTCTACTTGTTTTCAATTAGCTGGTCAGGGAGATGTCATGAGAGGTGAGATTGATCATTACAAAGAAGAAGTGACAGCCAGGTCATACTCAAAATGCCAAAAAGGCCTACACTCAAGAAATCCTATGTTCATGAGGATGGCATGCTTAATGGGGGCCCTGGAACGGTTTGCTTGTACTATGATTAGGTTAATGGGTTTAACAGTTGAAGACAGAATATTGTTTTTTTCTGAACTAAAAGCACATGCTGGATACTTGAAGTGTTGACTTAGCTAAAAGATCTACTTTTAAAAACAGTGAACTTTCCATGGGTCAAAGAAGTTAAGAACTCTTTCTCCAAATGGGGCAAGTATGGTGCACTGGAGTAAATTCTGAACACAGGTGCTCACTTAATGCTATTATTAATTGGTGGAGGAAATGTGCAGAGGAGAGAGAGGACAGTGAGGGGCTACTGACAATGGAATGCAAGCACTTTGAAGTTCAGGTGTTGGCCTGAGCATGGTGGTGCACAATACCCAAGAGGCAAGAGGCAGGCAGATCTTTGAGTTCAAGGCCAGCCTGGTCTTCATAAGACCCAGAACACACAGGGCTACATAGAAAGACTGTATCTCGAGAAACAATAAATAAATAATAAAAGGTAAACAAATAAATTCAGGTATTTGTCTACAAGGCAGAGAGGCCTGTCTGCTTTTACATTTTACCTCTTTGTGTGCTTTAGCACTTGTATTTTTCTGAAGCTTAAGATTTCTCTGAGGGGAGTTGGGAGTTACAGGTGGTATTGATTCAATTCTGGGAGTGAGTTAAATTGATCTAACATAAATCACTTTGAAACCAAGAGGAAGAGTGAGCGAGGGAGGGAGAGGTCGAAAGGAGGATAATTAAATTTAATTACCAAGCCTCTTGTAGAGGGGGCCTCACTAGCATGAACAGATAGAGCCTCAGTTTACTCTGTCGGACAATGAGGAAAACCGCCGCCATTCTCATCAAAGGCTGTGAAACTCGATTGCTGTTTGATATCTACTTGACAATCTTCACACCAGAGGTACAATGGATGTGCCGTGAAGTGCTAACATCCAATATCTTGCAGGTGCCACAATCTCTCCTGTTTCAAGTGCCTATCTCTTCTGCCTTCAACAAGCAAGCCTCTTGACCTGCTGCCCTGATCTCCTTGATTAACCTAATATCTAAAAGATCACACTTGCAGACTTAGTGACAATGGACCTGAATCTGCTATCACACTCTTTTAACAGGATTTAAATCTTATTTATATCTGGACATGGGCTGTACTCTCAGGATTTGGGTGAACGGTAAAGGGGGGGGGGAAAAAGCAGGCCGAAATCATAACCATTAAAGTAATCAGAATCAGTATGTATTGAAGACGGGCAATACAAGCTTCATAAGTGCACAGGTAAATCATTGTCATTGTCCAGAGTGCACAGACTTTGCTCATATCTGATGTGTGTACAGAAAACTAACGTTAGCTCAGTGCTTACAGAGAACAAAGCAGGGATTGTGGAGAGCTGGCAAATCGCCTGAGAGAAATAACTGGCCAGTAGGTTGTATCTGATTTTGTGCTTTTCAAGAAAATCTGGAAACAGAAATCTTTATATGAACTTCCCTAAACTTAAGTATTAGTGTCATCTGAAAACGATATTGTATATGAGACAGAACATATATGCATATGGCACGTCACTGCTGAGAGAGTCCCCTTCTCCTGAATCATCACTGAAATTCTTCTGTTGGATACAGCAATCTTTCCTTTGTTTCAGTAGTGAAAGTTCTAGGAGACTGACTGTGTGCTCACACAGTCAGGGGTAGAGAATATGAACAGCACAGGTCCCATCCGTGAGCTTGTTACAAGCTGGGAGGCCAGTCCAGAGAAAGTCATTGATGCTACAAAATAAGAAAGAAGGTCATGTGACAAAACACACACGAACCAAGTTTCATAGGTCTCTGAGGAAGGGGGAACATGCATGGCTGTGGGTCTCAGGGAAGATGGCTTCAGAGGGCACATACCCCAAATCAGCCACAAGGTGTGTGTGTGTGTGTGCACATGAGTGCGTGCACACACACGTGAAAGGGTGTTGATTGAGAAGGAAGCTAAAGTGTAGCATTTTTGGTGATAGCCTGAGTACAGGAACAGCTGTGGGCATGCTCAGAAAGTATGCACGCTCAGGTAAGTTTGGCTGTGGTGTTAAGGCTGAGCAGAGCAGGGAGCTCTGGACGGTACAGTGGGGGGCTGTGCACCTGGTAGTTTAAGAAATGAGGACCTTAAGGAGGGTACACCAGTCAGACACGGAGCTTCCCTACTCTGTTCTATCTGAGCCTTTCTCCCCGTTGATAATGAAGATGTCATTCACAAGTGCAACTGTGTAGGCAGGTCACGAGCTAACCTGCATGGTCGTGGAGGTCTGCGCAGTAGGATTTCATTTCTACCCTTGAGTGAGGTCTAGAATTAGGATTGTCTTCTTAAGCCTTGCATCCCTGATGCCCTGAACTTGTGCTCCATCCATGAGATGCTACATTCTCCTTTGTTCTTGATACATACTCAATGATGGGAAGGAATTTAGCTTTGAACCCCAAAGAGACTGCTTAGAGCTCTAATGACTTTCTAATGCTCATTGACTTTCAGGATAGAGTGTGGGATGGAGTTCAGAAGCTAGCTGACAACTGTTCAGTCCTTATGCCCAGGGATGGAGCTTTCAGTACCTAGGGTACCCGAGGCTCTGAGATTTGAAGACTGCGATCTTCTCACTCTTACAGCCTGTGTGTCAGTGGCAAGCTATTCCCTTCGAAGTTATATACTTTAGCTCAACGTATTTTCCTCTTTCTGCTAGCTTTTAAAGTTTAAATTCATTGAAAAAATATGAAAATATAATTCTGTAGTTCCATGGGGTGTATTTGAAGTGTTTAGTAGCTACAGTGGTTAACAGGTGCCCTCAGGAGCCTTATTGGACAACACAGCTACAAACATTTCATTGTGGAAGGTTTTATAGGACAATCATGAAAGCATTGAGTGTTTGTATGTTAGTTTGTTTGTTTTTGAGTGGGTTAAGCCTTGAAATATTCTGTCTTTGCTGGCACACGCCTTTGATCCTAGCAATAAGGAGGCAGAGGCAGGCAGATCTCTGAGTTCAAGGCCAGCCTGGTCTACAGAGTGAGTTCCAGGTCAGCCAGGGCTACACTGAGAAATCCTGTCTCAAAAACCTATAAAAGAAAGAAAGAACAAGAAAAGAAAAAGAAAGAAATATACTGTTTTAGTTACAGATAGGCACATATCCATCACAAAATCACAAACACAGGTTGAGCTGATATGACTTCTCCATAGAGTTCCGCCTGCTTGGTACCAGGAAGGAGAGAAAAGGAGGAAGAGAATGCTAGTCAAGGTGTTAGGATGACCATGGAACAGACATTTGATTTGAATCTAGGGGGAAAACAGGAAAGAATAAAAAGTGGTGTGCCGCACAATCCTAGAGCATTGATGAAGGGCATCAGAAACAACCACAAGAAAGTACTGCACCCCTGGATAAGCACAAGCATATCTGGAGCATACCTGGAGGAGAGTTTCACATTACATTGAATTGTGCACAGTAAAAGATACTGTGGAATTTCACAAAACTGTGTCATTGAGAAAGACCAAAAATGCCTCCAGTCTCTCTGTATCTTGGCTCACAAAAAATCATGCCTATTTAATTCTTGAACTCTTTGCCAATGTAGCTTGAATGTTCTCACACTTAAAATGCTGATGAAATAAAATTAAGATGGTTAGTATGGGTCCTAAAGACCTTGCGTACGATGGGATACCTCACACCTCACATTAGAAAAGGCCTTGGACTAGAAATTAGATTCTCGGAGTGGAAAGCTAGTTGGCCTCTGTCCCCATGCAGCTCAAGAACTTAACAGAGCACATATTATACAGAAAATTTTAAATAAATTTATTGAAGGAGGGAAAGAAAAATAAAATGTGTCAAGACTCTGGCAAGTAGTATGTTAATTTAGACTCTTATCCTTCTTCCTTATATAAACTAGTTGACCTTTTCAGAGTTAAACAGAGAATTCATTATTTTTGAATTTAAAAATGTAATTTTAAGTTCATATATTTGTATATTTCTTTTTATGTAAATACTGCATTATGTATGTGTGCATGTCTGTAACATCGGTGTAAACAGTAAAATAATATATAAAATCTTGTTAATTGGGTACCACACATCCTGAATTCCCTTACTCTGTTCCTTTGTGTAGTGATGTGTGTGTGTGGTGTGTGCATTGGAACATGTAGGTACAGGTGGAAGACAGAGCAAGGTGCTGGGCGTTATCCTTTACCACTCCCCAGTTCATCCTCCCTGACCTGGAAGCACCTTTTCAGCCACAGGGGTCACAACCCTGGGGTCACAGACAGACACAGCTATGCCTGGTTTGGGGGCTTTTAATTAGAGTATTGGGGATCGGGATAGGAACTCAGGTCTTTCTGCTTGTTGAGCAAGAACTCTTTATCCAATGAACAATCGCCACCCTTAACGACTCTCACTAACAGTTATTTAGTTCCTTGTAAATTCTTCCAGTTTTTCAGTGTCTATTAGAAGAATATAAATCTGTATTATTATTATTCTCTTACAGTTTTCCCCATCCCTGAATGTAACACTTCTCTGGTTACACTATCTTTTCTTAGCCCCGCCCCCAATGCCTCTCTTTTCCGCCTGTAGAAACCCTTCTTCCCACCTAGTCTCTCTCCTACTCACGCACTCCCTCCCCTTACCTGACTCCTCCTCGGACTCATTGAGTTTAATTGGAATTGCAATCCTTTCAAAGCTAGTGGCAACGCCACGACGAAAATGATACCCTTCCCCAGCAAACATTAAGTCCCAATAGTTCCATAACGAGGGGTGGGGCCTCATAGACCCCCTCCCACCCGTGGTGAGCTGTGAAGGGCCTCCAGCTGCTGTGAGTTCACGAGTGCAACAGTCACGTGACTTTAAGAAGCATGACCTGTTTTCTTCTATGGCAGAGCAGGCAGCTTACTTTCATGCTGTTCTGCATTTTGCTTCATTTTTCTTTTTTCCTTCATTTTTCAAGATCTCTTGGACACTCTACCATATTACTACAGTCTGGTCACAGTTCTTATTTTTCAACTTGTATAGTATTGTGTTGTTTGAATGTATCCATTTTTTAATCTGTGTCTTTTAGCAACTTACTAAATTTAACAATTTAGGCTATTTCCAAAAAAATAAAATAAAAAATAAAAAAAATTTGTTGCTGTTGTTCTTACTACAACACTGTGATGAATACCTTCAGTGTCGTATGCCCATTCATTTATTTGCTAGTAAAACTGCCGGGGCAAAAGATAAATGCATTTGTAATTTTGATAGATTTTGTTAAATTGCTCTCCATATGGGGTTATGCTAACATAAACTCCCACAAGCGATGTGTAAGAGGGCTCCTATCCTACAGCCTTTCCAGTGGAGTGTATTATCAAAGCTTTTGGATCCTTGCCAACCTGATAGGCGAAAAATGGTATCTCAATATAGTTCTAATTTGCATTTCTTTTATTATGAGTGAGGCTGAGCATCTCTCCAAATGCTTGAGAGCCTTTTGTGTTTCATCTTGTATGAATTGTGTGTTTAAATCTTTTGTCCACTTTAAAATTTTTTTTTCTGTTAGCTTGTTGAATTCTTATTTCTCTACGTGTGGGAGCTTTACCTCATTTTTCATGTAAGTTGCAATGCTTTTTAACTTGTACAAATCCTATATTTGACTTCTGTTCTATGGCTTGTGCACGGGTGTGAACACACCTGTGTATGTGCATTTGTGTGTGATGTATGTATGTGTTTGCTACATAAAAGCTTTTATTGTCATGAACTCGTGATTCTTAACTCATGATTTCCTTTGATGGTTCCTAAATTTTGAATGAGGGTTAAAAAAAAATCTTCTCAAGGATTAAAGCTGTATCATGTTCTTTTCATGCTTTATCGTTTATATTTCTATTATCTAGATTTTCGATCCACTTAAAATCGATCATCACATGGGATGGGAAATATAGAGCCAATTTATTTTTTTCCCCAGATGTCTACCCTTTTGTCCCAACACCATTTGTCAAATAGCTCTGCTTTCCTTCTCTGGCTTGAAGGGCTCATTTTAGCATGTGTGGCTTTCAGGGATTCATACTACTGAATAGAGTCTGATGAGCATTTTATTTTGGTTGTTTACTTTATATTTTATTTATTTATTTTTTAACATATTGAGGCTGATTGTGAGCCAGAGAAGATCTGGGTCTTCTAGCTTGGCCAAAGATCCCAGACTAACGATCCTTCTATGGCTCCAAAAGGCTAGAGAAGAAAGGCAGTGTTCCTCCCACGTACAAACAGGAAGGTTTAAGGTCTCTGGAGTCAATGGTTCTCAGACTCCAGATTGTGGTAGGAGCAGAGGTTATGTGTGTCCATAAAGGCATACATTGCAGAAGAGAACGGTAATGGTTCAAACATGTGTCCCTGTCTCCAAATTCCTGTCTTGGAAACCTACCCCTCAC
Organism: Mus caroli; assembly: GCF_978045245.1. Lineage (NCBI taxonomy): Eukaryota > Metazoa > Chordata > Mammalia > Rodentia > Muridae > Mus > Mus caroli. The sequence continues at coordinate 58,023,143 of NW_028227256.1, forward strand.
TGCAACACTGCTGATAGACATTGCTTGAATGAAGGAACACTGGAGTGGGGTCCTTGCAAAAACATAAATTTAGCCTGCCTCCTCCATCTGCTACCTTCTGCCGTGGAGCAACTGAGCAAGAGGGTCCTTGACAGATGCAGCTCCTTCTATCTTGACTTCCTACCCACCCAGAACCATCAGGCAGATAGATTTCTGCTCCGTATTCATTGCCTAGTCTGAGGCATTGCGTTATGACAGCACAACAGGGATTGAGAAAAGCAAGGAAAAAACAAAGTTTTGTTATTTTTTTGTTGTTGTTTTTGTTATTGTTTAATGCATAACCCTCAGGTAAACTGGTTTCCTAGGTTCTCATTTTATCTGTGAAAGGAAGGGACTGAAGTAGGTTCCCTCCAAGGAAGCACTGATATCCTGTGAATGCTAAACAGGAGCCGTCTAAACAGAGCAGTTTAGACTCTAGTCACCAGGACTAGATTACATTTCATACTTGGTCCGTCTCCACTACATAAATCGCGTCCTTTGGTGAGGTCAGTGCCGGGGCTCTGTGTGTAAATCTGAATCTCAAGACTGACCACTTATGTAGTTATTAGAAGATAGGGCCCAGACACAAGAAGATTTATGACGTAGCAAGAAGATTTTCAAGAGAGAAGGCAGGCGTGTTCACTCTCTTTCTAAGCCTGTACTAATCCATCTATCTGCAAACTTTTGAACCTGTCCTATTGCCCTCCTAGAACTTAAATAGTCTGCCATTTCAAATGTAGATTAAAGTAGCCATACTCACTGCAAGGACAAATTTCAAGATGTCAGGATCAAAGATGGCGGAAGGACCAATGTTGGGAATGGTTATTTACAATCATCCTGGATAAAGAGCCCCCTGGGGTAGCATATCAAAGGCTTTGCTTGCGACATTCAAAAAAAAAAAAAATTCTAGCCAACTAGCAGCAGGAGGTGTTGGATCGATTGGCAAACCTTTGTTTTTTTTGTTTTCTTTTTTCTTATGTAGATTATTAAAGCATTGAAGATTCAAAGCATAGATCAGGACAACATATCTAAAAATGTCTGGAAGGTAAACATATTTGAGTTTAAACAATATGCATTAAAAATACCAATAACCATCTTCTTGTATTAATCACATCACATGATTTTGTTTTTTCTACAGTATGCAGATGTCTCTCTCTAAGCAAAATAACACATTTCTATTTCAGGGCTATTAACAGTGGAACAGCTGTACACTAACAGAATTTTTAGAAACCGTAATGAAATTAAACAACAGATAGAAAAAGGGAAGGAGAAAAAAAGATGCCTTCTTTTGAGCTATGTTGGTTGGTGGCATTGCCACATTAAACATATTTTAAGGACATGACATATTTCTGTGGAGTCACGCTAAATCTGTATATTGTAACTAATTGGAACAAAGCCTTCGGATTTTAAATGGAGTCACCACATTAAGAAAACAAAATGTTTTCTCCAAAGGCTCAAGACAACCTTTCATTCATGTGCTATTACTCCCGCTTAAATGTGTAAATGGTGCTGCTCACAGTACCCGGTGAGGGGTTAGAACCATCATCAGGTCACCAACCTTTGCTGAATAACTCTTGCTGACAATGTTCAGTCAGTTAACTCTGCCAATGAGCTCTTTACATTTCACCCTTTATTGCCAATAAAGGACTTTAGTTCTTCAAAGGGGGATTTAAAAACTGACATACTCACATACATATATACTATATATATATATATATATATATATATATAAATTTAAATGCATAAACACACACATAGAATACCAGGATACCTCAGAGATATTGCAAGTTTGGTTTCAGATAACCTAAAAAAAATACTATAATAAAGTGAATCAGGTGAACACTGGGACTTCCAGGTGCCTATAAAATGTACCACACCATTGTCTGTTAAATGTGTGGTAATATAATGTCTGAAGAATGTGCACTACCTCATAAAAAATATTAATGATCACTGAAAGCTTTAGCCAGTTCTAATCAATCCTCTTGCCAGTGGAGAGTCTTCTGTGGATATGGATGTCAATAATAACTGCTGGCTGGTCAGGTGGCAGCTGCTGCAAGTTAGGGTGGCCATGAAAATCTCTTAAAATAAGAAAACAATGAGGTTTACTGGACTGACTGACTTTTCCTTTCAGGGAAGATTTCTCTGCAGCTCGCATATTGATTGACGGTATTTTACCCTCCGTAGAAGTTCTTTCAAACCTGGAGTCAATCCTCTCAAGTCCTGCTGCTAAGTGCATACAGTAGTTTAAATCATCCGTTGCCATGCCAACAGTGTTTACAGCATCATCAGTAGGAGTAGATTACCTCTTTAAAAAAAATAACAAAACAAAACAAAAACCAAAATGCCATTCTCTTTGTTCACCCTTAAGAAACTAAATCATCATCTTCTCAACCTTTTAGTTTTATCAGGAGGTGGCAGTGCCCAGCCCTATCTCCAAGTTCCACATCTAATTCTAATTCTTTCTGGATTTCTGCTGCAGCTGACGTTCCCTCCCCCAGCACTCTCCAGTGCTATTACAGTCAGCTGCAAGGGTCGGAATCAACGTCTCCGAGACTCACATTAGCCTTGGTAGTTTGTTCTCCTTTTGTAAGCCGCGACTCTTCTTACCTCTGGCTAGAATAATAAATTCTTTTTGGACGTATGTTTTCATTTATTCTAACCAGATCCACCAGAGAAATCGCTATAGAAGTTACGGATTTATGAAGTGAACTCTTCAGAGAAGTCAGTCTCAGTAGTTAACTTTAGTCTTACCTTCTAATTTTTATACCTGTGCATTTGTGTGGAAGTGAGTGGGTGTAGAAACTAGAAAGGGGGTGGGGGCTGGTGAGATGGCTCAGCTGGTAAGAGCACTGATTACTCTTCCAAAGGTTCTGAGGTCAAATCCCAGCAACCACATGGTGGCTTACAACCATCCATAATGAGATCTGATGCCCTGTTTTGGTGCATCTGAAGTCAGCTAAAGTATACTTATGTATAAGAATAAATAAATCTTTGGGCCGGAGCAACCAGGGACTGAGCAAGCAGAGTTGACCGGAGCGAGCAGAGGTCCTAAAATTTAATTCCCAACAACCACACGAAGGCTCACAACCATGTGTACAGCTACAGTGTACTCACATACATAAAGTAAATAAATAAATCTTTTTAAAAAAAACTAGAAAGGGGCCCATGAGAAGGGGAAATAGCGGCTTAAAGTGAGAAGGGTGGGGCAGATCGTAGAGTACATGTGAAAATGGAAGAGGGGAAGGGACATGTAGGGATGGGAACAGGGAGATGGGGAGGGCAGTAGGGCAGGTCAACCAAGACTAAATATGTATTAAAATGCTGTTAAAAATGCTACTTTGTAAGCTAATATAAAACAAGATATAAAGGGAATCCAGTCAACCACACTGCAAATAGAAGTGCCGTTGCCCAGACTTGGTCCATTTATATGGACAGAGCAAATTACAGCCATCAGCAGTGTTAGCCCCTCAGAAGAGTTAGCTTGGCCTTCACAGTCAGGAGTTGGTGTCTCTCTAGCCATGTAAGTCCTGGATAGCATCTTCTTCTAATAGAAGGCTCTTTCAACTGTATTAACTATCTGTTTAACGTGTGGCCACTGTTAAGCCCAAAGATGTGAGGAGAGAGACCACTGACCCCAAACATCATGGCTAAATTAAAGTAAGCTTTTAAATTCATGTACATAGTGTGTCTTCCCCTAAGGCAGGGTTCAATGTACTTGGAATGTGAGGAAGACATGATTTTTATAGCTCAGGGGTGGGGGTGGGGGTTCCAAGTGAGGGATTGGGTGAGTAAAATAAGCTGGGTTATAAGAGTAGAACATAAGCAAAACAAGGTAGTTAGAATGACCTGAAACAAAAGCATGACTGCAAGGTGGGCATAAGATAGTCATAACAAGGTAGCCACAGCAACCTAGCAAGATGCTTTCAACAACTTTTTGAAACAAAGATATGTTGCCATTTTTTGAAATAGGCAGTACAGAACCATTTGTAGTTAAGGTTGCAGGTGGGGCAAGGCCCAATCCTTGAGAAATGATTTAACCATAAACTGGAGTCAACCTAGTTTGGCTTTACCAGGGAATGGCTTTCAAGCCTAGGACAGAGGCAGGCTGGTTCATCAGCCACCTTCCGCAATCCTGTCAGCTGGATCTTCTCGGACTCTGGCAGTTCTGCACCAGCTTTGGCTACTTCCCCTTGCCCCTCATGTTATAGAGACAGTGTCTTTCCTTAAATTTCACGAACCAAGCTCTGCCAACTCCTCTTCTGTGGCTTCATTTCTGTCCAGATTTTTGGAAAAGAGGAAACTGAGGGCCTTGACTTAAAAGAATGTAGCTGATCTGACCCAGTTAAGTTGCTAGGCCTTTCCTGTATCAACTCCTAGTTTGTTTAACTTTCTTACCCTTTGTTTGCTCCCTGGATTAGCATTTTAATTTTCTTCCAGAACTTACCTTTAAAAAAATAATTAGAACATTGTTTGGAACAAGAGGCTTATTTGAGCCGACTCTGGTTTTTGACTTGCCTCTTTACTAAGCAGAATCCTTTCTAGGCTTTTGATTTTAAAGAGGTGTTTGAATTCTCCTTTCACTTGAACACTTAGAGGCCATTAGAGGGTAATAAAGTGGCCTACTTCAATATCCCTGTATCTTAGAGGGGCCTGAAGAGAAGGGAAGAAACAGAAGGGGGCATTCAAAACATAGAAGATGATTTCCAAACACATTCTCTCTCCTTTGTGACTGTTAATCTGTGATAACACCAAACAAACATATTTCACCATATATTGGTGAAATATGGGAATAATGATCACACATTGCCATAAAGATATGGTAACAAAGAAATGATGTGAAAAGGTACTGGAAATACCAAGAGTACAAGGATGTGAAGGTGAACATGGTGTTGTGAAAACGGTGTGGATTCCATAGGACACATGCTTGGAACAAGCCTTCAGTGTGTAAAAACTCTGCAGTATCTGTAATAAAGTGAAGCAGAATGAAATGGGATCTGTCCAGGAGCACACCAGCCCCATAGCGCTGCCACGACTCCAGCTTTGCTGATGGATAATTGTCAAATTACATATATTTTAAGGTGTACAATGTAAAGATTTGATATGCATTTGATACGGTAGAGTGATTGACATAATTTAGTTAGCACATCAAATAACTCATGTAATTACTACTTTCTGGTGTTTAGGGAGAATGTTTCATGTGTATTTTCTTAAGTTTCATGTATAAACTATACTATTAGTTGTAAAGGCTATCAAGTGAGGTGAAGCTTCGTGTTACAGTGTTTGCCTCACACGTATGAGGCCCTGGGTTCCATCCCTAGTAACAAAAAAGAAAACGGGAAAATAGGAAAAAAAGAGAAAAAAAAGAAAAAGAAAAGACAATAGTAAAATTAAATTAAAATATAGTATTAAGTATAATCGTCACAGTGAGGAGTTCAGAACTTACTCTCTTTTTATAACTGAAACTTAGCCCCTTTGGCCAGCCTCTTCCTACTTCCCTTATTTCTAGCTCCTAAAAAACATATGTTTATTTATGGCTTTTTTTTTTTTTTACCTATGGGTGTTCAGAGTTATTTATTTAGTTAGTTTATTAGTTATTTAGTTTCCTTGACTTTGACAACTTTTCTAGTTTTCTTTGTACTACTGATTTCTAGGTTTGTTACACTGTGGTCGGATGTGGGACTTGCCATGATTTCAATCTCCTTGAATTTATTCAGGCCTGCGCTGTGCTCTAACACCTGATATATTCTGGAGAAGGTTCCAGATACTTTGGAGTAGGTATTCTTCTCTGTAGTGTAGACTATTTTGTGGCCTGTAGAGTTCAACTTTGCTATTCCTTATTTTTCTGTCTAAATTATCTTGGTAAGAGTGGGCACTAAAAGCCAGGTTGTGGTGCCTCACACAGCATGTAGGAGGCAGAAGCAGACAGATTTCTGAGTTCGAGACCAGGCTGGTCTACACAGTGAGTTCCAGGGCAGCCAGAGTAGCATAGAGAAACCCTGTCTCAAAAAATGAAGCGGGGAGGCACTGGGCATTGAAATCTCCTACTATTACTGTATAGTTTGCATTGTTCCTGTTAGTTCTGTTAATATTTGCTGTAAGTTTTTAGGTATGCAATGCTGGGTGTATGCATATTTGCAAGCGTCTTGATTAATTGACCCTTTTATCGTTATATAATGGCATTCTTCATCACTTATGCATTATTAAAACTATTTACTTAATTTTACTTGGTACAAAAACAAGGGCTGAGCATCTGGATCAGTTGGGAGAATGTTTGTCTCACAGGCATAAAGCACTGGGTCAATCCTTAGCACTCTGTAAGTAGTATGGCAGTTGTAACCCCAGGACTCAGGATGTATGTATATGGGGACCAAAAGTTCAAAGTCAACCTCAACTCTACAGAGAATTTAAGGCCACCTCAGAGTATATGAAACCCTACCTCAAAAAATAAAACCAAGTAAAGAGACCTACAAAACAATGCACACAAAAGAACGACTAAGGTTCACAATCTCGGTTTTGGAGATTGTTGATTGTATTTTGACATTTTGTGTAAACTAACATATCACTGCAGTTATAGTTGTTTAAAGTTCATTTGCATTTTTAACAAGTAGGCCAAGGGTGAAAGTGACTTGTGTAGCATCCTGTGGGAGAATTCTTAGTTCCACTGTGTATCCATTTTTTGAAGTGAATTTTGTTCTGGGAGATGGCTCAGTGGCTAAGAGCACTTATTGCTCTTGCAGAGGACCTGGGTTTGATTCCCAGCACCCACATGGTGGCTCATAACCATCCATAACTCTGGTCCCAGGAGATGTGAGGCTCTCTTTTGATCTTTGAGGGTCTGAATACATGTGGTGCACATACATATATAATAAATACATAAAATAAATAAATAAATACATCACATAAAATAAATCTAAAATAATAAAAGTTATTGTTGTATGTTAATAGCATGTTTCCATTTTAGCTTGAAGAAATTCCTTTAGTATTTTTTTCTGTGGCATGTCTATTATCAAAGAATTAGAGCTTTTCATTGTTGGGCAAAGTCTTTCCTCGTTTCTGGCGCTAGCTTTGCTGGATATTGCATTTTTGGTTGGGAGTATTTTTCTTTCAGTATTTGAAATGTCATCTCCTTCTCTCTTGAGCTGCCATGTGTCTGCTAGGAAATCCACTGATAGTTTTACCAGGTCCCCATGTCTTTGAAACTTACTTTTCTCTTGTTTCTTTCAAAGTCATTTATCTTTGGCTATTGATAATTTAATTATACCGTGTCTTGGTATAGACCTTTGTGGTTCAATCTGCTTGAGAACTTTGGGGCCTAATGAATATAGATGGTCATTTGAAGTTTTCTGCCATTATTGCTTTAAACAGAATATCTGTCATTTTTCTTCCTCTCCCCTTTCTGGGAATGTCTAAATGACGATATCCCATGAGTTCTGTAGGCTTCCTTTGTACTTTGTATTTCTTTCCTTTTTCTTTTCTGACTGGATAATTGCAAATGACCTTTCTGAAATTCCACTATTCCCACGGATGAAGTCAGTTGTTCAAGCTTTCTATACGATTTTCAGTTGGGCCTTTAATGCTAGAATTTTTTTTTATTGATGTTTTGTGGTTTCTAGTTGTCTTTTCTTATAGCTGTGTCTTCTTGTAGAGATGAATTATTTTAAGAAGACATCTTTGTCTGCCAGCTCATATGTCATTTTCTTGGGAATCCGTTACCCGAGCTTTGTGAGTATTCTTTGGTGGTAACATCCTTCTGTGATTTTTTTTTTTGTCATCTTCCGATTCTGACATTAGTGTGTGGACATTTGTAGAGGCATACATGCCTTTCCGCATTCACAGATGCTTTCGTTGGGAACTAGTACCTCCTCAAGATAGCAGGGATGGTAAATTGGCCATCTGGTGTGTTTATAGACAGGTAAGATGTCCTTCTAGGGTTTCTGGTTAGACAAAACTGCTATCCATGCAATGAAGTCAGGGCACAGCCAGGCAAGCTTGTCATCTGGGTGCCAGGTTGTTGTAAAGAGGATGGTTTAGATGAAATCTCAGACTATACTACCTGGACATGTAGCAACAATACCTGGAGTTCTTATTAAGCTAGGGTTTCGTGCCCTATGGTTAAGGAGTACTCGTGCACTGTCTTCTTGCTCAGGATTGCAGGAGCTGCATATAGGCAGGTATCATGTGACACTATCCTTAGGAATTAACATGAACACATGGCCACTTACACCAGATAGAAAACTGACAAAAATAATGCCAGAAAAGTCCAATTAGTTTTATTGGGGTTGCTTACAGGAATATGGGTGAGGAGTTACAGGAGCAGAAATGACTCAAAGACAACTGCATCATGAAAAGCCCACCCTAACAAAGCTCAAAACCTGGAGTGCACTGTACAACCTGCAGGCAACTCAACAGGCAGTCCAGTCAGGTGGAGCATCTTAGAGGTTTTTCAGCTACTCCCTATTTCTCCCAAGCTGCTTGGCTTGTCTGACAGTCTTCTCTTTTGATCTCTACTTTTTATAGGCATCTTTGCTGATCTGAGCCTCTTCTAGCTACACAACCTATCTAAGAGGCCTAGAGTCCTTACTGCCTATATAGGCTTGGGGAGGGGGAGGCTTAGTGAATCTGGTCAATTTCAGTGTCTTCCTGGAGTGGCTGAGTTGTTTACTCCCTACTAAACCAGCCTCCTTATAAGATGGAATGTTTCCCCTTCCCTTAGATAATCTGATTGTTTCACACCCCTTTTAACATCCTATGTCTTAATGAACATCCCTCCAAGAAGGAAGGTTTAATTCTCCATCTCCAGTGAAATTATTATACATCAGCAGGATTTTTGCCTTGGGCTGGGTCTTCAGCTGCAAAGCATACTCCTTATATGGGGTTTGGCATGTGCTGCGGACTTGTCCTACTTGTCAAATAAGGTTTCCAGCCTGAAGGTAGTGCCACCACTGAGGCTCACGCACTGGTCACTGTTGAGTCTAACCTTGCTCTGTTTCCAGATGATTCCAGAGAGCAATTCTCCCAGTGTTTCCTATAAGGAAAAATGGAAGACTGACAGAAAGTGCCTGAGAATGTCAGAGAGGTTTGATGCCTGCCTTGGACTCTCTTTTCACACTAGCCAAACTATATGTCAAAGGGAATCCTATCCCATGGAGTCATGCTTGCCCCAGAAAGGAGAAACATGGTCAGAGGGAGGCTACTTATTTTAGATCTTGATATGGTAATTTTGGTTGTCAACTTGACAGACCTGAGAAGAGGGAGTAACTTAAGAATTGCCTTCATCAAATTGGTCTGTGGGGCATTTTCTTGCTTGCTAATTGATGGAGAAGGGGAACATAGTGGAAAGTATTACCCCTAGGCAAGGAGGTCCAGGCTTTCTGAGAAAAGAGGCTGGAGGTGAGCCTAGGGTAAGCCAGTAAATAGCATTCTTCCCTGGTCTGCTTCAAGTTCCTACTTTGAGTTCCTGCCTTGGCTTCATTTAATGATAGACTGTAACCCATAAGATAAAAATAAACCCTTTCCTTTCAAGTTGCTTTTGGTCATGGTATTTAATCACAACAAAAAGCAGGCACCTTTAACTGTGCTTCCCACCCCCACCCCCCCACCCCGTCTCTGTTTTGTTGTCAAAAAACATGGGTGTTTCAGCCTCACCCCAGGTTCTGGAATAGTCATAAAGACATTTTTGTCTGTTAATAGTTGGCAATTGGCATTTCTATGAGAAGGACTAGAGCTGGGGACCCCCTACCCCCATCCCAGTCTGGCATCTTGCTCCCACTGTTTCTTAATCAAGGGCCTATGAGGACAATAAAGTTCACCTGAAAAATAGCAAATATTGATTCATTTCTCTTTGAAAAATTACTGTTTTGACGGACAATTTCTTATTATGCTAAAGTTAGCAACATTAGTTTCAGGCAAGACAATAAGTTAAACATTCTGATATTATGAATGGAATAAACCAGGCAAAATGCTAAGGAATGAATAAACACTAGCAGCTATAAGGCTGAAGACAATTTTTGCTAAACTGGAGAGATAATTTCAGCTGTTTCACTTTGATTACCTGCCACCATTTTGTTCTTACGAAGTTAGCTTGAAAGCCTCCCCAAAGCCTCATCTCACATCGTAGAATCATTTGTTCTCCTCGGGTTGCATTTGAAAGCTAAACATGGGCAGGGAAGCTCTATTTTACTTTACTTTTATTTCATGCACCTGAACTTCATCTTAAAACAAACCTTTTGATTTAATCTCTCTTTACCTTAGGATGCAATTTTAGTATTCACAGATATAGCATAAGGCACACATAATGGAGTTGTGTGGCAAATTAAGTCTTTGGAGAGTTCCTTAGCTCTTGTGAAGTCTTGGTCAGCAAAACCAATCCACACAGCACACACAAACCAAAGAAGCCACACACTGCTTTCTTTCGTGGCATAGGTAGAAAAAAACCACATCTGTAGTGTCCAAGTGAGTTTTTTTTTTTTTTGCCTCTTCCCATGTTCTCCAACTAAAAAGCTAAATATATAAATAATACTCAGAGAAGTCATGTTTAATTTCTTTACTTGGGAGATGTTGGTCTGGAGGACAAGGTCAGCAGGAAATAACAGAAAACTTCCATTTCAAACTGGGTCCTCCATGGAAATGAAGATAGAAAGATCTACTTTAATGGATTCTAGTCTTCCAAAAGTATTCTCAGACATGGCTTCTTTATTTAAATGAAAAGCTCTGGTTTCTATCTGCTCCCACCCTCCCACTCCCCAATTCTAAAAATCTTCTAGCAAAGCAAAGCAAAGCAAAGCAAGAGAGGGCTCCAATTATCCCCAGCCCACTTGGGAAGCCTTCAGGAGGGCCAGACACAATTTGTTTTACAGGACAGCGCCTCTAACACATGGTCTCTAAGAGAGCCTTGATCATGTGCCTTCGATCCTTTCTGACTTCCAGAGATAGTCTCTCTTCTTTTCTTCCCGCAGAGTCAACACATAATATTAACCAGCCTGTCTGCAGTATCTAATTAACAAGCTGACTGCAGAAGATCACTTACAACATAAAATATTAAATCATCCTAAAACTAATATTCTCCACACCTCATAAATTAAAATAAGCATAAGACTGAAATGAAATAAAACCCCGATGAATATCATTCTGGGCCTCTGCCCCCAAAAGAAGCATTTAACTATTTCAAAGAAAAATGTATGCATGTGCACGCACACATGCGCACGCACACACACACACACACACACACACACACACACACAGCAATTTCAAAATGCCTTCTACTCTAGTTTATGCTCCAGCACAGCAACTCTGGCTTGAGCCCTCAAACTGTGCTCCTCTGATCTTCTGCTTCACAGATCGTTTTATGTTCAGATATAGCGCTCATCAGTTATGTGTCTTCTCATTATAATTACACTGCCATCTTGGAGCTAAGTTCTGTTCCTATTGGCTCAATGGCATCGCCATTTATCTGCTTTGTATATTTAGGGCATTATTGAACAGAAGCAGCGATCTGTTTGAAGGATGCCAAGGCCATTTGATATTAACACAGAGAATGATTAATCAAAGAGAGCCTGGTCCTAGAGCATCAAGAGAGAATTGAGGTCATTAGCAGGGCAAAACTGGGAAGCAAGCTTTGACTAAGAAAATGAGATGGGGCAATTCTTTGAGCATTTTCAAAATAAACAAATACACGAAGCACATGGTTTTCTGTGCAGAGCTTTCACATTAAGGGACAGAGCATGAAGAGATTTGAAGAGATATTATGCTATTTCCAAAGCTAAAAATAATTTCCTAAATTATGACAGCATTTGCATTCAGGTAATAGCTGAGTTCACCCGTGTCTCACAATAATTATTTCTCAATACTAGAATCTTTAGATTATTTCACGTTTTAAACAAAAAATATCCACAGATGCAGAATCAGGCATTGGATATTAGACAGTGCTTGGCTAATTAAAATGGGTGCCCTGGTGAGACTCCTCTGGCACTCCAAGGTAAGGCCTCCTCTGCCAAAGAGAGAGAGATTTGATTTAATTAGTCAGACATCATTGCAAATTAGTTCAACTTTCTACGTTGTTTTGTTGAACCATACCGAGGAAGAATTTGTCCATCGTATATTTGGGAAAGTGTGACCAAACACACCAAGAACATAAGAAAAAAAATCAATTCTGTTGTTTAGGGTTTTTTTTTTTCAGTACATAAAAAATTAAGGCATCTTAGTTCCTACTAATACTATGACATATTATTGCAAACCAAGGGACTTGAAACAACAGAAGTGTGTTATATGACAGTTGTACTGATCAGAAGTACTATGCAGGTCTCACTGGGCTAACACCAAAGCTTTGCTGGGATGCATTCGTTTCTGAAAGCTTTAGGAAGAAATTATCTCCTTGGTTTTTGCTGTTGTTTGTTCTTCGGCTTCTAGAAGGTTCTCACACTCCAAGGTTCATGAGCCTCTTACTTCATCTTCTGAGCTAGCAAGATCTGATCAAGGCCTTTGCTTGGTCAGGCTGTCTCTTCCCGTCTCACCTTTCATGTTTGTGGACCCTGGTGATTCATCAGTCCTGACCAATGGTTTGGAATTCGTCCTTACATTTGAGGTCATCTGACTAACAATCTTGACTCACCTTTGCCATGTTCCAAAGATTTGGATACGGCTCTCTCTCCAGTCCTCAAGGGGAACTCATTATTTTCACAGTTCACAGAACCTTAACTGTATTTTATTTAAAGAACAACTGCAAGAAGCAACGTGAGGGACTGGGGAAGTGAGACGAGGAAGTGAGGAAGCAAATGAAGGATGTGCTCATGTGTCGAGTTATTGTCATGGACGACTGGGGCTCAATCTACAGGAGCCCATTAAGAGAGCTCATGGAACACTGTAAGGGGTGGATAATCAGTGTTTACTTCTTCAGGGCTGCTCCAGGGCTATTAACTACTTCATCATGCACATCTGTGTCCACAGACTTTGAAAACTGAGCTTCAGTTAGGTTTAAGCTCTTTGTTCTCTCAGGATTCCACTCCAAATGACAATATACAAATATTAAAATTCATTAGACATTCATATTATTTGAGTCATGTGACTACCCTTCAACCAAGCAGTGTGGGTAAGACTTCAAGGTAGTCTAGGCCCCAGCTGGTTTTATTAAGGCCATGATTGGCAGTTCCACTTTAGTCACATGGGATAGGGAAAAAACAGTTACTTGTCCAGTTCAAAAGAGAGGTGCCTAGTAGAAAAGAATATGGATGCTTTCTGGAAGGATGAAAATAACCTACAAGGACTTAGAGTAGCCATGTTAAAAACAAACAAACAAAAAAAGCCTTTGAAGATCAAAGTTGCAATTAGGTCTTACCCCAGACCCAGGAGTCGAAGCTCATGGCTGTGACTCTCCAGAGACAAGGGTCTTGGTTTCCAAGGAGAAAAACAAAACATCAGACATAGACATGATCTCAGAACCAGGGCTAGAGTCACTGGAGTTGGAGAGCCATGGTGTAGGTGGTCTGCTTTCAGCAGGCTCCAGAGGTGGTTGCCCTGAGGGCAAAGCTCGTGGAAAGGCAAATAAAACAATAAAAACGTGAAGAGGCATGAAAGAAAGAGAGGAGATGCAAGCAAGGAAAGATATATTAGAGCAGGAAGAGATAAAAAAGGGAAATGCGTGCACTACTGCACACACATACCAAGCCGTAGAACTGAAGGTAAGCTGAGATTGGAACTAGTTTTAAAGGATAGGAGTAGGGATTAGTGGGGTAATTTGTGGTGGGTTAATTGAACCACTTGGGAATAAGTGAGTTGTTTGATAAGTGGGTACTTAGTTGTTAAGTATTGTATTAGGTATAATCCACTCTTTATCTAATCATCTATCTATCTACTAATTATCTATCATCTATCTTAATCTGTTATCTATCATTAATCTATCATCTATCTTGTATGTAGATGATATGTATCAGTCAATCATATATCTATCTACTAATCATCTATCAATCTATCTATCCAGTTATCTATCTATCATCTCTATGCCATTTATCATCTACCAATCTATTTCTAACTTCTAATTTGGACTTCCTAGAATTAGAGTTGAATTCTAAATGGCAATTGCTTCTCAACTCTGTTTCTTATGTGATTTGAGAAATGTCTTTTCATCAGAAAAATCCTCTGAGGAAGTTGTAAGGAGGGAGTTTTAGCACAGTACACCTATATGAATAGGTTCCTAAAGGTTTTATTTATCCCTCTCCTTAAAGCTCCATGTTTGGTCTCAGGCTGTTTTCACCCATCTACCTCTTCTCCCTAATTCCCAGTATCCACTGGTCCACAGCTGTCGTCTTTCTCTTTACACGTTATCTTTCCATCCTCATGTAGCTTCCTGTGCTTAGTGCCCTGAGTAGAGCCAGGAACTGAGGGGAAGCATAAAGCATCCTATGGGAGGCAGAGGGAAGAGGCTCTTTCTGAGAACTTACAGTTTAATCTTCCCACCCTGTCTCTCTTGCAGCATCTTCTTCAATCCGAAGAACAGGTTAAGGGAGGAGGCAGGATCATCATTATTTGATAGACTGGGCAACTGAGGTTGAGTTCAGAGTCTGACTCCAAGGCTCTTCTCTGAAAACTACACCACAGTATATGTTAATGGCTTTTAGACTTTGGCATGAGTTAGAAGTCATTGGGGAATATTTGTTAAACAGAGAATTCCAAGGTCCTCACCCTGGAGGTTCCAATTTAATTGTTTTCCTGGGCCTCGGGAACCTGCATGTTTAACAAGTGCTCAGTGACTGTCATACGGGTGATTCTAATGCTGGTCAGGCCCACAGCAAACTTTGAGGAGCACTGCTAATAAATCCTGCACCAGGAGGATCATGTCAGACTGAAGGCAGCTCAGATGGTGTGTGCACACATGGCTTTACATTTTTATGATTTAATAAGATACTTTTTACCTATGTGTGAACTTGAGTGTTTGAATTCTCTACAGCTCTTGTGATCTCTACAAGTTTTGCATTTGGGGCACTAATAAACATAAATTTTTCATTACTTAAAGCCTTCACAATAGGAGGAAAGAATTCAGTTCTTTTTTTCTGTAATTTAAAAATAATATGATAAGATATATTGCTTTAGTGTTTTAGGTTTAGAAACTACTCTAAGAAGCCATTTGTGGTCTCTGGCAACGGCTTTATTTGAGAAGAGGACTTCCTTACTAGTAAAAAAATATATATATTAAAGTAAAAATAAAAACCAACAAATCCATTTAAATTACAACCTTCAGAGCTTAAGAACACTGAAAGATTGTTACTCAGCTGATATACGTTTGGGAATTTTTCTCATTTTGAAAGTCATGTGGGGTCACCTAGCCTCAAAATCATAGAACAGGGGATCCACAAAGTCCTCTGAATTGACTCAGGGCACCTGGCCATGGGACGGGCCCTGGTAACACCAGAGGTGGAGATTGCTCCAGCGATTCAGATCATTAAAAGAACACTGCCAGGGCTAAAGGAATTGCTTAGATGTTACAGAGCAATTCCTAGCACCCACATGGCAGCTCACAGCTGTCTATAGCTCCAGTTCCAGGGGATCCAACACCCTCACACAGACACACATTGAGGCAAAACACTAGTGCACATAGAAAAAATGATAAAGAAAAGAACACTCCCTGGTCCAAGAATTATCTCTTTTATCCCACCCTGAGCTTTCAGTGGGATACAAGCAAGATCTTGTTTTCTCGCACTGGTGAACAGACCCGATGAACAGTTTGGCCCTTGCATGGGTTTCTCCAGTCTTTACACACTGAGGACCGAGAGTGCTTGCTCCGTGTGGAAACTGAGGAGCCATATGAGAATAAACACTATTTGCCATCATTGGCTGGTTAAGGGAGAAGAAATCTGGAAAAGCTGTTGTTACCATGATAAAGATGAAGTGATAAATCATAGAATCTCTCGGGAAAACTGAGATAGGTCAGTGTTGAAAATGACATTTTTGGTCAACGGTGGACCGCATATGTGAAGAGACTCCCATACAATGGTAGTGAAATGGAAGAAATTCCCCATCTCCTATTGATGTCAGATCACGTGACTGAAGAGATGCTGGTGGAAACAAAGCTACCACCCACCACAGCGCCAATCATAAAATGCAGCAATGCAGCGTGATGAGCTAACCACCCTGTTAGCTTCTGCATCTACTATATGATGCTGTTACTCATTTAGACCCTCATTTTCAGGGTTCTTGTAAAGCAGTGAGTCCTATTATGCTGTGAGCAGCTGCATGCTCACATCTCATAGTTACTGCATCTCAAATTAAAGAAAAAAGTTTTGCTGTGTGTATTAACTGCATATGGTACTGTGTTATGTAAGGACATTTTCATACACGTATATAATGCTTGTTATGCAAATTCTCCCTCCTCCTCCCCTTCCCCTTGCTTCCTCCCCCTCCTGTCAGTCTCTTTTGTTCTTTGAGACAGTTTCATTTTTGCTTTCAGCGCAGATACATGTGCATGCTTTAATGTATCTATGTTATAATCTACAAGCCACAAGTGAGAGAAAACATGGTATTTGTCTTTCTGGAACCATCTTAATTTGCTTACTATTGTTATCTCTTGTTGCAAATGAGATAACTCCATTCTTGTTTATGGCTGGAAAAAAAATCCATGTGTCTGTGGACCACATTTTCTTTCCCACTCTTTTGTTGCTGGACCCCATGGTTGGTTCTGTGACTGCCCTAGTTTATCTAGTGCTAGTGCTAGCATGGCTGGGCTAATAAGTATCTCTGTGATGAGTGACGCAGAGACTTTGGGTAAACACTCAGAAGTGGTGTGGCTGAGTCATGTGCTTGATTTAGCTTTAGTTTTTTGAGGACCCCCTATTCTGATTTCCATAGCGACTGGATTAGTTTACATTCCTGCTAGCCGAGTATCTGAGTTCCCTTTAGTCCACAAAAGGACTAGGGGTGAAGGTTAGCTTACTGCAGCTCTCCTTCAAATCAATATGTCAACGTGAATGACTGACTCACACCTCCTAGGTTTGTGTAAATGCACTAAGTGCTGTTCACACAATGACAAAATTGCCTAGCAACCAATTTCTTAGACTACAGCCCTGTTCCTAAATAACGCATGACTATAACTGTGAGGTCTCTAGAAAAGTGTTCCATGAGCATTAACTCTAATAAGATTAGCTTATACATTAAATTAAAATTTACTCTCTCCTTTGAATGTCCCATGAAGCTCAATTTTCATTGAACATATGTGCATTTTCTTTTCTGACTGAATCCTGGTGCGTTATTTAGACAAGGCCCTGCTCTGGGGAACATAACAGGGCCAAACAGCAGACCCAGGAATCTGTTGTTTAAGCAGGAAATCTATAGAAAATGAAAATTAGTTACTTAAATGAAGTTGAGTGTTATTTTAATATCTGAAATTAATCAATTAATTATCATGGTTATTAACATATCTTCTTCATTTGATAAAGAAACAAACAGAAACTCAAAGACTATAGGGCTCCTGACAAACTCTCACGGATTGTTGGAGAATGGTGGAAGAATGTGCCTTTCTGTCCCATCTAGACCCTGTCCTCTATCTGGGGCTTTTCTACATGGGTTCTGGAGATCCGATTCAAGTCCTCAACCTTGCAAGCAAGCACCTGCTGACTGAGCCATCTTCCCACCTTGGCCTTGTCCCTTTTAAATGCCTTCCGCATCTCTACCACCACCAGACCTGATCCCACACTTCACACCCTGTGTAAATATTTCCTAACATAGTGGGAGTTTAGCTGGTGAGGATTTGTTGGCATGTTTATGTAGTGTAGTAGTGAAAAGAAACGTTTGAGGAATGTGGTGGCTTGTTTATTTGTTCAATGGCCAATACCCTCCCCTCAAAAACCAACAAAGGTAAAACAAACTCCAAAAATCAGAGCCTTGAAGTACACAGTAGGTCTTTTATAGTTCCATTTCAGGAAACATCACTAAAAAAAAATTATGTTATTTTTTTTTCACAGTCATTAGCTAAAGGAGGCCCTACTACGCATACCGAAACCATCAGTAGAGTGGTGTGTGTGTGTGTGGGGGGGGCTCATAGCAAAAGCTGATAGGGAAAAGTTTATTGAGGGAAAATTCTGTATGTGTTTATTTCATGCTTTCACCATGAAATAAAATATTCTTATTGTTCAATTTCTTAAGAAGATTTACAATGTTGAGTATCCAAACTTCTTAAAGAGGTTGAATGTTTTCCTCTGACTGTGCCTCCTTAGAGCTCAGAGATCAAGAGTAAGGCAGGAAAAAGGAGGAGGGAAGAGAAAGTGAGAAACAGAGAAACCAAACAGTGGGAGGCAGAGATACTAGACCTTAAGACTGGGGTGGAAGCCACTGGGACTCAGTCATAAGAAGCCATTTGTTTTGTTTAACTATTTGTAGATAAAACAAAGACCAACATTTGAAAGCCTCATGTCTCTGAGGCTAAGAGCACACACTGATCTTCCAGAGGACCTGAGCTAAGCTTCCACCATCCACACTAGGCAGGAGGCAGCGCACTGCTGCCTGTAACTTGTCAGAGAACCCGATACCTCTGCCCTCCAGGCACAGACAAATAATTTAAAATAATAAATATCAATACTGAAAACGATCTGATAATAAAAGAGAGACAGAGAGAGCAATAGCTATAGTAAGGCAGCAGTTCTCCTTGGGTAAGTCAATACGTGTTAGCCGGATCTGCTGGGTGTTGCATCCATTAGCCAGATCTACGATAGTTGCGGGGTAGGGGTGGGGTTGGGAAGGGTGTGTGTGTGGGGTGATCCACCGGGGATGATGGGTTGTTAGTTCAGGCTTCCAGGGTGGAGCGAGTGAGCAAGTGGAATTTCCACTAAGGTGCTACTCAGAGTTTGCGTGCCCACGCTCGGCGCTACTTACCAGGTGCATTAAAACCAACATTACTTAGGTAAAATAAACAATTGGAGCTTTCTTCAGGGCGTTCCACTTAAATACTAGATTCCTTTTACACGGTTGCTTCATGCTGCTTCTGACCTCTTTTCTGGTACAGTCAGGACTGTTTTGAGATAGGGCTAAGTAGCTCTGGCTCTCCTGGAACATTCGGAGATCCATACGCCTCTGCAACTCCCGCCCCCTTTACCCCAACCCACCCCTGGGCACCACCACGCCAGGCCAGGCCATACTTTTTGTTTTTTATGTTCTTGTATATTTCTGGTCACAGCAACTGTTCTTTCTATAAAGAAATTTCTTCAGATGTATAAACAGGCAATCACATTGTAAGTTTTATCTGATTATTTTTTCTCCATGGGAGAGTTCCCGGAAGGATTGAGGGATATCTGTCATCCTTGCTCCAAGCCATCTACCCATGGTTGTTCTGTGAATATCTACAGTCATGCGACCACCTACGTGTATTTTGTGGCTTTTAGAAAACTGTCACTAATTTCAAAAGATCACACAAAACTCCTGAGAACAAAATAAGGCTATATATAACATGGGTTTCACAGTCTTGAATTTGTATTTATCACAAACCCACTCACTCTCCAGTTCAGAACCCCTTCCCTTGGGAGCATCTTTGTTTTGTACAGTTAGTGCAGATTCTCCCCACCCTCTATTCTTCCCATCACAGATACTCAGAAAATAGAAAGTATATACTGGAGGATCTATAGAATTTGCAAGTGTTGGAAAGCTATAAAATGAGAATATTCTAGACCGGAGCTCATCTCATCTCATTCTGATTTTGAATTAAAAAAAAACAAAAAACAAAAACAAAAACTTAAAACAGCGGGATTGGGTTCAATTTACTCAAGTACTCAAATTACTGGGTTGAAAACCCCAGTTGAAGTCAATGGTTCTTTTCCTCAAAGCAATTTTTTCATATGTAAAGAATAAGAAGGCAGTGATGCCCTTCTTATTTTCCCTTGAAGCCCCGAGGGGTCTCCTTGAGGCTTGAGGTTCCTGAAAGAGCCTAAATCCCCAGACCCTGCGAGAGTGGGGGCGGGGAAGCGCCCCCCCCGGAAGAATTACCCTCATCTTCCTCCAGGTGTCACTACAGGCCTGCGCATTTCTTTCGCCTCCCCTCACCCTCCTTGTCCATTGATAAAGTGGAGGGTGATTTGTGATCCGCCTCGCTGTGATTGCGGAGGGAAACAGCCATCTTGGCTTGTCTCAGTAGTAGATTTGTTTTTCTAATTTCTTTATACTTGAAGGTTTACCAGATGCTTTATTGCCAGAGCGAGGCTTACTTGCGATCTCTTTTCTTTCTCCTATCCCCGGCCCCGCACCCCTCCTTTTTTGTTCCTAGAGACAATCAGTGTCTCTGGTCCCAGCTGCCACTGCTGATTTTTCATTACAGTTTAATTTAAAACTGGGATTGGAATGGAAATGTCTTTTTGCCATTTGGGGTTTGCAAGGCCTGTGGTTTTATTGCCAAAGGCACAAATGTTAGTTACCAGTGTTTTTCCAGAGTTTGCTGGGGAGGGGTGGAGGTAGAGATGTGGGGGGGGGTGAGAAAGACAGCTGGACTCTACAAAAGTGGGAGGGGAAATCGAGGGGGAAATCCCTCTCTGAAGGCAATGTTATTCTGAGAATTGTTTTGTCTGATGTCTTCAGCTAGTGATGTATCTCCTTAAACGTCCTTCCCTCTAGGTTAAATAGTTGTCAGCCCAGCCAGTGAGATACTAGATGGATCACTAGAGGGTGATCACCAGGTGGGATCTGTACTGCTGGGGGGGGGGGGGGGGCGAGAAGATGGGTTCCCGTTTAAGGATAGTACATCTGTGGATCCACTTGACTGCAGCTGGCAGTGGGAACACCCAAGGAGGGACTGCTCTGTGTACAACCTCGGAGGGAACAGACTGTTTATAATTGCCATCACATATCGTCTTTCACTAGCTTCTGCCTTCTTGCTCCTTTGCAATTCTCCAATTGCACTCTTAGAGTTTATTATCCTCCAGCCACGGAACCCAGTACAGTCACAGGCTGGTCTCTATAATCCCTCACAAGGTTCTTAGTGATGGGCTGAGGGCAGGGGAGAGGCTTCAGTGCCCTTAACCCCTGCACTGTGGAGGTAGAGACAGGAGGACCCTGGTACTGACTGACCAACCAGCCTAGTCTAATTGACAAGCTCCAGACCAATGAGAGCCTGTCTCACAAAACAAGATAGAGGGTTGCTGAGGAATGATACCCTGGGTTGACCTTTGGCCTCAAGATAGGCACGGGGTGGGGTGGGGGGCACGCATGAGCACACACACACACACACACACACACACACACACACACACACACGGTTACCAGTTTAATGGGCCGATTTAATTCTATTCAAATCCTCCTAAGATTGGCTGTTTGTACTACTTGAGTGTAAAACTGAGAGAGGACATTCTTACTTGAAAGTAGTCCTGCAGGAACGGCAGGCAGGGAGAAAGGAAGCCTTCCTTCGCAAGCCGACATTTAAATACTTAGTAACGACATTGAGAACAGTTGTTTCCCAGTTGTAAGGGATCTGCAGAAGCCAGAGTGTCTTATCTGTCATGCTAAAAAACAATTACTGTCTCCCATCCCAGCAAGAGCCCTGCTCTTCCCGGATACACCAGTTTGGGATGTCAAACTGAATGCTCCATTATCTCCAAGATCCTGCTGACTCCTCACAGGTTGAACATTTCAACTTCCCTCCAACTGGCCTCAGGCAGCTGGGAGACTGGTGAGCCTGCCTCGGGTAGACACATCTCACTGTGTGGAGCAACTCAAAGGCTCTGGGAACTTCCCAGGGCCCTTCCAGTTTCTGTTGTCAGCCTGTATGTTTTGTGTGCTCTTGGTTAATTGGGACATTTTGTCCAAAAGCAGCCACGTACCAGGCAGGGCCCTTTTATAAATTGCCCCTATTGGCTCTGGAGTTTTCCATTCTCCTGCTAGAAGGAGGAGAGGAAGTGGTTGGAGCAACCTTCCAGAGATCTCACAGACATATTTCCAAGACCCTTTTGGTCATCTTCAAAACCCACAAGAACATTCTAGTGGTTTCCTAACAGAAGCCATTCCACGTCCTATTAACAAAAGGAGAACTCCCCCCCCAACCCCCCCCCCCGCCCCTCTGCCCCCCCCCCCGCAGTCTCTGTAGGTCAGAGTTCAAGACACACACAAGGGGAAAGAAAACAATAACAAGGAGAGGCAGGCGTTTAACTCCCCCCACAAACATCCCACACCGACCCCAGCTGCCCTGCCTCCTCTCTGACAGCCACCCATGGAACAAACAACAACAGATCTCTCACATGTCCCCAGCCATGTGTGTTGCTCAGAAGAGTATTCGTGTTGCTAAACTGTTCAGCGTGATTCTGAAATATGGGTGAGGAAACTCACTCACTCCCCAGAAAAGGAGGGAACGGGTATTCGAAGAAAAGAGTTATTTTGGAA
Source organism: Mus caroli (assembly GCF_978045245.1). NCBI lineage: Eukaryota > Metazoa > Chordata > Mammalia > Rodentia > Muridae > Mus > Mus caroli. The sequence goes on from NW_028227256.1 coordinate 58,045,496, forward strand.
TGCACACCATTTTTTCTGGGTGAAGAAAATTGCCCTGCTCCTACCTTTTGCCAGTCAAACCTCTTCTTTGGGATACATGGAATTCCAAGCAAGAGACTCCCAGGGCTGATGGGTCTATGCTATGAGGAAGGAGGTCGCATCTTTAAATACTTTCCCTGGGGGACCACATGTTGTGGTGAGCTCCCGACAAAGCAAATATTGCAATCAGAGTTTTCCCAGTGTTTACCGGGGAACCCATGGGCTGAGTATTAACTGTCCTGTGTGACAGGGAAATGGGTGTTTGATCTTCCTCTGGGCTACAAGACCCTCTTCAGAAATCTCTTGGAAGTTCTCGTAAACTTGCATCGGCGGCCACATATGGGACCCATTAACTACTTATTTCTGCTTGTTCATAGCAAATTTTTGTCTGGTGACTGCGTCTGAACTTTGGGGTGTTTTTGTTTGGCTTTACACCACAGAGAATCCTGTTGACTGCTTTGAGGTTTGAGAAAATATTTAGCAATAAGCGGGCTGTGGTTGGGGTGAGACAAGCAACTGTGATTGAAAGTTGGTGGACCGTTTGCTCCTCTAGGAAGCAGAGGGACAATTTTCTTCTTCAGAATTCAGGGGATTCTAGAAACTGCCAGCAGCTCTCTGGGAAGGCTTTTTTCCCTTTCCTGATGAAATTAATAGGCGAGGGCTTTCTGGCTATCTCTACCTGTTTCCGAGTAGAAATTTGGGAAGTTTGGTTTGCCAGGATCCTTTGCTTCATTTAGGAGAAAACAGTGATATTCTCTTTGGAAAGCCCACTAATAACCCCAAGTGAAGAGGTGTCAAATAGCTACATTGTAGCAATATTTGGAACTAAAGTTACTCGTGTATGACAGAAGCCAAAACAAAACAGATTTGAAGGCTATTAGCTCAGAGGAAGACAGGCTGAGAGATTTAGATGAAAATTAGCATTTCTTTTTGTTCTTTAAAGTAATTAATAAACTAAACACTACGGTTGGGTGCTTTCACCCAGAGCTAGCATGGTGGGGTGGGGGTGGGGACTTCAAACATTGCTTTTGAAGTGGCCCCCGGCAGGGAGGACCCCACAGTTTAGGCTACTTTATAGTGGTAATACACTGCCTGGAAAAAACAGATGCCACAAAATTGCACAGATTGTGTCTCTAAGCATCTGAAACCCTAAAACTTCAGGGGGCCAAAGAAGGTCTCAGCCTTTTGATTGAGAGAGAGAAAGGGAGAGGGAGAGTGAGAGGGAGGGAGACCTAAAGTATTAAATTGAAACAGGCATTTCATTTCTTTCCTTCCTTTCTCTCTTCACCTCAGGAGACCTAAGTTAAATTCCGCTTAGGTCACAGCCAGACGTGGGTTTGATGGTCTCAAGCCACCTTTTAACTGTACGTTCATCCCATAAATAGAAGATGAATAAAGATGTCAAACTTCATCCACATGATATTCTGACACACATGGCTCTCTCCCTGTGAAAGAAAGCTCTGATGAAGGTGGACCACAATGAGTTCTGCAGAGCAGGGAACTGCAGCACGCCACAGACAGTCCATGCTCATAAACAAGAACAACGTAGCTCATGAGCCGGCAGCCCGCAGAGATTCAGCTGTCAATGTTTGCAGAAAAGCAGCAACTGGGCTGGTGCCGGTCAGAGTAGACTATTCCTCCGACCACTTCTGTCAGATTTCACATGAAAATGGCTGTTTTCCTGGACAGGCAGAGACAGACCTGTGTGGAAAGGAAGGCATGAGAAAGCTAGATTCAGTCTAAACCAAACCTCCATGAGGACTGATTTGGGGATTATGCTATTAAAACAGCTTCATTTATCTTTGTCCCAGCTAGGCAAAGAACCAAATATAACAACTGGAAAGCAAAGAACACCCTGCCAAATATTGATATTTCCTTCCCTCGAATACTCACGGCTATTTTTAGTTTGTTAATGTAAAATGCCAGCGAGATGAAAGGTGAAGTGATCCGTTTCTAGAAGAAAAACCAGTCGAATCTTCATTAATAATTCCCGTAGAACGCTCCATGGGCCTTTATCTGACAGTCTGACAAGCTGAGCTAAACAACAGAGACTGTAGGAATGTAAAAGACATAATCTTAACACTGAACCTTCTGAAGACTTGCCTGTCATTTTACATTAAAGGCAAGGAATAAAAACCTCCACGGAAACACAAAGAGCTTGCAGCATGATGCTCGTGATAAAACTGAGTGGGGCCGAAAAGGCTGACATCAGAGTTAGCAAATGGTCCTATCGAAGGGTATTGAACAGCTAAGCCTTTTCATGACCAGCTTGGGATTTTTGAGATGGAAAGACACTGAAGGTTATGGTGGGATCCAATGGACTGATTCCGAGTCAGCTCTCAAATCTTCACTGTCGGGAAGGATAGTGGCTTGCCATGGCACAAATATTGGGCTATCCAGTGTATAAAATTAGTTCAAAGATCGAGGCTCTGCTTCTGTTTCTATAGCAATTTTCTCTTCTCAGCATCTTTTCATATTATAGGATCTCAGTGGATTTTTTTTTTTTTTTTTTTTTTTGGCAAAGCAGGAGGCAGTCAGAGGAAGCCACCATTCAGAAATACAGAGGGACTCATTCAAGGTTAACAAGTTGGTTAAGTGTCTGATTGGAGACCAGGTCCAGTGTTTCTTTCTTTGTGGCTGTGATCACGGTAGATTTCAAAATAAAAACCAGTGCAAGCAGCAAAACTTGAACAGCCTGATGTCCATCTGAAGCTACAGCTCTGACTGGCAGCAGAGAGATGACGTTAGTAAGAGAAGAACAAATTCAAGGAGCAAGAGGCCAGGAGAAGACACTTCCCATTGGCAGTTAGTTTTAGAAAAACTTGACTGTTAGTTTTAGAAAAATCCAGGAGAGAAGTGATCTGTTATTGTACTGTAGATCATGTTACAATACTAATATACTGTATTAGTGATATACATATGTATATATACACTATATATGGTAATACAATTGTATATTTATAAATATACAGCATGTAAAATACAACATAATAGTAATATACTAACAAGGCCTTGCACATGCATTTACCTTATGCCATCCTGTTTTCAAAGCCCTTTGCATTGATTAGTTTATCATTTAGTTTCGAGAGGAAAGTTTTAATAGTTTACCATTTTACTAGTAAAGAACTCATGACAGTATCTCAGTTTTCAACTTGGAGGAAAACTGAAGCTTACAGATGTGTTTGAGCCAGCCCCTCCCCCCCCCACATCTGTTGCAGGAGACCCCCTTGACACCTGAATGGACATATGGTGGAGAGAGGAGGGGGTGTTGTGTTGTCTGTGGTGGACCTCACAAGGCATCTCTCTCTCCTCATTCTCTCTCACTTTATCAATATTTCCTGAGCACACCCTGCCATATGCCCTTTTGTTAATAACTCTCCGGTGCTCTCAGAGCAAAGGTTGGCCTGCAGCTTTCCCCCCTTCCTGCTGCCTGTCAGGAGAGGAAATCGCAGCCTTCAGAGGGACCTGACACCAGGGAGCTGAATAGCACCAGGGGGTCAAGGGTAAGAATGCAGGGGACAGTGAAAAAGCCCAGATAGTGTCCAGCCGGAGCAAGGCAGGAAAGACCCCTCGTCATGTACTTCTCCTGGTTGCTGTTTTGGGCTCCTGCAGGAGAGAAAGCCACAGCAGATTTTTGCTGTGTTCCCGGTGTGCACACAGCCATCCAAACTGCTAGAAAACAACCCAGAGCTTCAGGGGATGCAATACTCAGCTACAAGGTTGCCCATCTCCTGTCTACAAATAGACCAAGAAATGTAACTAAACTGATTCCTATTGGTTAAATAACTGTTTCATGCATAATTCATTAGCAGTCCCATTTGATCTAACAACCTAGAGGGCAAATGTGCCCGTGTGTTGTAGAGATGGCATATGGTGACGACGCCTCCTGAGAAGGGCACCTTATGAAATCTTCTTGGCAGATTCCTCTCAGTGCATCTCATTGGAGAGTGGGCCTCTAAGCTTGACCCTGCCGAGGATGGGGTATGAGGTATCCATTTCTTCTCCATCTGTCTTGGCTGCTTTTGCTCTGCCATGGACTTGGCCTGAAATAGGAATTTACCCACCCCCACCCCACAAAGACTATCGAGTCCTGACATCAGCCTCTCCTCAGCTAGTTTTGCTCAGGGTTCATTAAGGTCTTCTGAGTTATGAAAGGTCACAGGTTAAAGGGGTGGGCATTGATTGTTTGGCTGGTGATGTTTCTAATTCTCGTTATCTTTCAGTAAGAGATATATGGGCAGCTTATGATGAGGGGGCACTTATTAACTGAGTCTCTCCTGCTGGCATCGAATACTGCCATTTTTCAGCGAAGCCCCAAGTTCCAAGAGCGTGTGGTTATAAGGATCACAGCTTTTTACACCAAGAATGGGGGCTAGAGATCCTTTAGGCGACTCTCTGACTTTACAGAAGAGGAACCAGGTCCTGTGAGGCTAATCACTTATTCCGGGAAGTTCATTTAGTTAGTGTCAGAGAGGGTGTAACCGATAGTTCCTTATTCCAACTGCCCCTCCTTATACCTCAGGAGCCAGAATGTGTGCCAAGTCCTGACTTGGACGTGTGTGGAATCTGAGGCACATTTAGTGGCCAGAAGCTATGGGCAGGCTATCTTTTAAAAATGCAAATTGCTATCTACTAAATAAAATGAGTGTGTGTTTTCAGAAGTTAGTTCAGCTGGAGCTAATAGGCAGTAGTGTTAATTAGTCTAAGGGCATAGGGCCAATTTCCACAAGGGCCAATTAGCTTTGCACAATGGGAAAAGAGGCTGTTTCCTAGACTTGGACTGTATCCTGAACTCAGGCAGCCCTGTCCCTGAGGACCCCAGGTAAAGGAGGGATGACACAGCACAAACCCTTTCCTTGCTGGAAAAACAACCTCAGGGGCATTTATTTCTCAGTGGAATCAGCTCAGGGTGTTCAGGTGCTCTGGGCAGATGCTCTGTGAAAAGTTTGAGTTGGTCTGAAAGATGGGGAGAGCTTTGTTCTAGCACACTTACACACCTGTTTTCTTCACTTCAACAGAGTGTATTTTACTCTAGCATTCCAGATTAGAACCGAAGACCTAGGGAGGTAGACTTGGACTCTTTGTCCAAGGTCAGTCATTATGAAAGAACTGTTTTAAGACCTGCATCTAGGGCTTTGGAACTTTCCACTAAACTAGTCAGCACAGTGTGCTAAAAGCAGGAGCGTCTGGTTTGTACTGACCTGGAGGAAAGCAAAGTGCTCTGAGATGCCTAGGTGTGCTGCCTGTTCTCTCAGCTAGAAAACCAGGCTCTTGTCCTATGAAAAAGAGGTGTAGCCACCAAGCTACTGCAGTTCTCTTTAGCAACTTGTTAAAAACACAGGAGAGGTCATAACAGTCCTGCCCTCAGAGGCCATACCCCTGTTTCTCTTGTCAGAACTGAGACATGTTGATGGGGGAAAGGAAACGTGGCCACGGAAGGGAAAAGAGCCTTGAGAATGGATGAACTGAGTCATCAAACACCCTTACCTGGATCACTCTTTCTAGCCAACGATTGTGTGTCACTGGGCAGCAGCAACCTGCTTGTGGTGATAAACCTTCGCAGACATAGCTGAGAAGTTGACAACATCAGGCATTAAGCAGCTAAAAAGAGGCAATGAGGAGCTGTAGCCATGAAGCGAAGCCAGAAACTAAGTGGTAACTTTAGCCTTCTAAAAGATGGGCAGCCAACAACACATGTCTCAGAAGCTCTGCATCCCCCAACAGCAGAGAAACATCAGAAAAATTGTGCTATATAAAACAAACAAAGAACCAAACAACAAAACAACAACGACAACAACAACCCAAAACCTGGGCCTGTCTATGCAGCCCTGGTTAGTCTGTAACTTGCTGTGTAAACCAGGCTGGCCTTGACCTTACAGAGGTGCTGGGATTAAAGGTGTGGGATTATATGCCACATTTTCCATTCTGTTGCCTTTTTAGAGAGTGGGATGAATTAACCACTGTTCAAAATATTTCAACACCTTACTGCTTCATTGAACTAGCCCTTATATTGAATTCTCCTGAAAGAATTCAAGGCTATAATGCAGTTAGGACAAAGCTTCCCTTTCCCTTTTCTACTCTTTCTTCTCCTTTTAAACGTTTAGTTAACATTTTATTAAATGCTTCTTCCTCCTCCTCCTTCCTCTCCTCTTCCTCCTCCTCCTTGTTCTCTGATATTTATGATAGACCAGACAGCAACAAGATAAGCAGGGATTACCTCTAACACACCCAACAACACTACCATGCCCAGCATCGCACATCTATCTGATTGGAAATGTCCATAGTAGACTAGCAGTTCTCTCCCAGTCGGTAACATGTGGCAGGCGTTGGGGTAGAAAGTACAACTAAGAATGTGCTGTCACTTAGGTGTGTGTGTGATCCAAGATGTAGTGGTCACAGCAACGTGGAAGCTGTTGGAGTCTCAGGTATGGCTGCCTGTATTCTCCACCCTCAGCCTTCCAGACTCTCTTCCCCATCTCGGTTTGTATGCAATGCACCTCCTCAGTGAGGAAGGTTGTTCCAATTTTTTGCTAGTTCTAATTCAATAGAGCTACCCCTTAAAATAAAAAAAAAAAAAAAGGAGACATCTGCTTCCATTACAGCTCTGGACCACTGATTCTGGTCTTGTCCTCTAGAGCCAAAAGCACAAATTCAGACCTTATAGCCTTTTATGTATTAACATCTAGCCATCTTTAGCTGATGGATTTATTCATTCATCCATTCAATTCACATTTTACGCTGAGTTATATTTAATGTTGAATACATATACATCTTCATGGAAAGGGCCTTCAGGACATTAGTGTCAATGTCTCTTTTCCAATCTAAAATCCCTCACTTCTTCCCACTTGACATAAAATATAGAAGGCTTCACAGCCTGGTTCTCTTTCTCCACACTCTGCAAAGTAACGCTGTTACTAATGGTAACTATTGAGGTTCTAATATGTGTTAGGCCCTGGGTTAGAACCAATAGTATTCTAAAGTATCCATAACCAATAAGATAGACATTGTCAGTCCTGTGTTATCTGTAAAGAACTGTGGCACAGAGAGACGACGTCACCTCATTTGGTCTGAATAACTAATACATGGAAAGCAAACGTTGCAAGTCTTAGTGCGATCCTTTTGAGAGGCAGTTCCTGGATAAGAAGACAGCACTCAGCGTCTGCCTTGTTCATAGCAGAGAGGTCTAGCCCCACAGGGCAGCAGTGGGTCTGTGTGGTCACCATTCCTTTCAAAATTCCACTATGTTATGTATCACACAAGAAAGCCGTTGTTAACTCATATGGGTTGCTTTCTGTCATAAAGTTTTTGAAAGGATTTTACAAGTCATGTACTTTTGAAAAAAAAATATGAGCAACTCATTTAATTTATGATTGGCAATGACTGCCTTGGCTCAGGCATCGTGCATAGTCAGGAATTCCTATAAAATGTGAATATCTAACATACAAATTATTTTCAAATGTAATGAAATTTTATGAACGCTGAACACCACAAATAATGTAGCTGACATCTTGTTACATTTTGTAGATGCTTAATTAAACATTTATTAATTTCAGTTTATCAGTTTTATATTTTGTAAACAGTAAATCTTTTGAAGCCTTAAAACATTTTTATTGACTTTTGGAAAGAACACAGGCCATAAATACTGCATTGTTAATGACTAAATAACTCTGGGTCTTTCATATTCTCTGCCTGTGAAAGAAAAAAAAACATGATGGCTATATATAGCTTGAAGTGACAGTAGCTTTTAAAAAAAAAGGCATCTTGTTGGTTTTTCTTTACTAATCTTCTCTGGCTCTGGTTGCACCACCTACCCATTATCTACACACTGGAAACCAGATAAAAAAGGTTGAACAAAAGCCATATGTCCTTTCAGTATCTCTGGACTACCTGCTGCTGCTGTTCTTGGAGGGCACCTCAACTGTGCTGGGGTGCTTCTCCTTGGGCACAATTGAAGAAGATGCCTTATTCTGAAATAAGATGAAGTCCCATCAGTGTTGGTCTCATGAGTGGCTAGCTAGTTTCATGAGAGGCCACAGTAGACAGAAAAGTGCACCCAGATAGTGTTGGCAATTCTGTTTGGATCCTGCCCAATGGAGAAGCAGCCAGATGAATTGCTATTCTTCCTCCATTCTGTATCTCTTCCAGAGAAGTCTTTAAACTAACTAGGTTGGGTCTACCTTACTTCTTAGCAACCTAGGTACAGGGCAGGCATAGGGAGGTACCACATCGTGTTGTTTGTATCTTTTATTACCTGCTATTTATTTAGAGAACTTGATTGTCTTGCTAGAGAGCCCAGTTAAGGGACAGCCAAGCACCAAGTTGCCATCTATGGATTTTGCATTGAGTGGCTCTTCTTGACAGCACTTTAAACTATGTCCCAACCACCAACGTCTACCTTCACTTTCCCATTGGTTTTCATCCATGGCTCATCCTTGGCTTTACTTGTTAGAAGAGAGATCTAGAAAACGTTGAATCTTCTATTGACTAAATGTCAAAGGCCACTAAGCTAGATTTCTCTTCTCTTGCTTATATACAATTAGGTTTTTAAGCCCAATTGCAATTTTATTTATCCCAGTTAAACCTGATAGTTGTAGTCAGCTCATTATTGCTCTTGCCTGTCAAGACCATTTAGAATTCTGACAGAGTCATTTTCCATATTCCTTTTATCTTCAAACCATCTTCAAATTTGATGAGTCTTTTAATTTTTCCTTTATTCACAGATGTTTTTACAGGCCATGGTGAACAAAGAAGCCAAAGGCAACTTGTGGGTTCCTTCTCAGCTCTAACTCCAGCCAAATTAGTCATATTTGTTTATTTTCTTTCTAATTCCATTGTTCATTGTGTTCGGACAGAAAACTACATTCTGTTGTAAGTGTGAACCATCATTAAGTGCTTAGGGGCAAATGACAGTGCTAAATATTAAATGTACCTTCTTCAGACATGAGATAGCGCAGAATGTTCACTGGCTAGGTGTCCTCTGCCCAGAGAGACGAGACACAACTGAAGATGCCCCATGAAACTAGACAAACTAGGGAAGAATCACTTTCTCCCCTTGAAAATTGAGTTTATAAAGAAGGTGTGAATTTAGAAACGAAAATAGCCTCCTTCTTAAGCACCTACTGGTGTCGATGAAAATTTCTTGCCAATTCACAAAGTCCTATCGCGGTTGCAAATTACTCTGTCACAATAATTGTTTCCTGTTAACTTTTAAGGCAAGAGCGAGAGAGGTTTATTGGTGGCAAGAAGAGCATCTGGCAGTTCTGGTTTAGAATATGGAATTTCAGTAAATGTCAAACACACATTTCTTAGAAGGAAAGGGAGGGAAAAAATCAATGGGAAAAGGAACCTAAAGGAGAGCAGAAGAACAGAGGAACAATAACACCAGCGTGTTCTCAGAAGTGCGCCTGAGTTATCTCGGAGTGGTTTACAAGCAAGCATTCATTGAGGCACAAGGCAAATACCACTTCCAAGCAATCGGTGCAACTGCCACAGGGAGAGGCGAGACAGCACAAGACAGAAAACTGAATATAAACTAAGAGTAAAAGCCATAGAGTCAATCACCTGGCTAATTTAGTAGCTACTTTGGTGCAATTCACTGAGAGCAAAACAAGCCAGAATAGACTTTGCTACAAGAGCGAATCACAGGCTATCTTGGTGAGAAAGCCAGACTGTCACTAACAGGTGAATCGACCCCCTAAGAAAGCCACTGACCATGTTCCCTGGATCAGGAGGGAGCAGGTTCACTGAATTCTGTTATCTAAAAAGCTCAAAACTCTCAAGACAAGTCCCCTGCCCCTTTTGACCTTTATTTCGATGGCTTTACACTTATAAAATATTGCTAACCAATTCTGATTCTTGATAAAAGTAGGCATCTGTAACTTCATAGGCACACACATTTAATACACACATACATGAGGAGAATATTTAGGTAATACTCGTGCTTTGAAAGTATGTGCTTCCTGGACTGATGTCTGGTCCATAGCAAAGTAGTGCTGGAGAGGCTCAATAGGACTTGGGGGAGGTGGAAAGGTCAGACATCTGGTCTCAGCAGCTGCCTGGTAGCTTCCTGGCAATGGTCTCATGGGTGGCAACAGCCGCAGATTCCACCATAGGGAACCGAAGAGAAGGAAAACAGGAAAAATTACACTGTTTGCAACTCAAATAAATCCCTGAGGATTTATGACTTAATCTTTGTGCAGTATCACTGAAAGACACACAATCCAGTTAACTGAAAGTAATTTAAAAAGCAATTTTAGTCTTGACTTGCTCTCGCAAGGAACATTAAAGGAGATCCAATTCATAATCTACAGCCATACATGGAAAAATCCCCTTTCTTCTCCGTTGCAGTTCAGGAGCTTCTCTCTCCCTGCACCCGACCCCCACACTCAACCCCTCAGCCCCTCAACTCTCGGGAAAAACACCTGCACAGGCTCTGTCTTCCTTCCCTGAGGCCACCTAGACACATCTGTGTGTGACATTCTGAGGATGTTGGAGACCCCACAGCTCCCCCCTGGAGGAAGCTCAGAGGTCCCACTAGTGAATCGCTTGTTGACTCCTCTACTTTTAAGTTCTTTTGTGACATTTCCAGATAGAATGTAGGGCATCTACTTAAACTTGACTTTCGCATACATGATGAATAATCTTTCAGCATAAATACATCCCACATATTATTGTATATATATATATATATATATATATATATATATATATATATATATATACGTTTTATTTGAGACAGGGTCTTACTGTATAACCCAGGCCAGCCTTGAGTTTGCAATCCTCCTGCCTCAGCTGCCTGAAATATAGATTTCTGTGTGTAACAGTATAACAGGCTGGGAAGGACCCAGGGAACTCACCAGATGAGACAGGAGCACTGGGTGTGGAACTTTGGCTAGGACTAGAGGTTGGATATGGTATAAGGAGGCTAGGATCAGGTGAGCCCATCAGAGTAGACACTCTCAAAATACATATGGATGATATTAGGTGCCTGTAAAATTTCTTGAGATTGTAAATTTTGTCTAGTGTAAATGCATCCACACACAGGCATGCAAATGAAGTTCCTTTGAAAGAGTCACCTTGGATGGTGATGTATGTATTTTGATGCTGCTGCTCCAGGTACACTGGGGTTCTCAGGAGTCACTTTTAGCACCCATTTTGGAGCCCATGAAGGAGTCACTCCTGTTTTATGATCTCCCTTCGTTTGGTCCTTAGACTCTATTACTCAGACGGATCTCCCGCTTGGCCCACCCTGCTTGGTGCTAAATGACTTTTGGCTGGTTCCAAAGGTCATCTCTGTTCCCCAAGGAGAAAGATTCACAACCACCAGGAATACGGTGACATCTCAATTAACAAATCCCTGGGAGCAAAGCTCTTCTATAATAAAGTACTCATATTAAAAGTGAGATTAACTCCTTATAAATCATAGAAAGCTGAACGGCTTGCATGCACTAACTGGACAGAGATGCCTTCTCAAATGCTTCTGTTTGTCCTTGTCTGGTTCAAAGCAGAGCCCTGGTCCTACACCAAATGATACCTTCGCACTCCCCTCACCCTGGGCTCAAAGGCAATCTTCTCCTTCCACCCTCTCTTCAACCTACCTCATTTAAGCTCTAATAACCCTTCCACTCTTTAAAACTTCGAGTAGTTTGCACTCTCTGATTCATGACCTGATTATATTTCTAGGAACACATTTATTTATTCATTTATTCAAAAACATTTAGAGAAAGTTGCAGTCAATGTATTGCTTTAGCCAGCACTTTGAATTATGGTTGGAGTTAAAATATTTCTCCATTGATATAGGAATGCTGAAAATTATTAAGTACACGCCATATTTGTATTTTAGCCAACGAGAAGGTATGAGAAATTACTCTCCTCCTAAGTGATTAGTGGTTTGTGAGAGAGTAGAGAAAGGGTCAAAGTGTCATCTCTTATGCTTCCATGGCTTCGGTATTCTAGAGGGAAAAGGATGGGACCATGTTGAGTTTTCTGGAAGCTTATTTTTTTCATAGCAACTGAGAGTTACCTGGGGGAGTCTTTACAATTGTGGTCTCTGCAGATTCCAGCTTCTATTCAGTAGCATCAAAGAGAGTAAATATCCCAGCAAGGGAGGAGGGGGAAATGAACACAACATGTGTATTTTAGTGGATGTGCCTTCCATTAGTAAAATGGACACACGAACATCTGGCTCAAGTCCAGTCAAGTTCCCCTCCTAATCTATAACCCTGGCAATACTGCGACCAATCATATGATCCTTTAGTCTCAGCACAATGTGCTTAGATTTATAATTTTTCTTATTACTTAACCAATTTTTGATAATTTAAAAGATTTGGTTTACAACTGCCTGCAATTTTCCCCGCAAAAGGGACAATTCTAGCTAGTACATTTCTGAGAACAGCTAGCATTTAGTAAGTCTGGAAAGTGACTTGTGGGGGTTAAGCAGATGAATAAACATAGCTTATTTTTCCATATTTAGGGAGAAGTGGAGGTGTTCCTGCCTCTTCATATCTCTCTTTAGGCATAAAGGCAAGGATTAGCAAATAATGACACATTTTGATGCTGGAGGTAACAAAGGCAGGCAGCTTGGCTGTCTGCAGTGAGGGTGGTAGATTCTTAGCCTCTTTGTATGCAATTGAAGAGGTAGATTTTTACAGTGATTTTCTTTCAGACCTAAGTTCTTCCTACGCATCTCCTCTATTCTCAGTTGTAGACTCACATTTAGGGGTGCGGAAAGTGACTTCAAAATTGGACTTTCAGAGATGGTACAGAATTGGCTTGGGGCTCCTAAAAAATACCCCTATGATTTTAATACTATATGTTTCTGTATTAATAATTGCTCATAATAAAAATTCATTGAGTAGTGAAAATGATCCACACTGAAACTAGAACATGGAACAAATGGTCATAAATGACTGTTTTCTGATGAGCAGAAACGAGAAAGCAAACACCCACAAAACAGAACAAATGATAGCTTTCTTTTTCTAAATGACAAAGGAGAAGTGATAGAGCCTGAACACTTTGGCTTATCCACCAGATTTCCTCACAGTAATAATTTTCATTCAGTCTCAAATCACATGTTAGTTAATGTCTCTTGAGACATGACCTTTCTGTCTTCTCCAAGTTCTAGCCTTCTCCCCTCTCTCTGTGGCACTATCACATGCTAGGCGAGCTCTCTACTACAGAGCTAGCTCACCAGCTTCTGTAAGGCCCTCACTAAGTTTTCTGCTTTAGCCAAGAACTCACTGTGCTGCCTGGGCAAGACTTGAACTTGTGATCAGTTCACAACTCAATCTCCCCAGTTGCTAGGACTGTAGACTTGAGTCAATCATTCATTCTTGGTGTATTTAAAGTATTTTGGGAGAGACACATGTGAGGAAAACACTTTAGATCTTTTTTCTTCTTCTTCTTGAGAATCTCTACAATCACTAAATTTTTGGCCTTAAAGAATTTGCACACAATGACAAACTATTTCTTTTGGGATTTTGTACTTAGTAAACATGATACCCCCAAAATGATTCCAGAAAATTTCAGCCTACATAAACCTTATCACTAAGAAGCTAGAATTTCTTGTTTTGAGTCTTTGAGAATGAGAGGAAACAATATGTATAACACACATGTCTGGGTTGAAATTTTCCTTTGGAGCTGTGATGAGGTTCTTTGGGTAGAGATGACCGGCATGAAGGTGACATCAAAAAAGAGGTTTCATAGATTAACAACTGGCTAGAATTTTTCATAGATCTCTAAAGAAAAAAATGGATAACAGGGTTACAACATGAGATTTTATATGCTAACATGTTTGCTAAATGGGGGGTGGGGTGGGGTGGGAGCAGTGAAATAAAACCATAGTCAAGAGTAGAAGGAACTGTCCCGCAAAGGTGTCCTGATGAAAAAAGATCAGTGCAAGGAGCCCGAACAACAGCAGAAAATTTTGGAAGAGTCCATGAGAAAAGTCTTCCCTGTAAAGACTATGGAAGAATAAATTGGGGAGATTATATTTTGAGACCTAACCAGAGCACTTTGGACACAGAAAAGGAAGGCTGAGAGAAGACTGTAGGAAAGAATGGAGTTACAATGCTGGAATTAGCAGAGCTACGCATATTCTATCCAGCTGTGCATGGTTAACTATCCCAATAGGAAGGTGCTTTTTCATGTTGGCTCATAGCCTGTCTCCTAATCGTGTCCAGAACAGGTGTCATGTAGCTGACCAGGAGAGGCTAAAAGGTGAAGAGGGTATAGCTCTGGTTCTGCGGTCTCCTGGGAGGGAGTTAGAAATCTACTGCAGGTGGATTTGGGAAATGGTCACATTGCGTGCTATCTCCCACCTCTCATACCATGAATGTCTGGATGGAAGGAAGGTTGCCTTCTGGTCATGGCATTGATATTCATTCACTTCGTGACTGTCCAACTTGCTTAAATCCTTTAGAGCCTTGGTCTCCTTGATAAAACTGGAAATATTTTCTAAACTGTAACCACAGCGATCTCCTGAGTAGGTATGTCTGGATAGCTGATGGGTAGAGTGAGTCCCCACTGACTTTCATGGAGACCAGCTTTGACCTATCTCCACTGACTTTCATGGAGACCAGCTTTGACCTATCTCCACTGACTTTCATGGAGACCAGCTTTGACCTATCTCCACTGACCTTTTCATGGACACATCCTAACCAGCTTTGATCCATTTTATGATCTAGATACAACTTCCTGTTGTAATATTTGCTGTAACATAAAATCCTTCCATTGTAATATTTGAAAACTACTACTGAGCAGAATCCCTAAAACATTTTCCTGCTGTAAATTTTTACTGTCACAGTCATTAATTTTTGCAGTGCCAAGGTGTAACCCAGGACCTTGTACATGCTAGGCATCTCTATTACAGAGCAGAGTACCAGTCCATGAGATTCTATCTATCCATCTATCTATCTATCTATCTATCTATCTATCTATCTATCTATATCTATCATTCACTCATTCATTCATTCAGTGTATAACCTGATTGCAGACCCTCCCATCTCCTTCCAGTCCCACCCTCACACCCTCCTTTCCTCATTTCCCTTCCCTTAGGGGAGCCTCCCCCAGGTACCAACCTGCTCTGGCATATGGACAAGGTCTCATTATGTAGCCTTCACCTAGTGATCTTTCTGTCTCTAGCTCCTGAATAATCCCCTCCACAACCAAAGCTCTCGATACCACTATGTTGCTGTCTTTTTTTTTTGGAGACAGTCTCGTGTCAGGCTGTCCTTGGATTCACTGTGTGGTCTAGGTTGTCCTTGAATTCTTGATCCTCCTGCTTCTGCCTCCCAAGGGCTATGATTACAGTTATAAGCCACAACACTCATCCCTGATAGAACTTTGTACCAAAACTCTGGTATGTGGTGAAGAATTTAGGAATCATTCACTGCCACAGAAATGACATGTAACTACCAAACACTCTAGTGGCACACACCAATCCACGTTTGTTGCTCATGTTGCTGAAGGTGGCAATTGAGGCTGGAGCTGAGGGGAATGGGGTACTCAGGTCTGAGATGGCTACCAGCTAAGGATGCGGTCGTATGAACCCAGCTGCAGATGTGCTGCCTTTGCTGGGCCAATCAGCTTCTCCTGAATCTCTCACATTCATCCAGCCAGCTTGCCTGGTTATGTAATCACAGTGATGACAGAGGCTAGAGGGAGCAACAGAGCACAAAAGCCTTGCCAAATCTCTATACTTGTGGAGGTTGTTATTGTTCCACTGGGCAAATTAAGTTGTATGACCTTGCCCAGTGTCAGTGTGGGAAGGGTCACTTCTCAAGGATGTGTGTTCCAGAGAGGCCATTCACACATGGATTCTTACCATGAAGATATCCTAAGTCTTATTTCTATAAAAATGACCGAGCAGATTGGGCTATGGCTTAGTATGGTCAGTGCTAAGCAAGCCCGGAATTCAGCCATAACCTGGTTTATTAATATTTAAAAATTATGCCAGGAGGTCTCTAAGCAGCAGAATTGTGTGAGTATAAAAGATGACCTAAAACTATTCTTCTAAGCCTTCCAAGGTTTTTCACACTTAGGAGATGAAGCAGAATGAAAGCATTCGTGCAGAGCCCAGAGAGAGTGGGAAAACTTTCAGTCGTGCAACAGTGTAGAACCCTTTCTGAGTGTGGGTGCCAGCTGAGAGTGTGTGAGATGTACGGAAACCCGTGTGTAAAAGTGAAACATGCAGACACCAACCCCACGGAGCTGAACCATATTTTACTGAAATAAGGAGGTGGTAAACTGAGGCGATGGAGGGCATTACCTATCTGAGTGGTAGCTTTGGTTGTGAGTACCTTTGCCATTCAGAGGACTGTAGAAGCATAAATTAAAATTTTTGCCTCCCTCCCTCCCTCCCTCCCTCCTTCCTTCTTTCTTTTCTTTTGTAAAGCACTGGGTACCACACATAGGGTCACGTCCATTTTAAGCAGGCACTCTTCAAGTGAACCATGTCTCCATCTCAACAGCAAAACGGTTAGTTGGAGTTAGGAAACACAGCAGACATTTTAGTTCTCAGTGAATCATTCCTCACCTCGGAAGTGAAAGCTAAGACCTTTCTGCACAGTGGAACCTTCAAGCTCCTGAAATGTGACTCAGTCTAAGTAGTGCGCCATTGGTTAACACTGCATGATCTTCCACAAGATTTAATAAGAAGACGACGAAGAAGAAAAAAAAAAACCTAAACAAATGGTTTACCTTGATGCTCTCCTTCAATTTAAGCGCTTCACCTAAATAACTTACCAGGTTAATTTGGGCTCACTGTCCACAGAGGGTAAATGGCAATATTGCAGACTGGAGAGAATGTGTGTACATTGGGTACTGAATACATGGAAGCAGTAATTTCTCCAGATAGGTGTCTGTCAGGATCTCTCCCCACGAAATGTCATTTGGGGTGTCACACTCAATTTCTGAGATGTCAGTTAGCAGTCTGTAAAACATTCCTGGGATAACCCCTCTCAATAAGAGAAGCATGTCCCAGCCACTGGGACGAGTGTGACCTTGTCATAGACATACACCAAGGCAGCCACTCAACAATAGCATCCATTTCTGCTTCTATTTAGAGTCTCTGAGTGACAACTATGGTCAGATGAAGGTGGAAAGGGAACAAAAACATGAACACAGTGATTTCCAATACATTTTTTCCCTTGTCTTGAGGCGAAAAATTACACCATTATGTCATTTTCGTGATGTGCTCATCAACAGGAGTGAAAACCTCATTTGTCATCTTTTGGTGTGATAGAAAATCGGAGTTTAGGGAATTCAGTGGGGCTGTCAGCATCCTTCGCTGTCAAGAAAAGGAGCTGAAGGCAAGTAGCAAGAGCATGGGGGGGGGGGGCAGATGAGAGCTGCTGGGCTGACACCCAACCCGACGATAGCTGTCCACGGTGTGGTGGTCCATTTCTTAGCATCCCAATCCAATTTGCAGTGGCTGTTAATCAGGCTCTTGGGAAGGCAGGGTATAAATATGCCACTTACATCTGCAAATACAATAATGAAAACTGATACTTGTAATTGTACCTGTATGGCCTCACAGACTCAAAACGAAATGGATTTCCAACCTAATATGGTTAAGTGAGTTCTACAACATGTGAGGCCCATTATGGCAGAAGAGTGGCATTACTCCTCACACCCTGACATGATGGGGACATCTCTGTCACAGCATGTGAGTAAATTATTTTTGTTGATGCCTGAAATTGCTTTTCCTTAGTTCTAGCCCCATCTTTCATGGTGGAAAGGTATATACCCCATTCTTTTCATTCACTGTAAGGCTATTGTGTCATCCCAAAGAGAAGGTTCCTGGGGTACTTCCAGCCAATCGCTTTCACAGCCACAAGCCAAGTATCTTCCCATGGGTAGCCTACACATCTTTTACTGTGAAGGGCTCAAGGTCTCATCCTATCATTTAATTGCCAAGTGATGAAAACTTTGGCAACCCCTACTACTTATGATTCTACTAGCTCAGTGACGGGCCAAAATCCAGAAACACTGGTCTAGCATTAAGTCATTGTGTGCACTCGCTTGAGTATGGAGATGGGAGGAAGCACTCTTGAAGACATGACAGCTCATTTCTCTCTCTCTCTCTCTCTCTCTCTCTCTCTCTCTCTCTCTCTCTCTCTCTCTCTCCCCTTCTGTTAGCATCTCTATCTTTAGACTGTTCCCCCTGCTCCCCCCTGAATGGAAGCTCCTTTGAACTCTTCCTCTGTCCCAGGCCACATAGACTCTCTAGACTTCTCTATTCTCCTATGGATTCAGTCGTGTATTTTTAGATTCACGTGGATTTATACACTTGTCTCCATACTGTGCAGCACAGAAGACCCCCAGCTGCCCAGAGAAGAAAAGGACCCTTTTCTTGATTTTTGGATTGAGCAGAAAGAGAGGAGAAGAAAACACAAAAGTATGAACATTAACTTCTTGATTTTTTATTTCTTTCCTCCCCCATCATTTCCTTCCTTCCTTCCTTCCTTCCTTCCTTCCTTCCTTCCTTCCTTCCTTCCTTCCTTCCTTCCTTCCTTCCTTCCTCCCTCCCTCCCTCCCTCCCTCCCTCTCTCTCTCTCTCTCTCTCTCTCTCTTTCTTTCTTTCTTCCCTTTGAAAGCAGCTCTTGCATCCCAGTCTGACCTTACACATAATTGAGTATGATCTTGAATTTTCTACTCTCCTGCCTCTACTTTCCTAGTCTGTCATGCCTAATTTATGCTGTATTAGAGATCAAACGTAGGGCTTCATGTTCCCTAGACGAGCACACTACTGACTGAGCTACATCACCACCCCTTGTAAGTTTCTTTTACTGAAACCCCTTTTCCACTGTAGAGCCTCAGCTTCTTCATCTGGTACAGGGTAATGGCACAGAGTGAGGCTGGAGCAGGGAAAGCACCTACCCCAAGCATGAATCTCATGCATAGCTGCTTCTTAAAGCTTCCCTCTGTCTCCTGCTTCTAGTGACATCTCAGAACTGTTCCTCTTTTATCATGGTAACTCTTCAGACAGTGAATGAAGGCGATTGGCTGCAGCACTTGCTTAGGATTATCTCTGATCTTGCCACTGTCTCTGACACATACTCTGTCTCTATTGCATGTCCTTCCTTAACAATTTGAATAAAGGAACAGTACTTTGCTTTTTCTGCTATTTAGTGTCGTGCCTTTCAAAATTTCTGAAATATATCCAGTGCTTAATAATTGTTGGAGCATGCTGCACCACTGGGTGATGATATGGAGTGGGAGGAAGCATCCCTAAGACTATGGCAACTCACTTCCCATTCATCCCCCCCCCACTCCTGTAAGCATTTCTATCTTTAGGTTGCTTCCTAGACATGTTCATCGTATTGGGGCAGGAGGGTGTTTGTGTCATGTTTAAGCTCCCAGAAATGATAGGATGTAGATGATGAGGGAATGGCTTGAAGTGGTAGTGCTTCCTATTGGTTGAGATTCAGCATCATTCTTTTGGGGGAAAAAGCTTCATTTGAGTTTATTTTCTAGCAGCTATTAATACTTACATTTCTAGGTATGGGGTGCCATCATGAAAACCCTGGCAAAGACCTTCTGGACAGCGTATGAAATATAAATTCTTCAAACATTAATTCCCTTCGGAGAGGTCTCTGCCAGGTCTCTTTTTTGGTGAAGTTCAACTTTGACAGTGTTTTTTGCCCCAACAGTTGCCCGTCCTTATGTTGAAATCCTACAATTCCCAGGCAAGCAAAGAATTCCGATTCTTGAGTCTTGTTTGAAAAAGCAGAGAATCTTTCTGAAGTTTGTGAAATGAATTCTGTTGGTGCTCAAATCTATCATAAGCTTGTTTTTCTTCTATATAAATGAGGAAGCACATAGACACTATTACTACTCCATTTTGTCACCATTCCATACTGGTGTTTTCTCCCTTGTAACCTACAAGCACGAAGGACATTCGAGTTGCTTGGAATTTATCCTGGACTCTTCACCTCCTAGCTTTTCAAGCAGTTATTTCTCATATTGTTACTGTTCTGTTGTCAGACAAACAAACAAGCAAACTGTATGAGTCCTTAAAACACAGCAGTGTTACATTTGGGGGATTCGTCTGGAACCATGAGGAAACATTTTAATCCCGTAGGGCTATATCTGCCTCTTTTGTTAGAAAGTACAACTTTGCCAGCAGACAGAGCAGAGAGAGGCATTGAGAGGGCAATGGGAGGCAACTATGCCTTAGTAGTCCAAGCCCCTGAATGTGAAGGAGGAAAAGTCTAAAGCCTAGAAAGTCTAAAGCCAACTGGCAGATAACTTCTAGGAATATAAATGAGAATTTGTTCTCATGGCCCTCTCTTCCAGCTAACTCAGCCACCCCACCCACTACAGAGAAGAAAAAAAAAATGACGTTCAGACTCTGATTTCCATGTTAATCTCCTTTTATCTAGAAAAGTGATCCCATACGGAAAACACTGCTTAATGGCACTTATGGATATTTTGTCTGTTTGTTTTAGTGATAAGTGTTTCAGATATAAATGAAGGGACATAGAAATGCCCTCTAACCATGGTATCTAGACTCACTCATCAACTGTGGCATTCCTCTAGTTTCTGAGTACACAGATGTATATACTTGCATCTACTTAGCATTAGCTTTAACTTGATTAAAAGTTCCCCTTAATATAAACCAACAAGGAAACTTCTTGAAATTACATCACCAACCCACCTTCTCCCTCTTCTTAACTTCACTAAAAGAAGTAATTTTCCAAACTGGTACAAAGTGAGCTATGAAGGCATGTTTTCAGAAGACTGGGTGATTTTAGAGTTTCTCAAAGACAGAGTCTTTAAGTAGTACAAAACAAACAAACAAACAAAACCAAACAAAGCCAGAACAGGTAGCAGCAAAGGGTAGAGAAAATGGTTGAATGTCAGCAGTGTTGCAGAGGCAAATGGAAGTGGGAACAGAGAGAGTGAGCCTATCACATTCAAGCCTTGTTCAAAAAATAGTGGTCTCTGCTAAATGGGCAGGATGCCAGGAACCAATAATAAAGGAGGAGTGTGTCGACAGCACGGTGCTCTAGAAACTCTTCTCCCAGATAGTCATAAGTGTTTGTGCATCAGGACATTGCACAGTGCGTGTGGTAACCGAATTGTACAGACAGCTGTAACTGGCCATTGAGAAGCTCCATCATAAATGTTGTGACACCTAGACTTGAAACTGTTCAAACTCTACATTAGCACTCAGTGATCCTCCCGTCCTGGAGGACAGATGGACAGACTGTCTTGGACTTCAGGTTTGTTCTATCTCTATTATTTAAGCATTTCTTGGGGCCATTTTCAGGGGTCGCTCCCTTTCCTAATAAAGCTGAAGAAGAAAAGTGGAAGTAGATTAAAAGCCATCCCTTCAGGAAGGTTGGCGGATATTTCCTTTAAGCCTGTAAGGAGTCTTGATAGGATGACCAACTTAAATGTATTTCTTTTCTGCTAACTCAGAAACAGAAGAGAGGAAATGAGTTGGTACTGTAAGTTCCCAGTCCTTCTGGGCTGGGCAAGAAGCTTGGTTCAACGTTCCCCAAATAGCTAGACTGGCTTGGAGTTTGAGATGCCCCTTTACCCCCAGTAAGAGCCCTTCACTGCTCTGCTGTTGCGCTATCTCTCAATTGCTTTCTAAGTCATTGATCTAGAATACGTTTCAAGCTAGTGAAGAGGGTCTGTGAATAAAGAGACTCCTACTAGATGATGTTTGACCTTTAAAAATAAAACAATGAGTCCTGTTAGTCTCTTAAATAAAATTATGCATGTACTCTTTTCAATGGTATGGAGCTGCAGATGATGACTTAGAGGTCTCCTCCTTCATTCTCTGAAGTTGTCAGGCATTGTGCAAGAACTTTGTGACAGTTAAATCAATTTCCTCCTGAGTCCCCAGACGTTGAGCTTGGACAGCTTCCTTGAGGAGCGCTCCTTAGACTAATAAGGGATCAGAAACTCCTCTGAGAGAGTCCTACAAAGCAGAAAAATGGAATTTCAGGTCAATGAAGAATTTTGTAGCAGAATTACCACTTCTCACAGGCTGAAAATCAAGCTTATAGAAAAGAGAATCTTGTTTATAATGAGAAGAGCAGAGCAGCCAAAATTAGGCTTTGAAAATAGCTGTCTGATGGCACCATTTGACTCTTGAAAAAGGAGCTGTCATTAAAAAGAAATTTACTCTGTTCCTACTTTTCATTTCCAGGGGCAAAAAAGAACCACCAATGGTACATAATGCTCACAGCGCATAAAGAGTTATAGAGAAAATAACTTGAACATTCCATTTACAACATGTAAGTGAAGGCTAAATCATCTCCCCATTGCCTTTGCTAGTGTTTAATCCAATTAATTAAAGTGGAATCGCCTTGGAGCCTCAGATCTACTTTCTGCTCCCCACCACTGATGCCCAGCCTGACTAAGGACCCCAGTATCTGATTGAACCACGAGGCTGTCTCATCTGCAGGTCAAGGCCAATCCAGAGCCTTTCCAGATTCATGGCTGCATGTCTTTTATGTGCTTAGCTTGTGTAACCAAGATCACTGCAGAGTGAAAGAGCCAAAGGATTAGTAGGTGAGGTATGTGGTGTGCCTTTGTACCTGGACAGCCTAGTCAAGAATGAGGAAGAACTAGAGCCACCTGCTCATATCTCCAGGCTGGCCAGTTTCCATAGAGGCATCAGGGAGTCTGTGATGGGCAAGACACAGTAGAGAGATAGATGGCTGAGAGCATGCAGCCATCCCTGGCAATGCAAGCACTGAGCAGACCTGAAAGCCCTGTGAGCAATGTCGGACTGTAGAGTGTACTTGGGATTTAGAAAGCCAGGGGAGGTTCTTGGGGTGAGAATTTCAGATATTCTCCCTACATGCTAATTAGTATGTTCCTACATAAAAACCAATTAGGGTGTTCTAACATGAAAAGTAGGAATGGAGTAAGCAAACTATGGTGCACTGACTGGGTCAGGAGTCCTCTCGGTTATTAACCCATCAGAGCTGTGAGTGCAGCCCAGTCACTTGCAAAGTATGTGTGCCTAAAAACATGGACCCTGTATGTGTTGGGGTACAAGCCATTTGAAGCCCCTGAGCAGGGCTGGTTTATATAAGCATGTGACCTGTACACAGAGTGTTCAGAAAGTCCCCACCCTAGGTTTAATGCTCTGCTGGTGACATTTTGAAATTCTTAATCAACTTTGCAAAGGGCACCCACACTTTTGTTTTTGCATCGAGCCTACTAATCTTATAGCCAGACTTTAATACAAGACCGTAGAACAGGAAAATACTTAGTTCGTTCCCATCAATTCCTGTTCCTGATGGGGAAAAACTTCTGGATTTAAATAAAGCCAGAAACTTACCTCCAAATATGCAGAGAAGCCATGGAAAGCTAGCGTGGGGTATTTTGAAACTTGATCAAGCATCTTCCACAGAATGGGACAGAACAGATAAAGTTGGTCACTGTGATAACTGGGCTCTATTGATTTGAAGGTCAAGCCAGGTGCTTTACTAATTAATTGGTAAATGGTTCTTCTTTTTTTTTTAATTAGATATTTTCTTCATTTACATTTCAAATGTTATCCCCTTTCCTAGTTTCCCCTCCGAAAATCCCCTATCCTCTCCCACTTCCCCCTACTCCCCAACCCTATCATTCTACTATACTGGGGCATAAAACCTTCACAGGACCTAGGGCCTTTCCTCCCATTGATGACTGACTAGGCCATTCTCTGCTACATATACAGCTAGAGCCACAAATTCCACCATGTGTTTTCTTTGATTGGTGGTTTAGTTCCAAGCAGCTCTAGGGGGTACTGGTTAGTTCATATTGATGGTCCTCCTATGGGGCTGCAGACCCCTTCAGCTCCTTGGATACTTTCTCTAACCTCTTCACTGGGGACACTGTGCTCTGTCTAATGGATGATTGTGAGCATCCACTTCTGTATTTGCCAGGCACTGGCAGAGCCCCTCAGGAGACAGCTATTATCAGGCTGCTGTCAGTAGGCTCTTGTTGGCATCTGCCATAGTGTCTGGGTTTGGTGGTTGTTTATGGGATGGATCCCCAAGTGGGGCAGTCTCTGGATGGTCCTTCCTTCAGTTTCTGCTCCAAATTTTGTCTCTGTAACTCCTTCCATGGGTATTTTGCTCCCCCTTCTAAGAAGGATTCTGAGCTTCTGGGCTAATATCAGTGAGTGCATATCAAGTGACTTCTTTTGTGATTGGGTTACCTCACTCAGGATGATATCCTCCAGATCCATCCATTTGCCCAAGAATTTCATAAATTCATTGTTTTTAATAGGTGAGTAGTACTCCATTGTGTAAATGTACCACATTTTCTGTATCCATTCCTCTGTTGAGGGACATCTGTGTTCTTTCCAGCTTCTGGCTATTATAAATAAGGCTGCTATGAACATAGTGGAGCATGTGTCCTTGTTCCCAGTTACAACATCTTCTGGGTAAATGCCCAGGAGAGGTATTGCTGGATCCTCCGGTAGTACTATGTCCAATTTTCTGAGGAACCGCCAAACTGATTTCCAGAGTGGTTGTATAAGCTTGCAATCCCACCAGCAATGGAGGAGTGTTCCTCTTTCTCCACATCCTCTCCAGCATCTGCTGTCACCTGAATTTTTCATCTTAGCCATTCTGACTGGTGTGAGATGGAATCTTGGGGTTGTTTTGCTTTGCATTTCCCTGATGATCAAGGATGTTGAACATTTTTTCAGGTGCTTCTCAGCCATTCAGTATTCTTCAGTTGAGAATTCTTTGTTTAGCTCTGTACCCCATTTTTAAATAGGGTTGTTTGGTTTTCTGGAGACCAAATTCTTGAGTTCCTTATATTATATTGGATATTAGCTCTCTATCAGATGTAGGATTGGTAAAGATCTTTTCCCAATCTGTTGTTTGCCTTTTTGTCTTATTGACAGTGTCCTTTGCCTTAAAGAAGTTCTGCAATTTTATGAGGTCCCATTTGTTGATTCTTGATCTTACAGCACAAGCCATTGTTGTTCTGTTTAGGAATTTTTCCCCCGTGCCCATATCTTTGAGGCTTTTCCCCACTTTCTCCTCTATAAGCTTCAGTGCCTCTGGTTTTAGGTGGAGTTCTTTGATCCACTTAGAGCTTTGTACAAGGATATAAGAATGGATCAATTCTCATCCTTCTACATGCTGACTGCCAGTTGAGCTAATACCATTTGTTGAAGATGCTGTCTTCTCTCCACTGGATGGTTTTAGCTCCTTTGTCGAAGAACAAGTGACCATAGGTGTGTGGGTTCATTTCTGGGTCTTCAGTTATGTTCCATTGATCTACCTGTCTGTCACTGTACCAGTACCATGCAGTTTTTTATCACAATTGCTCTGTAGTACAGCTTGAGGTAGGGGATGGTGATTCCACCAGAGGTTCTTTTATTGTTGAGACTAGTTTTTGCTATCCTAGGTTTTTTGTTATTCCAGATGAATTTGAAAATTGCCCTTTCTAGCTCAGTGAAGAATTGAGTTGGAATTTTGATGGGGATTGCATTGAATCTGTAGATTGCTTTCAACAAGATAGCCATTTTTACTATATTAATCCTGCCAATCCATGAGCATCGGAGATCTTTCCATCTTCTGAGATCTTCTTGATTTCTTTCTTCAGAGACTTGAAGTTCTTATCATACAGATTTTTCACTTCCTTTGTTAGAGTCACACCAAGGTATTTTATATTATTTGTAACTATTGTGAAGGGTGTTGTTTCCCTAATTTCTTCCTCAGCCTGTTTATCCTTTGTGTACAGAAAGGCCATGAAGGCCTTGGATGTGCTACCAGCAGCTCCAGGAAACAGAGGTAAATTCCAAAGGGGACTTAGACCAGGCACAGTAAAAGCAAATCTCTGGGAGACCCTGGATATTAACAGAGATGCTGATGCCTATGAACTGTGGTGGTTACAAAAAGAATAGCCCCATATCTCCATACGTTTGAAGGCTTTGTCTTGAGTTGATGAAACCATTTGGGAAGGATTAGAAGATACAGCTTTCTTGGAGGGCATGCGTCTTTGGGAGGAGGGCTTTGGGTTTCATAAGACTTGTGCTATTCCCAACATGCCCTCTGTATCCTTCTTGCTGAGGTGGTAGCTGTTCCTGCTGCTTGAACTCCATGCCTCTGCATGGACTCTAACACTCTGCAAAACTGTAAGCCCAACTTGGAGTGTTCTTTATAAGTTGCCTTGGTCACACTGTTTTATCACAGCAATATAAAAGTAACTAACTCAAGTGTTCTCTGTCAAAGACCAGCACTGATACCACAGGGTAAATGTAACCCAAAGCAATAATTCTTTTGTCGTTGATTGACAAAGTTTAAGCAAGCCAGTCTATAGTACCAGGTTTTTTCCCTATGCTTTGCTGATAACAATTTGTATTTACTAAAAAAAAAAAAAAAAAAAAAAAAAAAAGATGCTTATTTATCATACATCTTATTTTTGAAGTCTTATTCAGCTAAACTGGCTAATCATATGTTCTGTGTTCTTATACTTGTAATAGAATTATTTACTCTTTATTTATAACCCTGCCTTTTCAGGGTGCACACCAAAACCTGTGCCTGTGGCCACGTTGCTAGATCACAAGATTCAGGAACTCAGACCCAACCTGGAATGATTGTTTTCTATGGTCACTAACCTCTCCCAAGCTCTCAAACAATTACAAGCTTATAACACATGAAAGTTCACTGTACTTCGTTTCTAACCTATGCACCCTTTAGTTACTATTCTATAAGGAAGGAAGACATTCCATTCTTGATCTAACTTTGTTACATCTTTCTGGCAAAATAACTTAAACCATCTCCTTATACATTCTATCAACTACTCTAACTTCCTAAAACCATTTAAATAAAGTTAGGACTTCCATAAAATCATTAAATAGCATTATCTCATGAAAGTTCACCTTCATGTTGATCCGCAGAACACTTGCCCAACAGAGTGGGTTATCACCCAGGAAGTAGCCACAGCAGGCTACAGGCAGGGAGAGCGTCCTCATGCTGAATCACAACAGGCCAGAGATATGAGGAGTGTAGCAATGACAAACATGAGAAGACACAATAGTAGCAAGAAGCAATCCTGGGGCAAAGTCTCTTGAACTCTGCCTCTAAAACATATACCCCATGCATCTGAGCAAAGATGGGAGGCCATCTCTAAGAAGCTCACTTATCCTCCGCAGCTCCTTCTGCATGGTGTCCACCAGGTCCCCAAATGGAGAAGAGGAAATGATGACCTCCTAGGTCATCTGACATAGTCGGTTATGTTTCTCATTGTTGGGACCAAATACCAGACAAGATATCACTTAAGGAGAAAAAAGGTCTTTTTATTTAAGGAAAAAATTGCTGTATGACCACATATAGTCCATTACTGCAGAGCAGGCTGGAAAAGTAACATGAGGTAGTCATATTTTATCTTCAGTCAGAATACAAAAAAACCAGACAGAAAGTAGTCAGTCCCAGAGATTCACCTCTTCCAACTAGGCTTCAACTGCTAAAGATCCGGCAAATTCCTATAGTGATGCTACATGAGCCTGTAAGAAACATTGCACATTCAAACCACAAATATATGTAATAATATATATTATTCACATATAGAAATTATATTTTATCTTATATTAATTACATATAAAATCAATGCTATATTTCACATATTCTATATTACATAGCCCCTAAAGCTATATAATATTATTGTTATATTATTAATATATAAATATCTATTTAAGGCTTTATTTCTGATTATTATATGTGTATAACTGTTTTGCCTGTATTGTGTACACGATAATCATGCCTAGTGCCCAGGGAAAGCAGAAGAAGGCATCAGATCTCCTGGGACTGGAGTTATAGATGGTTGTGAGCCACCATGTGGGTGCTGGGTGACTGAGCCCTGCTTTTCTGAAAGAGCAACAAGGACTATTAACTATGGTCTCCATTATTTTCCTATTGCTGTGAAGAGACACCATGATCAAGGTAACGTATAGAAGAAATAGTTTATTTGGAACTTACAGTTTCATAGGGTGAGTCTGTGACCATCATGGTAGGGAGCACGGCAGCTGACACCCAGGCATGGCACTGGAAGAGAGAAGAGAGAGAGAGAGAGAGAGAGAGAGAGAGAGAGAGAGAGAGAGAGAGAGAGAAAGAGAGAGAGAGAGAGAGAACTGGGGATGGCCCGAGTCTTTTGAAATTTCAAAGCCTGCCCCCAATAACACACTTCATCCAAGAAGGCTACGTATCCCAATCCTTCCCAAGCAGTTTCACCAACTGGGACCAAGTCTTCAATCGTATGAGTCTATGGGGGCTTTTCTCATATACTATATTTATAATTCTATATTATTTACAATATATTTAATTTTTCTAATTTAATTTTATTAATTATTAATAATTAATTTTATAATTTGTACAAACCTTTAGTGTATATGAAATGCCACATGTTATATACTATAAGTATATTAAATATAGTTGCTTAGTAGGAGCAATAGATACAATAACTGTAGATATCGGTCATATATGTTGAAACAATTTAGTGACTTAGCAAAACAGGGTTTTAAAATTTGTAACTATTATTGTAATATGTGTTGATTTGGCAAGTGGTTCATATGTGATGATTAAATTAGCTTACCAGTGGTTCTCAACCTTCCAATGCTGCTAATTTTTCATACTGTTCCTTTATTTAAAACTTATTTAAAATGTTTGCTATTTATTTACTTAATTTGCTATTTATTTACTTACTTATTTAAAAAACTGCTACTGTTAGGAATTGTAATATAAAAATCTGATATGGAAGATATCTGATATGTGACCCCTATGAAATGGTTATTCAACCCCCAAAGATGTCGCAAACCACAGGTTGAGAACCACTGTCTTAGACCAAAATCAAGGATTTTTTGTTTTTGTTTTTAAAATTTCACTTGGCCATTTGTTAATATTTCAATGATGATTGCAGGATTTTGTTTGTTTGTTTGTTTGTTTTTGTTGCTGTTGTTAACTCTGGATTTGCCTATCATTGTGACTCTAAAGTCACCACTTTGTGTTCTATGCTGGGGTTAACTTGCAGCCTGAGTTCCGGTCAGATGCCATCATTAAGGGGGACCCCAGACAGCACTGGGGGAGTCAGGAAGAGAAAGGTTGAGATTGTCTCTCCTGGTTACTTCTACCCTCCTTTCTCCTTAATTCTGTCTTGGCCAGATCTCTCAGAAACACAGGCTAACCACTGGGTCCTCCTCTTACAAAGCTCCTTCTCTCTGTGGGCTCCTTACTTGCATCCTTTTGAAGTAACTCTCCGTGGTTGCCCCCCTCCAGGGCTTCACTGGCCTTAACTCATTTCCTTCACTTGGCCTGCTTCCTGCAATAGCCCTTACTTAAGGTCTTCCCCCCCCCCCCGCCAACCCCCACCCCGAGAGCCCACTAGGCCTTGGTTGTTATTCCAGGACACTAGATTGTTGCATACAGATAACATCCCACCCCCTTCGTGGCATACTTGGTGCTCATTACACAGGTTTGCCCCTTCATGCGCGTACTGCCTACGTAGACTTTCCACCTTCAAATTTTCCCCCTTACATCTCACCACAGTGGAAGTACTCTCCACTCTTCAAGATGTTTTTGAGAAATGCACTGCCAGAGCCAATTGCACCACACCAGGCTGAGGAATGGTGTGAGAAAGTCTTTGTGATCTCGGGCCAGGGCTGAAAGAGAAAAGCGATGTTTTACTCTGGGCTTTTGTAAAAGCATAACCCTTGGGAATAGACTTCTATCTGGAACAACCTCTGTGCTCTCCTCTGAGAGGGGCATTTGAAGGTGGGAAAGGAAAGAGGAGGGGCCATGGCTCGCCCCTTCCCAGGCGCTCTGCAAGGACTTCAAGCTCGGCCCTTGGGTTTGTCACAGTTCATGCTTGACCTCCGTTTCTCTCTTCCAGGGATGTTTCTTTGGCAGAGGAAACTTGCAGTCTGCCGCAGTGCTTAGCCAGCTAACTATTAAAATGGGGTTTCCTGCAAAACTTTTAACAATTAGTTTGAAGGAAGAGAGTTTACCAATATTCCGTCTGTGGACAGAGGTGGTTAACGCTTCATATGAAAAAGATGAGGAGGGAAACGGGAGGATTCTAAGATTATCAAACACAGCCTGTTTCATCATTGAGTCTGGGTATCTTTAACTCATCAAAACAAAGATGGGTAGGGAATTACTGACTGCTCTGAACAGTGCTACATCTTCGTGGTGTAGAGAGAATACTGCAAACAACATGCTTCGGCCTTTAAAGAAGCTTGAAGGCCATGGCCATGGGCCTGACAAGCCATCAGGGGAGAGCATTTCATCCAATCAGAGAGCCTGGCTTTTGCTCCAAGCCCTGACACCCAGCAGCCATCTGTTTTGAAACAATGTCATTTACTTTTCTATATTCTGATTGCAACTGAAGTGACGGAGGTGACGTTTTGCCCTTTGTAACATTCAAGGACTATGGAGAGAGACATGGGAGATCAGGCAGCTGCTAGTACAGCACAGGGCACTGAAGAAGCTCCCGGTATCAGGATGTTTAGGACTCCACTATCAGATTCCAGGGCAGGCAGGCTAGGAGGTGCACTTTTCTCAGGAGGAGGCTGTGTACTCTGAGGAGCCAGGTGTGCTGATCTCAATCCAGGAGCTAATTGTGTGTGCTCTGAGAACCTTGATGTGTTCCAGCTCCAGTTTGGGGGAAAGGGGAGCTATCCTAGAGACTCCACGTTCCCGCCTGCCAGCGTTCCTCCCTCTTGTTTCCGGAGCCGTCCCATCTTAGCTTTGCTTCAGCATGATTATTCACTAATCTGGTTCCTCTCTTCTCTCCTCTTTTAACCAGAGACTCTAGGATGACTGGTGGATGCAGACTTGGACTAGAAACAAACTGGGCAGAAAGCCGCCCAAGGTTCACCAGGAGTCAGAGATCAGGTCATTTTTATATTTGCAGCTGTGTGTGTGTGTGTGTGTGTGTGTGTGTGTGTGTGTGTGTGTGTGTTAGGTGTATCTAGTGAAAAGAAGGCTCATGGACCAGAAACCCATCTGGGTTTGTTTGGATGAGTAGGGAATGATGGGAATTCTGAGTGCTCAGATTATAAATATTACAGAGCTTATTCAAAACCTCATTTACTTCTAGTTTGACGGGCTCTTTACTCTCCATATTTAAATTCCATTTGCAGGCACCGACCCTGATACTGTTAAAGAAAATAACAACAAACAAGCCATAGCTAAGGGAAATGCAAATGGCTTTGCTTGCTTCTTTACACTTCTGGGTAGTGAAAATACAAACAATTGTTATTCTGAGGGTCTCACTGAATATACAAAATCTTTGGGTTTTTTTAGGAGTCGCTTGAAAGGTTAACCTCTTTCTATAGAGTTCTTTGTGTCTAGAAACTAATTTTTGGTACTTTTTTTTTTTTTTGCCTTGCTGCAAAGTTCTTATAAACTCACTGAAGTTTCCTGTACCAATATAGCCATACACCGAAAATGAGGGAATCATTTTGCTTTGGGAAACTTTGTTCTTTGACATTTACAAAGTCTTCTTACTATGCATCTTCCAGAAGCAGACTATGCTATGTAGGCATTTGTGTTCCAGGGTACAAGGAATTAGAATTCTGCCATGACCTGCCCTGGGCTGGAGTTAGCTCACACATCACAGCGATGACGGCAGCAACAATCTGTGCTCAAGATGTGGGATCCTCCCAGAAAATTCCCTGGCCCCAAGGTCTTTCCTTCCTGGATAATATTTTCCAGCAGCTTTCTCTGTGCACCCACACATAAGTATTCATTTTCGTGCAAATCTTACATGCTCATTGTTCACTTTTTACTGTAAATTCACTGTGGACAAGCCAAGATGGTGCACTCTGGGTAAATCCTCTAATAGGGCCACCAAAGAGACATGATCTAGCATCCAATGACTCAACTTAAGTGGAGACCATCAGTGAGCTGTATCTAAGCAATACAGATAGATGTCTTCTGTCTTCCTGCAGAATGGGGAAAAAAAAGTACCCATAGAATTCAAAACCTAAATTTAAAAAAAAGGTAGGATTTTTATACACATAGTGAGAGACTTGGACTCTCTTATGCAGACAGGACCTTTGCTAGCTAATAAAGGCAGTGAATTCTCAAGATGGCCAGCTTCTTCCTCACACTCCCCACTTGAGACCAAAGCCTGACAGCTTAAAACAAAGGCTCTGCTGTCTTTTGTCCCAACAGTGGGCCCTCTGCTGATGGATTGGCTCAATAAGTTCAAGGCCAGATCAGGATGTGTTGCGCAACAGTTCTGGTCCAATCAACCATCCTAGCTTTCTTTAAACTGACCAATCTTAAGTTAGGGAAGGAAATGTCTTTAGAAGCTTTAAAAACCCCCAAATATTGAGAAGAGACTGGATTTTTGGCTTTCTGAGTCACCCCTGTGCCTTGCAGAGGGCCTATGTACCTGATGTACATGTGAATTTTCTCAACCTCCCCCCAATAAACGCCTTTCTTCAACTGCTGATCCTGTGGGGGATACTTTAGGTTTCTCTGCTGCTACCTATTGTACTGCAAACATTTGCTGCCTTTTAGTTCTCTAACCAAAAGAGGAAGGAAAAAAAAACCTAACAAAACAAAACAACAAAAACTCTTAGACTGTATCAAGAGGATACCCCCAGTTTAAAAAGAAAAAAAAAAAAAGACTTAAATAGGTATGAATGCCGCCATGTGTATTTCAAAGGAGACTTGATTTATGGAAAGTACATTCACGCATGTGCCAAGAGGAAGTATAACTGTGGTGTGCTTGGTTCTTGCATTTCAGTGGCTCTGGAACTCTTCGGCTGAATAGTTATCAGGCCTTTGGCAAGCACCAGCTGTGGTTCATCGCTCAGATTTGGATCAGCCTTTCTTAAATACTTCTACTGGAATTCCGCCCTCACCTCATGCTCTGTCTACTGAGTCACAATATTGGAATTTTCTTTGGCTCTAATGATTTATCAAGCAGCTCTTTAAAGATCAAGATGAGTATACTTGGGCATATGGTCTGTTTTGTAATGAGCTGCACTTGTTCCCATGTGTCAATGCTCAGAGATACAAACAGTTGTAATTGTAGGCCACATAGGCTGTGATTATTCCACAAAGGATGTTTCAGGGAGGCCAGCCCAGAATTTGAAAGTTATTACAGAAAACCAGCTTGGGCTTGGGGTGCAGCGATAACTCATTGCCCTGTTAGTGGAAAGCACAGGTGTGGGGATGGAGGAAGTGGTTTTGGCACAGGTAAAGGGGAAGCTGCCATAATTAGTAACCACTCAGGAAGAATACATGGCACTGGTGCTAGAGAACCCATGGACCAAGAAGAAGCTGGATTCAGAGGGCGTCACAAACCCACAAAGTGGGTTAGACCTTGTCCCAGGACAATAGCAAATCACTGAAGGATATTTAGTTTACTAGTTTGTGTGTTAACAAGCTCCCTTCCCCCATATAATCCAAAATGGATTCCAAGAAGTAGATAACAGATAGGAGAGATCTAAGGAACGCTGGGTGGAAGATAAGAGAAGATGGAGAATTCAGAAGATTCAGGAAGGGAGGTGGGAGGAAGACGATGTATGGTTATGGGGGAGCAGGGGTTGGTCAACAGCACTTCTTTCCTTTCCCTTGTCACTCTCATCCTTAACAGTGACCTATTGTTCAAAACCTAGATCCTCCAAGCTATTGAGAAAGACATAGGCTGGAGGGCAGAAATAAGAACCAAGGCCATCAGAAAGGCTGACAAAGGAGCGTAAGAGTCAGAGGGATTCATATCAGCGTCTTCAAGAAAGCCGTTCATACGTAGTCCTTATAAATTCCAAGCCACTTTGAGAGGCAAACTGAAGCTAATTTGTGCTCAGCAATTTGGCATTTTTTGTCATCAAAATGAGAGTTGGTCCTTTATAATTTAATCAAAGGAATTCATAGGCCTTATGGAGGGTCCCTTTAATCATCTTACATACCAACTGTGAGACCAGGAGGTGGTAAATGACACTACTCTCCTTTGATAGAAGCACATACTAGAGTCTGTATCCATTAGGAACTGCCCAAGGACAGGACAAAGTGAGCCATTTGACAAAGCAACAAGGAGTAGAATCTCTCCAATGTAGCATTTTCTACTGGGTTGTATTGCTTCAAACTGGCAGAGGAGGCAATGTGTTAGACAGGTTGGGATTTCTTTGGTATTCTTGTTATGGTAGATAAAATTTAGAAACCTGTTTGCAGTCAAATAAGGTTAATGGTGTTTATCAAGAAAGTAGTGTTGCTTCTCTATTTGGTAGCATGAACTTGGGAGAATGGGGCCTAAAAACGAGGTGGACTAAAGTCTCATGCAATAGCCAACTTTATTCAGAGCATCGGACAATTTATAGTCTGAGGCTTAGGCAAGGTCATGTGAGCAAAGTTCACTTGATTTCAAGTCACAAGGGGAGGGTCATGTGAGCCATGACTTACTTATATAGTCACAAGGACAAGGTCACCTGAATAAATTTGTGAATAACATTCTTCTGAATAGCAATGGGTAAGATGATAGGCAATTTAAAGTGAAATCCACTCCTATCATTACACATAGGGAGGGGCAGGAAAGCTCATTCCAGTCTCACAAGGACTCAGAAATCTCCTCACACGGCTTTGTTCATGGACTGTGCTCCAACATGTTGCAGCTCCAACATGTTGCATCTCCATCTTCTCTGCTTCCACCTAAGATGGATGTGATTGTTCTGAATCGACTATATAAGTCTGCCCTCTCTTCAGTGATTGGATTAAGTATGGTCATGGGATACTGCTCCAGTCAAGGTGATGGGGGAAAGAGTTTCAGGTTTTATACCCTGTTTCTTCTGGCCGTAGAATGTCACTGCAGGTTGCATACAACCTTGGAGAATTTAGGAAGTCAAATACATCCTGCTATAGTGAAGGCATGTAGTCAGACGTGATAGTTTCATTGAGTTACATGGCTAAAAGCTTATCTTCAGTACCAGTCTTCGGAGAATTGTGTGTGGACCTTCCTTTATAAGGGAACAAATGCTTATGAGATGGAGCAAGAACATGTCCAACATGCATAGAAAACAATGCTGGGCTCTTACCAAAGGGAAAGGCTTAATTGCACATTCTACAAGGGGGTCAGGATCTGAAAAGATCTCTCTGACTGCTTTGGTTGCTTGGTTAGTTGTTTGATTGTTTGGTTGAGAACATGGGGCTGGTTGGCTGGATAGTGGGGAGGGAAAGGTACTGGGGGCTCTTTTGTAGAGATATAGGTGGCTGCATACTAGGAAAGCAGATGCCAAAGAGTCTCTGAGTCCACGCTATGGGCTTTTCTTGAAAGGCAACTGAATTGTTATTTAAGGACTTTATGCCCGAGTGAGCACATGTCTAGCCAGCTACTTCTTCACGTTACTAAGAATGAGAACTTTGGTTGACGTTCACACTTATATTTTGCTTAGTTTGTCTCAAATCCAGACAAGATGAGGCATCATGACCATGCATGGGCAGGAACTGACATGAGCTTTTCTCCTGGCTCATGCACGACCGTATCAGCCCCATCTGTGGTCTTCTCACCCCAGTGAGCTCTCCTATTGAGAGAAGTGGGTAGACGTCTGATAGAGACTTGTCCTGTGGTTCTTTTGGCTTAGAATATCCCTTATTCCTGGTCCTGTGCTACTCTTGAGCCCTGCCTGAATACGTCCTTTGGAGAAGAATCCTTGATCCCCCTCAGCCTCAAAAGCCCATGAGAAGGATTTTTTTTCCCTTTGACCTTCTTTAATCCCTTACAGTAGCATGAGTTTATTTTTATTTCACTGATTCACTTGGCCTCTGCTTCTAGAGGGAAATCTCTCTCTCTCTCTCTCTCTCTCTCTCTCTCTCTCTCTCTCTCAAGTCCTCAAGGTGCCTTATAGAAGTTGTTTTGAAAAATTGTGAAAGGAATTCTGATGTCATAACTAAGTTGGTAGGTGCTTGGCTTACCACTCTCAAGCTCTGACTTTGATCTCTTAGAGTCCATGTATAAATTCAGGACTTAGCGACATTCGTGCAATCCTAGCACTGAGGAAACAAAAGCAGGTGGATCCATGGAGCTCACTGGACAGCCCACCTTGTCTACTCAGTCAGTGTCAGGCCAGGGAGAGGCCGTGACTCAAAACAAGAGGTGATGACAGCCAAGGTGCAATACCTGAGGCTTCCATACTTCATACCTGTACACATATGAACACATACACAGACACATGTATACCTGTACACATATGGACACACACCCAGAGACACATGTATACCTGTACACATATGGACACACACCCAGAGACACATGTATACCTGTACACATATGGACACACACCCAGAGACACATGTATACCTGTACACATATGAACACACACCCAGAGACTCATGTATACCTGTAGACATATGAAAACACAGAGACACATGTATACCTATACACATATGAACACATACACAGAGACACACAGCTACATGTATACCTGTATACATGTGAACACACAGAAACACATATGTACTTGTACACATATAAGCAAACAGATAGAAACACACAGACACATGTATACCTGTACACATATGAACACACACACACACACACAGGAAAAAGGCAAAATATAATAAGTCAGGCAGTGGTGGACCCAAGGATTTAATCCCAGCTACTTGGTAGGTTGAAGCAGGAGCCAGTGAATTCAAAGTTATCACGGGCAACATGGTGTGATGCTCCCCCCAAAATGTAATGAAATGAAAATATAAGCTAATATGTATATCTTTCTATCTCTCAAGGACTTTGTATGGATTAAAGAATATAAAATAAGAAAGCAATAGAAACCTCATGTTTACTCAATAAGTGATAATTTTTGTTCGTGTTATCGTCGCTATAGCTGCTATTATTACTGTTCATACCACTATATCACTTGGCGCTGGCTTTAGGTAGGATTCTGTCCTCTGATTAGAGAAACCCGCAGGGAAATGTCTCAAGGGCTTTTTAACATGTTTAACTCTGTAACTGTGATGAAAACTGCAGTTTGGTTGGGTCTTGCGAATAACATATCCCTACCCCCACCTCATTTATTTGTTAGTTCGAGTACCTCTTGCAACCTTTTACAAATAAGTGGGTTGATTCACTCTAACGCGCACTTTCACCAGTTGGCTCTTTTCTATGTAACCCCTCTCGTCCCTATTCAACAGAGGCTAGTAATTACCATAGCAACCGCAGCATGCGGTGCCTTGTGCACTCTCAGAAACAAAGCACTAGCTTTGAGAAAAAAAAAATCACACACACATTAATTTGTTACATGAAATTCTATTTCATGCTATTTACGAAGGGAATCGTGCCTCCAACTAAACCCACTTACCTTCCTCACTGGACTCTGGGCTCACGGCTGCTCTACTCTCTCCCCACCCCCATGGCACTCTAATCTGGACACACATTGACTCATTTTAAATATGATTTTTTTTTTTGTGCAACTGGGAGAGAGGATGGGGAGGATTTGGTTTCGGCTGGGAGGCTCAAAGGTCAACGAAAGGGTGCGCGGACCTATATAACAGTTGTTCCTGTCTGAGTGATGACTGTGCTACCACGGGGATTCATTAAAATGGAGCCTATTGCTGTTACAATGAATGAGGCTCTCCATAAATTCTGCTGAGATCCTGTCAGTGGCTAAGCCCATAGGTAACACTTAAATGCTGCACCTTCATCTGCTTGCTGGTGTCTGGATTCCAACCCACAGGTGCCTCTCCCTTCTCCGGAGTTTATGCATACTGACTCCAGACCTATTAAGAACCCAGAGCCTGGAATGTATGCACTCCCAGCAAGCAAGCTTTCCTAGGTTCTCCCTGTGTGTGTGTGTGTGTGTGTGTGTGTGTGTGTGTGCGCGCGTGTGATAGGACATTAGGCTTTGAAATGTGACAAGACCATCTAGGAGGTAGTTAGTCACTTGTACTTGGTCCGAACTGAGCTGGGGCCAGAAAGGGGAAAGAAGAGTTAGCTTAGAGTAATTTGAAGTCACATGGTAATGTCACCTCCCAACCTTGTCCATTTAATAGATGAAAGGAGGCAATGTGTGTGTGTGTGTGTGTGCCAGGGAGTGCTCTGGGCATGAACAGCTCTCTGTGTCCATCGTTATAATCAAAGGGCAATCGACAGAAGGCACTCGTTCTGTCCTGCCTCCTAAGTCACCTTTCAGACTCAGGAAGGCTGGGGAGAAAGTACTTAAATGGGACTATTTTCTGTTGCTGTTTAAAACCAGCCAGTTGGAAGCCACTTTATGAGTTCTCTAGTTGAATCTCTGATGTAAGAAAAAAATGCTTTGGTTTGAGGGGAAAAAACATCCCAGTCAAAGGCTTTGCAGGTCCAGGGAACAATCAGGGTCGTTCCCTCTGCTCTGCAGGAATTCAGCTAGGTCTTTGGGAGGAAGGGTGGAGGAGGCAGGGCTGCCATACTAGGGTTGTTCCCCCTTCGAAAATGGAACTGAAAAAACATGGAGAGCTCAATCGGTGAGTGAACTGGTGGGAACAGGCAGGCATACCCACATTAGCTGCTTTTTCTTTTTCTTTCACCAAATATGTCATGATGTGCCCTGCATTTATTCACTCTTTAGATGAGAGAATTTCTGGTTGCGATCTGTGATTTCCCCAGATTTGGCTGTGTAGGTACTAACAAACTAACAAAGATATCTGTGAGAAATAATACTGTCCTTTATTGATACGCAAAACTGGAGATACCAGGCCAACGTGTATAAGGCAGATGCCTCTTTGTTCAGGAGGTTGCCTCCAGTCTGCCCGCCCCCTGCAGCCACCTTGCAGAAACCAGGCACTAGGGGGCACTGTTGGCCCAGAGATGGCTCTTTGCATTAACCAGCTTTGGAGGCAAACGCATTAGCAGAGAAGCAGGAAAGTCGGTGACGTGAGGAAATTATTATGCACAGTTCATTTCCTTGTAATTTAACTCTCAGAGTAACAAAAGCATAATGTATAGCCCAGTTTTCTGGTCTGATTTACAACAATTTGAACTAAAAGATGATTTCTGCCTCGCCCCACCCCCTTCTAATCATTTCCGCTGATATCAGCAGCTGAGAATTTTGTATATCACCGTAACCACTGCACCTCTTGAAGCCACAGATTCGAGAAGACGGAAATGTAAAACGTGGTCCGGCAAACCCAGCCGAGCACACGCCACACTCTGTTTCCTTACAGCTGTGGTGCAGGGAGTCGTAACTCTATGTCTATTATGGCTATTTGGCTCGTATCCTGTAAGGCCTTTAAATGCCCAGGAAGTCCAAACGGGGAAAAGCATGTTTGTCCCCCAAAATGTTTGTGGTGTTTCATAACCAGAGGCAAAAGGAGTTTGTTTCCTAGTAGCAGATGCCCCATCTAATCATCCTCCAATGGAGGTCTATCCTTGCTTTGGCCAGCCCTTCTCTGTAGATACTAGCTTAGCTGATCTCCACTTCGTAAGACTCTTAGAGCACACATTCACTGGCATACAGCAACTTAGCATTTCCTAGTGCTTGTCTTGCTTATTGATCTCTCTGTCTCTGTCTCTCCCCACCACACAGAGATATGGGGGGAAAAAGTGTGTGTGTGTCTACTTTGACTAGAGCTCCTTGCTAAGGTATGCCATTTTCTTTAATCAGTTCAAAACCTTGGCCTTAAGAAGTAATTGGTTCATTTTATAGGCAAGGACATGGAAGCTAAAGAACCTACCCAGGGGACTCTGGAATTAGAGGCAGGCTTCAAAACCAGCTAGTTCATTCTGTTACACCATTCTGATGCCCATGTGTTAACTGGGACCGTCGAATGAATAATGGGGGAGGGGGAGCTGTACAGAGATGACTTTCATAAGTATGAAGTACCTCCCAGGGCTCTCTGGACCCCTGCAAAATCATTCAAGGAATTTAACAAGATGAAGCCATTGAGAAAAGTCAGCGAGCAAGTGGTCTCTGAGGACCCAGAGAAACTTGCAAACCAGGATGCTAACATTCATCTCCGGTTGACTCTGAACTTTTGGAAGCCAGGGAAACGGGGTGACCAAGGAATGCTGATTCCCAACCCCTGGGACCACATTACTAAAACATATGGAACCGATAAGGAAATTAGGCACGGTCCCTAAAGGGTGGTTTGAAGAACTCAGAATTTCAGCACCTCTGGGGATTAAAGCCACAATAAAGGAAATATCTTGCATATCTTGATGATTTTTACCCTTATCATGCATGCTATTTGTATGCTTTCCCAGCCTTACTGAGGAATAACTGACAAACGTTGTAATATGTAAGATGTACACTAGATATAAATGTATGCACACAATGTAAGTTGTCCATACACTCAAGCCAGTTAACACAGCTATGCCCCCCCAACTAATGTTTAAGATCTATTAATTACAGCAATCACACTGTACAATGCATTTTCAGAACTTATTTCTGTTGCCTAACTTTTCCTCTGATCTTCGACACTACTTTTCTGCCCCTCATCTTTATCCTGGCACTACACTACCACTCTCCTCTTTGCTTCTGTGAGATTGTTCTTTTATGTTCCACACATAAACAAAACCACATACTAGTCGTCTCTCTGTGCTTCAGCTAACACAGTGCTTTCTGGTTTCACCTGTGTGGCTGAGAATAGCAGAATGTTCTCTCCCCTCCCCCACTCCCACCTGTGTGTGTGTGTGTGTGTGTGCACGCGCGCGCCACATTTTCTTTATCCTCTGTCAGTGTATGTATTGGTTGCTTCTAGATCTTGCTTATTGTGAACAGTTCTGCAGTGAACTAGAGACTGCAGAGGTCTCATTGACATACTGATTTCATTTCCATTTTTAGACCTGGAAAT
This sequence comes from Mus caroli, assembly GCF_978045245.1. Lineage (NCBI taxonomy): Eukaryota > Metazoa > Chordata > Mammalia > Rodentia > Muridae > Mus > Mus caroli. The sequence goes on from NW_028227256.1 coordinate 58,086,253, forward strand.
GGGATGTTTGGATCATATATGGTTGCAGTTTCTGTTTGTTTGTTTGTTTGTTTTGAGAAACTTCTCCACCATTTTCCATAATGGCTATGCTAACTTGTAATCCTACCAATGTTGCACAAGGGTTCCTTGGTCTCTCTCCCTATAACACTTGCTGTCTTTTGTTTTGATAGGTGGCCCCTCACTGAGGTTTGACTTTGCATCTTCCCGGTTCTTTGCAAGGTGAACACTGATTCATCCACCCGCTGACCACCTGTGGGTCTTCTTCCGGGAAAGGTCTAGTCAGGTATACGTTTTAAAGCAAGTCACCTGCTCCCTTGCTGATGCCCTGTCTGAGTCCTCTGTACATCTTGGCTTTCAACACTTCATCATATTGATGGCTTCCAAATATTTTCTCCTATTGCCCGGGCTGCTTCCTCAGTCTGTGGATTGGTTTCCTTGTCATTCAGAAGCTTTTTATTTAGATTAAATTTAAATTAACACCCAAATCCAGGGGTGTCTCTAAATGGTAGAGATGAAATAGCTGGGAAAGAATAGCATTCAACACATTGGCATCAGAAACTTCTAGGGATAGTTTTAAAGGAGATAAAACCTGTACTTATTGAATACGTATTATTGGACACTAAAGCTGAGAGAAATAGAGAAATACACAGGTGAGTGAAAACCACCTTATGTCCATAGATAGTACAATTAATAGTGTCAAAATGCTCATACCACCCAGAATAAGCTGTAGATTCAATGCTACCCCAATTCTTATGACATTTTTCACATAAGCAGACAAACAAAAACATAGCCAAAATTCATATTGAACTGTTGTGTTTTATAGAATGGCAATGTGAGAGGGGGGCCTTGGTAGGCCCTGCCAAGGTCTCCCTCTGAATAATCAAGCCATGTAGCAGGCCTAATGTAAAAGGAAGTTTATTTGAGACCTGGAGAAGCAGGAAGAGGCAGAGAGGGGAGGCCAGAGAAGAACAGAGAGAAAGAGAGGAGAGAGAAAGAAAGAGGGGTAGAGGCCAGCCAAAGACATGTGGGGAGAGAGAGGAGAGACAGCAAACAGTCCTTTTATAGGGAGCCAGGCTTGTACCTAGCTGTTGCTAGGTAACTGTTGGGCGGCGCCTAGAGGAAATGCTAAGAAGAACCACAAAAAGATGTCACTTCATCAAAGGAATCTTGAGGAAAAAGAATAAGGAAACATCATAATCTGTGATTTGAAAACACATTGCAAAGCTGTGGCCCAAGACCAACATAGGTCTTTTTCTCTCACGTGAAATTTAGATTTTCAAAAAGGAAAGACAAAAAAGTTGAAGGAGGATATTTGTGGGGAGGAGAAGTGCTAGCAGGAATTGGGGAAGATTACAGAAGAGGGTGAGCATGATTAAAGTATATTATATATGTGAATGGGGAAGATGAAGATATTAGATTATATTACACAAGTTATGAAATGTTATTAAAAGCAGAACAAAACCAGCATGGTAGCAGCATGTAGACAGAGATAGAGGAATGAGACAGAATGGAGAACCCAGAAAGGAGTTCACATATTCTTGGTCAGTTCTTCTTAGACAAGGCACCAAAACACTGAAGAATTGAAACTAGAATTATCCAAAGAAATGACATGGGAAAGTTTGTTGACATCGATTTGAGCCATGAGTCTTAGGCCATGATATCTGAAGGACAGGCAACACACGCTAGAGGAGACAGATGCTCATGGACGTGTGTGAGCGTCACACGCCTAGGTGGAAGGTATCTTCCCAACACAGTGAGCACAGCGCCCTGCCAGCTTCTGTGTGTGGTTCTGGCTCCTTGAGCCATCATTTCATGTGTGATGTTCAGGATGGAGAAAGAGAAGTACTGGGTTTTGAGGACATAAAATCAAACAGGGTTACTTGTTGCCCCTAACTCTTAGCCACTCTGTGAACTTGGGCCTTCCCCGTACTTGTCTGAATCAATCTTCTCAAATATAAAATAGGAATAATGAATAACTGCCTTATAGTCATGGTAAGGATTGAGTCAAATGAAGAATGAACCACATGGATCCAGAAACAAGCCATGCGTGACCTCTATCTCTGAGGGGGAAATCTTATCACATCTAACGGCTAAGAAATGTGAGATGATGAAATGCATCCCCCAAAATGGAAAAAAAAAAACCCAAACCACTTTCATATAAAAATTTACCTTCCATATCAGTGGAATGTAAAAAAAACCAAAAAAACAAAAACAAAAACAAAAACAAAAACAAAAACAAAACAAAACAAAACAAAAAACCCCACCCAGTACCAAAGAGACAAAAGTGAAGAAAACGAATGTTAAGAAATATTGATATTGAATGGATGTGGTGCATCACCTGTCTTATCTGAGTATTTAAGGAAAGTAGTTAGAGAGGTTTCACAGCAAATTGGGAGGAAGAGATAGGTTTGGGAAACTGAAGCAAGAGTGAGCAGGCTGGGGGCCCTTATATAAAACTTACTTAGACCTGAGGGTGGGAGAAAGGAGCCAGTTTCAGAACAGCATTGTTGTGGATGTTTCCTGGATTCTTTCTGTTCCACTCCTATAGCATCCTCAGGGGACGAGGGTACTGGTGCGGAAGAGGAGTAGGATCACCCACCCTATCTACCTTTGGGAGCAACCGACCACCCACCCTACCTTTGGGAGCAACCACCTTGCCAAGGTCTGACCAGAGAGGAAAGCACAGAGATCCTTCTCCTTTTGTGCTAGACTAGACTGTGTGGATTTGAAGCTGGACAGGTGATAATACTCAACTACCATCCTCCTCCGGTCTCCAGCAGTGGAGCGTAGAAGCAGCCCATTGACCAATGCCTGGCAGGGCCGAGGGCAATTCAGCAAGAGGCAACCAGTGAGGGAAAAGGCAACAACAGCTAGCTGCTGCAGAGAAGTTCTGACAGTTGAACCCTGTAGACAGTGTATAGGTGGCACCTTCTGAGGCCCTGCCTCCACCGACAGGATGCCAAGGAGGAGAGGTGGGAAGTGAGTTTGTAATTCTCTGTTAAGTTGGTGAGGGGAAAGAATCATAGAACTCAGAGAGCTCGGGTTAGTGGGATCTGATCTGTATTTGCAAATTGCTGAGGCCCAGGGGCCTGCGAGTAACCTTTTAAACACCCACTGCAGGATAAATACCAAGTTCTTAGCTTGCTTGCTTTCCCTGTCATGTTAGAAGGCTTCTATTCGGTGACCTCATCCTATCATCAATGAGATCTTAAGACCCAGTCTACCCAGTACCCTATTTTGTCTTCTCCTGGGCCAAGGTAGAGCTGTAGGTTAGAAGCAACCCCAAAGCTGTCAGTTATGCGGAGCTCTCCTCCCAGTGCTATTCTTCCCCTTCTGTGATAATCCACCCCTGATTCGAGTTCACAGAGTCCTAGACACATCTTGTCCCTCGGCATTGATACTTGTTTCATTGTCTTTGGGAAGGATGCTCCCTAGATTTGCTTGTCTTGGTTTTATTTGGGTGGGGGAGTGCCTTTGCTTGAAGGTCACTTTCTCAGTGCTATCTACCTGACTGCCTTAATTAACCTTCCTCTAGTCCCCTTCTGGTCCTTGGTCTGTCCTCTGCATCACTGCCCTATTGCATCCATCCCTGTAGACATATTTTTGCTCACATTCATTTACTGTTTGCCTCTTATGCAGGAACAGAGATGTTTTCCCATCCTGTGTATTCCCTAAGGAATGCCTGATACACAATAGGACCTCAAACACTGGCATAAAAGTTATTAAAATGTCACACCTTTCATTAGTATTTCTGCCATTTCACATTGCTTAGACAGAAGGCATTATTTTGTTTTCTTAACATTTTCCTTAACACATCTAAGAATTCTTTCTTATTCCATATAACTCTGGACACAAGGGGGAAAAGATGCATAAAGGAATAAGGAAATGCCTGGTGGAGAAACAAACAACACACACACAAAGGCCACATGGCATTAAAACCAAAGGGAGATAATTCAGTCCTTGAATGCTAAGGCTCCATACCATGTGATGCTATAACAATGGCAGTAATAACAGTAATAGTGGTAGCTGTTAAAGGATACCACCTGCAGGCGAGGGCGTCATTTTCCAGACCTGTAATTAGTATCATAGAATTGTCTTTTGGGGGGAGACTAGAATTCCTGTGACCTTATTGGGGTAGGGGGTGGGGAACCGTGGGGAAACTGATGTGGAGATGCATAATAACAGGAAGTAGGAGTAGCACTGGGAATCAGGAGGAGGAGAAAGAGGAAGAAAGACGAGGGGATCGAGCCAACACCCCTGGCTGAATGCCTCATGCTTCCCGCTCTGTTGCAACTCAACTCCCACAATTTTTTTGCCTCAGAACATCAAGTGTTTAAAATTACCCACCCCATCTTCCAGGAGAATTAGTTGTCTACATGAAGGCTTTCAAAACATCAAGAAAGAAAGTTTCCCTGGAAAACGGTGAGGATCTCAGATCACTTATAGTTAGCAAAGTTCAGAATACCACAGAGCTTCCAGAACCTTCTGTCCAAAATGTTTGAAAATTCAGCCTCCCGCTGTTGGCTGGGTTGTGTGTGGCAAACTCAGGGCAAACTGAATTTGGGAACTCAGCCTGGGCAGTTTGTGTTGCACACAAGCTCACAGCCACTCCAATTCCCTTCCTTCTGGTATATTGTGCAAAGCCAAAAACCACCCAGTTGGAGAACTAGATCCAGAATCTAGACACAGCAACAAAAAATGCCACCCTGTCCACGTTACATCCAAATGAAACTACAGTCTGGATTTGGAAACTACAGTCAGAAGCGCAGGATCCAGGGGAGGAAAGCAAAGCTCTCAACTCCTGTTTACGAAGAGTTCGTCCCCTTGGGGAACAGAGTGACATAGATTAGTGCCACCACTTCTTTCTGATGGAGAAATTGTGCCAAGAGAAAGAGTTACCACAATTTGCTTCATACAGCTCAGGTGGAACAGAGTTTTTGCTAATTACTGGCTGGCAGCAGTCGTGTTTTTAATACCATAGCAACGATCAACTCCTGGTTTATTCTGAGTTGATCAAATTATCCAGGTCACAAAGACATTTAAAAACAAAACTACCTATTCTGTGGCTGTAAGGAACTGTACTTTGGAACTGACAGGGTCTTCTGCTAACTGACGAGCTTCTTGCATTTCCTCTCTGGGGTTCCAAGACCAGACCTTGATGGTGTGGCTTAGAAATCTTTATCACCAAGCCTCTTATTTGATTTGGATGTAAGTATTCTATAGCACACTTTGAGATGCCACACTAGGTTATAGCTGTTGGTTAATGCCTCTCACATAGTGCCTACCACTCTGAGTTGGCTAATACTGTGGAGGCACCAGACACACATAGCCACTGAGCAAAAGAAATACAGATAGTCCAAACAGAGATGTGCCGTATGTGTAAAATCCACACATATCAATTAAACAGTATGTATATGGAAGTATTGTATACATTAAAACCAGTGTAGCATATCTCATATAAAAATCTCGTATTAGTATTGTATTAAAAGAATACTATTTTGTTATGTTATGCTCCATAAAATATCATTAACATTAATTTCACTGTTTTTTTTTCCATGTATTTTAATGTGGCAGCTTGGAGCTGTGAGTTGTTCTAGACACAGGCTTTTGGCTCACCGGAAATTTCCAGATAGAGTATCTCTGGTTTTACTCTCCTTCATTTTACTGATGCCTTAAAAAGAAATGAGGTAGTTAGGGCTAAGGCAGTTTATATGGCAGACACTGAACACAGGTGGCCTCTGGTTCAATCAAAGCCTTGGAGAGATGCTGGCGGCACCTATAAAATGTTGGTTCGTGCAGTCATTCCCAAAGTTTCACTAACAAAACAAAACAAAACAAAACAAAACAAAACAAAACAAAACAAAACAAAACAACTTTAGCATCTGTTGACAAATGCAGAGATTCAGGACACTCACAATCTCAGATGAAGGAATTCTAGCTTCAGGGTGAAGCAACTGCTGAACTCGATACACAGGCATGGGCAAATTATTTAAATTCTGTTATTTAGAATTCAGCAATCTGAAACCCACGGCTCCATCACTTCATTTTGTTAGCACTAATCGTTTTCACAAAGGTATTTGTTGAGATAGGATCCTAAGACATGTGTTGTTATGCAATTTTCATTAGCTTGGTTTATAACTTTAAGTCTTTGGACACCTGGTGTGAGGCTCACCATCTTAGTTCTTTACAGGCCTGGAACGAATTACTGGATAGGATTGCTTAGTGCTGAGTGCTTCCATCAAGTATGAGCTATAGAAGGGAATTCTACCTGAAAAACAAAGACCAAAATGATAACTTCAAACTCCCTTAGGCCCCTGGCTCTAGCCTCAACTACAAGATATTTGGGTGGGTTGTCCTGCCTTTGTCAGACAGGTGCAGCTGATACATGGCGAAGCACACAGGCCATGTCTACTACTCATTCGAACAAGGTGTCTCACTAAACCCTCCAAGTCAGTCCTCTCCAGTGAGGGTCTCACTGCCAAGCAGATGGATTCCGCTGCCACTCAAAGCAGACAGTTGCTCACTTGAGCAATACTCATTGTTTTACATTTCAGTCATGAGCCCAGGAGCTGTGACCTTGTTGCATATGTCATTTCTGCTGATAAACCATTAACCAAACCAAGACATAGGTCCAACTGAGCTCATGGAGAAAGGAAAGAAAAGGGAATATTTGTAAGACCAAACTTCAAAGTATCTCAGACTCCTGAGTGTCTTATTGATTTGGTGAGGTTGAAGGCCTGCCTACTCTCCTACTGCAAAAGATGACAGAGGTGAGACCCCTCCTTTGTCTGACCCCATCAACTGCGCAGTACAGATGGAGGAAGGGGTGGTAAAAAGGGGAAACAATGAGAGGAAGCCCCTGAGGGGGGCAGTGAAGAAGTCCTGAGAGCTGGGTGACAACGTTCTCAATCACTGTGTCACCTGGCTATTCCTGGGGACACTGGCTTTGTTCTCGTCACCCTAATAACCATCCCCATGTCTTCGTGTTTTTAAGTCTGGCTCTAGAACTTTCCAAATGGTCCTAGTACTGACTCAGTGAATTTTTTTCTCTTTACCATCCCAAAGTGACTTTGCTTGTTTACTGCCTTGTATGGGTGAAAACCATTTTTTTCTCTTTCAAGATATTTAATATTTTTAAATGTTGTAGAAGGTACAGCCCATGGAAGAAACCCATTCAAGTAATCAAGTGGATCCAATGACAGTAGAAATGACATAAAAACTCTTCATTTGGAAAGGAACTGAATTTATCAGCTAGAATGTTTATTTCTTTTTAGTATTTCTTTTTGTTATGCATCCACATGCCATACATTTAATCATTTTAAAGAATACAATATGCTACTTGTATAGCCCTCACCCCTAATGCCAGATCATTTTTTAAAACAATTTTCCTTTGAAACCTCGTTCCCATCCGCAGTTCCCCCTTCCTTCTGCACCTGCAGCCCCTTCCAACTACAAGCCTACTTCCTGTTTGCACGGAGTTTTCTTATGGTAGACACTCACATTATTGGCAATGATGAGTTAATAGTTTATCTATGTGGTATCACGTATCAATACTTTATTGCCTTTGTGTGGATGAATAATATTTCATTGTGTGGTTTTACCACGTTTCACTTTCTATCCATCAGTTGATAGCATTTGAGTTGTTCCTATTTTTTTAAAGCTATTATAACAGTGCTATGAACATTTGTAGACAAGATTTTGAATGAATGTCTGCTTGCAGTTCCCTTGGGTATATATGTAGGAGGGAAATTGCTGGGCCATCTGGTAACTCCATGTTTAACCATTTGAGGACTGTGTTCTATAACAGACAAACAGTTTACTTCCCACCAGTAGTGAGTAAAGGTTCCAGTCAGTACACGTTCTTGCTACCCTTTTAAGATTTAATAGTCATCTTAGCAGATATAAAGGGGTACTCAGTTGTGCTTTTAAGTCACCTGTCTTTAGTGACAATGATGGTGACCACCTGTTGATGTGGGTTTTGGCCACTTGTATGTCTTTTTCATATACATGCCTGTTGAGACGAATCACACACAACAGTGAGAGTTTTGCCTTAGGTTTAAAGCCATTTCCACAAGATGCCATATTGATAGCTGTTTGGGGTATAATTTACGCCATGTAAATCAGAAGCCTCTGATGTCTCCAAGGTTTTAAGGAAGCCTGGCGATGCTGGCTTCATTCTGTCTGGACTGCAAGTGTGTGATCAGGAAATTTAAACTGCACGGGGGAGCTATTACACTATTCCTCTTTTCTTCTCATTATTGTTCAAGATCGCTGGATGTAATTGATATTAACACCCTGGATTTAGTTTTTTAACCTTCTTTCATCTGCTTTCAAAGATAAACCAAATAGAATTCTCCAGAAAACTTAATTAATTTAACTTTATTTGAACCTATTCCCACATGGAACTTGGTATTTCCAAATTAGCAATATATAAGCAAACTTCATGCAATTTTTAAAACGTCTCTGTGAAATAAAGGGGTTGCAGTAGGTTGTCTCAAGTTCCCCCTTTCTGGGATGTATGCTGGGATTCTGACATAGCTAGCTGGAGCTGAACAGAGATGTGAACCCAGGAATGTTAGCTTGAACCCCCTTCCTAGTCAAGATGCCATGCTTCTCAGATGAAGTAACATTTGCAAAATGAGTCTTAAGGGGTTCCTTGGAGGCGGAAGACTCTGGAAACATCAGAAATCAGTCATGGAAGGAACGGTGCAGAAGCAAGAGCACACACTTAAGAGAGGGGTCACAGTAATTATTTTGTGGGTGAACTGTACTTATAGATAAAAGTCATGATTACAAAATACAAAACAGATGGTACTCGGGCAATAGAGGGAAATTAGTCCTTGGAAACCAATGGGATTTGGGCTGTTACATTTGGAGAACTCCAAAATGTTAACGGAAACTTCAACATTAGATTAAAGAGAAGTATGTGGAAAATATTATCCACTTGTAATCTGCTTTCATCTGGTTATTAGCAAAGAATTGGATAAAACCCTGAAAATAGAATCAGGAGGAAATAGAAGCCGGGAAAGCACTAAGTTGGAGATGAAATGGGTTTTAGAACCATGGAGAAGCATGTGAGTCGTAAAAGCTGAGTTTGCTCACTTGTTAACACTTTTCAGCCCGTCTGCTGGAATTACTTGAGAGAAGGGCTGAGTGAGTGTGAGTAACTTGAACTCCAGAGTCTATGGGTCTGTTTCATGCTTAGCACCTTCTTAGGATCCTTGGTCATTTGAACTCTGAACCGGAGGAACCTAAACTATTGCAATTTGTGGTTCAATCCTAGAGTACAGATCATGAGAATTTCATGTTACAAGAAGCCATATTTATACCCATCAGGCCAGGCCAGAAAAATCAAGCAAGGATATGCCATTCTGGACACGGATTTAAAGGATTCTTGGAATTCACTCCAGAGAAGCCAAGAGAGGAGGACAGTCCCTGAGAAGTCCCTGGGTGAGTGAAGACTTCATGTTGCAGAAGGGCTAGTGCGTTTGGAGAACCCAAGAAAGGTGAAGTAGTTAAGATTGTGTGTCAATGTCGCTGGACCTGAATCAAGGCATTGGGCACTTGTGAGGATTTTATTGATGAGTTTTACTGAAGCCAGAAGACCTGCCTACTGCGCTTGGCCCATTTCCTGGACTTGTATGATCATGGACTGTATAAGAATGGAGAAAGTGAGGTGTGCACTAGTCTATATGCACCAATGCACCACTCTCTGCTCTAGTGTGCACTAGTTGATATACACCAATACACTGCTTTCTGCTCTAGTGTGTACCAGGATGCACACACCAATGTATCGCTCTCTGCTCTAGTGTGCACTTGTATGCATGCACCAATGCATTGCTCTCTGCTCTAGCTCCATTAGAGTTTCTGTCATTTGACTCCCCTGCAACAATGGACTATAACCTGCAAGTGTGAACAAAAAGTGGCTTTTGTCAGAGTATTTTATCATAACCATGCAAACAAGACAAAGGAAACTGTGTTGTTTTGCCAGAGAAGACTATAGAGCATATTTGCTTCAAGTTGGGCAGAATCACTTTGGGCCTTGAATGTTAAATATGAAAGCTATCTCTTCCTTTTTTCCTTTAAGGCAGGGTCTTGGTCCATAAATCAGGCTGCCTCTCTCAGGTGGTCTCATTGCAGCCTCTGGAGTGTTGGAGTTACAGATGTACACATCTCACACAGCTGTTCTTGCCATTAAAGCCTGAAATAGCAATCACAGTAAACTGTTTGCTGGATGCTCTCTCTAAAAATAGGAACACAAGCTGTAGGAAAAGTGAAGGTGTAACCCGGAAAAAATCAAGCTTATCCATATTTTTAAAATATGCTTTCAAACCTGTCCTTTGTCTATTTCTTTGGTATATTTATGCTATTACAAATTAGGTTCCATTGAAAGAATTGTGGAAGAGAAAGTAATGAATAATAGAAGCAAACCTTAAAAGCATCCTATTCATTTTCACTATCAGCTATAACATAACAGATGGTTATGTCATAGGAAACGTCATAGGGGTTATATAAGCAAGTGCTAAGCTCTCACAGCTGAGAAGGGCTGGCGACCATTCCTGCAGGCGAGCTTCGCCTATAAAAGAAAATACGCTGTTTAAACTTCAATTCTTGTTTGTAGAGATCCTAATCTTATAATCTTTCAAACATTCAAACTAGTCCAGGATTTATTCTGTTTCCTTCTAGAATATTTGTTGGCAAATATTGTTACTTGTCAAGGGATCTAGGACCATGTAACTCAAAGCATGGTTCATAAATCATCTCTATCAAAATATTCCTGATCCCAGCTCAGAAATACTGTAATAGATGTTTCTGGAGTCAGGGCCAAAGAATCTGAATTTTAATAATGAATCTGGGTGATTCTATCTGCTGCAGTTTGAGACTTGCTGCTCTGAAGCAAAATAGATAGAATCATCCAGAATGTTTCCTTTTGTTTTTGAGTCTCTGGTAGATTACACAGCAAATGCAGTAAAAAAACCATTTAAATAACCATTAGCTCCTTATGTGGACCAAAAAACAAGGTAACCTGGATTTTTAGTGTTAAAATGTAGTATGCATGCATCCAGGCACTGGAATCCTATTGGGAAAACATACAAATGTGAATTATGTTTTACTTGAACAACTGCAAACTGATGAGGATATGTCTGAAAAGTTTGTGTATGTATATCAGTGTGTGTATGTGTATATGTGTGTGTGTGTTTCTATCTGTGCATGTGTGTATCAGTGTATGTGTGTATGAGTGTGTATGTGTGTATCTAACTGTGTTACTTGTGTATATCTGTGTATGTGTGTACATACATGTGTGTGTGTAGAACATAGTGAAGAGACTGCGTTGTTAATCCATGATTGTGTCTTGTGCCTTAAGACAGTGCCTCAGATGTTTTTATAGGTGAGAATTACTGAAGTTTCAAGAAATACGTGTTGTTTCTGGAAGCAAATAAACCATCTAAATAATTTTATAGATCTAAGGGAAGTGTCTGGATGTGAAAATTGGGTAAGAAAAGCACAATGACATAAAGAAACCAGGACCATTGCACAGATAAAATAGATACAGAACAGCAAAAATACGTAATTAAATCCCTGAGCTACATTATAATCAACAAGCATTTATTCCAGGAATCAAAGACTAGTTGACCAACAGAAGTTTATCTTGTTCTGCCAGATAGAGTGGTGCACACCTTTAATCCCAACAATAAAGAGGGAGAGCCAGGGTGAGGTCTGTGAGTTCAAGGCCAGCATGGTCTACACAGTGAGTTCCAGGACATCCATGGCTACTAAAAAGTTCCCATCTTAAAAAACAAAAAACAAAAAAACAATAACTAAAAAGGTCACCTCATTGATGGTCTAAGGAGGAAAAGCATTATCTGACTAGCATTGGAAAAACCAACTGTGTAGAGTTCAATAGAGTGATGAACAGCAGATCACAGCATCGATTCAGGGCAGAGAAATAAATCTGTATTCTTCACATATTCGTGTGTATAAAATGTATATATGTCAAAATGTATGGATGTAAAATATATGAGTCAAATTAACAATATAACTTCTCAGTGAACAAGAACTAAAAGGAAGCATCCTTAATTTTATAAAAAGAAAACCACTTGCCTAAAATTTTTAAAAAATATCATGCTAACAAAAAAATGTAGATTTTTTCCTAAATAGTATCATATATAAAATTAAAAAAATATTTATTATCATCAATACTGGTTTGCCCATTGCTGGATATCTTTGCCAATTATATAAAATAAGAAAAAAGAAAGTTTTAGAAAAAAAGATAAAATTCTGATGTTTTACTGATAGTATGATTGTCTCTATTAAAAATTCAATCAATTTTGAATTCAATCTAACTTAATCAAATCAGTAGGAACTTTCTGAGTTCAATAAAGCAGATAAACAAAATTACCATGCAATAGAATATTTTTTAAGCAGTAGTAACAAACTAGAAAATCCCACTAAACTCTAGTGTTCACAATACCATTCAAATTTTGAAAGTAAATTTTATCAGAATACAGTCATATGCAATGTAATTTAAAAACAAAGCAGAAGATACTAATTCACATAAACATAAAAATGATTAAACTACTGTAATAGTTAGAAAACTTTAAAATAATAAGAATGCTTTGCAACAACCAGAACTACAAGAGTTGAGCATGAGAAAGTCCACAAGTGCCAGCGAGGATACAGAGAGAAGGTACATATTCCAGGGCAGAAGCTGGTCCAGGTGCCCTCTCTGCACAGTAACCTGAAGGTGTCTGGTGCATCAAACTATGTCTATCCCACAGTCCAGTGACACAAACCTAGTCTTAGTCTTTTTTAAAGTATGCTTCATTTAATTCTGTTTTTTCTCTCTCTCTCATAAAACCCTATCTGAGGCATGGCTGGAGCCCTGGCCCATTGTCTGTAGACTCTGGTGTGGGTTTTAAGAAGATTGTTGGTGAATTCTTGATAAGGTGACTTGGGGAACACTATGTCTTTGCAGGCATCAGGGGTGCAGGTGGTGGCAGATCTTGGAGATGGCATCAAAAGTAGCCTTGGAAAAGTTGTCCAGACTGGCAGTGCAGCCCCCTGGCAGAAGCATGATTACCAACAGCACTGGCCAGAGGCACAACTGCTGAGACAATGCTGGTGTTTCTTGGCATGGTGATGAGGTAAATCAGCACAGAACCATGAAGCCTTGACGAGACGTGGTGGAGCTTTATCATCTGGTCCCCTAGTTGCCTCTCCTCACAGGTACAATCCATAGACCAAGGTGGTGGCTGCTCAGATGGCTGTCCTTTCCTTGTTACATTTCTGAACAGCTCTACCTGTGTGACCATTGTAGTTCCTGGTAGCAAAAATAAAACAAAACAAAAACAAAAAAAAATGTTCTAAGTCTGGTTCACTGGGCAGGCCACCATGAGACTGCTTCTCCATTGGCATGATCTTAAATACAGCATCCTTAAAGCATTGCCTCTCCACTCACTGAGAAGAGTTCATAACTTCAGGGTTCTGATGTAAAGGATGAAAAGAAAAATTGCCTCCAGGGTACTGATCTTCATGTTTTGACCAGTCATCCCATCTTAGAGACAGGCCTTGTTTCTATGAGCTACAATGGCCCAAGACTACATCCTGACCATGATATCCTTGGGAGCCACTCACTGTCAAGTCTCTATGGAAATGTGTGTGCCTGCCAATCCTGAGCCCCTGTGAACTCAAGGGCCTTAGGCCCCTCTTGCCACAAAAGCATCAGCTTCCATTTGATATTTTTCTAGGGAAGAAGAGGAAAATCTCCTCTCCTCTTAAACACTTCACAAAAATAAACAAAGGAAATACTCATAGACGCATTGTCTTCTCTGTGAAACACTGCTGATCACTTAGGAGTCCTCAATAGTAAAACAGATAAATCAAATGCTGATGTATGCTCTGGGCCCTTCCAAATGTGTGTGTGTGTGTGTATGTGTGTGTGTGTTTATATTAATATGTATTGATACTCAAACACAGTCTTGAGTAAGAAATCACTTGAAACAGAATTAAATTTCACTTTATAAATAATGCATATAGATAGGAGACAACATTATAATTTTATAAAAATAATTATATCCACAGGACATACACCAAATACATTTATGGATTGTCAGGGTGAAGGAAAATGCAGATGGCAGTAAAATAGTAGAATAGAAGCTGGCCCAGGGTCCTTGACCAACTATAATATTCTGAGGACAGAAGCATGGAATAAGTCTGTGGACCCAAGCTTTAAAAACAAAACAAAACAAAACAAAACAAAGTGAGAAACTTTTAGCTAAACTTTAAAACATTGAGATTATCAGTTTTCAGAAAATGCACACTTGCTCTTTACATCCCTCATCCAGTATGTTTGCATTTGCAGCATTGCTCTCCTTTTGTGGATGGTCCCTATCCCAGAAAGCTGTATTTATGGGCATTTGGAGGAATGGAAGGTTGAGAGGGTTTTGCTCTGCTATTGCTCAGAATGTAATATCCGACTAGGCTATCTGTGTGGCTATCAGCAACATTAGTCCTCCGGTGAATCAGAATTCTACAGGCTGTGGCTTAGCATTTAAATGTAATAGAATCGTATTGAATAGCACTGAGGGGATGCCAAAGCTATTTAGTTTTCAGGATCCAGCTCAGACTGCCATCATATCAACCAAGCATTTCTTTCTTATTGCCAGTGGCTTAAACACAATGCCAGGAACATAGTAAGGCATTTCTTTCTTGTTGCCAGTGGCTTAAACACAGCGTTAGGCACATAGTAAGGCATTTTTTTTAAAGTGAGGCTTACTTGTACTTGAGTGAGTGAAGAAGAATGGAAAACAAAACCTCAAACAAACAAGATTTATGAGTAAGTAATATATTGACAAAAGTTCCGACAACAAAACAAACAGTAATTATAAGTGAAAAAACTTGACAAAGTTGTATAATGAGGAAACTGTCTCTTGGATAAAGAAAGTGGATTTGGTAAATGGTTCCTTGTTTATCCCTTTATGGGGTCCATATGTCCTCTTGTCTAATGGCTGGAGACAAGCCAGATGATGGCTTAGGTTCAAAGATTGGAACTGTTAGGCTTACAGAGAGATCTAACTCAAGGAGAAGATGGCTGGAGACCAGGGGAAGAATGGTAAAGAAACTGGGACAAGAAGAGTCTCTGTGAAGCTGTTGAACAAAAGGGAAAGACACACAAAGTTTAGAGACCAGGCATGGGCAGTTGGCCTCTTCCGGGAATGGGTAAATTGCTCCTCACACTGGAAGACCGAATACAAGCCAGGCTAATGCAACTGGAGGGTTTTGAGCAAATCTGAGTTCAGTTTTTCTGATGTCATTTTCTTTAATCTTTACAACCTATGAGGTGCCTGAGGCAGCAGTTCCAGTCTTTATTTCACATGGGCTAACTTAAGTCTCAGAGACCTTGTGTCTTGGGAAGTTCAGGTCAATGGGAGAGGTAAGATATGAGCCCATATCTTTTATTGTAAAGCTCCAATCATGCCTATAATATCAGTGCCTTTTCTTTAGCCCGTGCTGGGGTGAGGCCAGCTAAAGGGTAAAATATGCATTTTTAATTGCCACAAGAAGAAGATCTGAATCCAAATGAGCTGGGCCTGCTACTAGAAGTGAATGATGTCATAAAAGTATTTCTTAAATGGCATAGACACTGAGTCTATTTCCTGTACCTAGAGCTAGCTATTGTCTATAACTAACTATTTAACATTTGCACGTAATCAAAAAAAAAAAAACTGTTTATAGCGCAGATAATACACAAGATTCTCTGGATTACCAGGGCAGAGGTGGGCAAGGATTCAGAAAAGGATGGCTCACTCCCCAAAAGTTAGAGAAGCAACTAGAAAAAAACAAGATAAATGTCAGTGGGCTACGTAAAAAATAGGGTAGGAACAGAAAAGCACCGAAGAGACTCAGAGGCAAGTGGGGTTAACTGCAGCACAGAAAGAATTGTCGGACTGGAGAGAGTAAGATTTAAGAAAGGAGGTAAAAATGACCCCTTTGGGGTTGACTGATCCTTTCACAGAGGTCACCTAAAACAATCTAAAAACACAGACATTGATATTACACCCCATAAAAGTAGCAAAATTACAGTTATGAAATGAAGTAGCAACAAAAATAATTTTGTGGTTGGGGTCACCACAACAGGTAGAACTGTATTAAAGGGTTGCAGTATTATGAAGGCTGAGAACCGCATGGCTTTAGATGGTTCTGAAAGTATGTCATTCATTTAACACATTTTGAATATGTGTGTAGAGTGTATTCTGTATATGTGCGTATGTTTGCATAATGTGTGTGTGTGTGTGTGTGTGTGTGTGCAGAGCCCAGAAATTAATGCTAGGTGTCTTCTGTCCTCATTCTATATGTTATTTTGTATCTTTTCATTCTGTAAACCATAAAAATATATTGTTTATGTTATTATACAATGAAACTTTACACTTGATCTTAGCCAAAAGGCCGAGAAGCGATACAATGAAACTTTAAAAATTGATGTTAAAGTGGTTATTTCTCTCTCTTTAAAATATAAAGCAATAAATGTTCATATAAATAGATGTCTTTAGGCTTTTAAACAATGTTTCAAACAAAAACTTTGAACACTACTGCTCTGTGTGTGTGTTGTTGTTGTTGTTGTTTTCCTTGTTTACAGTTTTGTTTAACTAGGAACCGTTCATTTACCCATAGTAGCTGAGTCTTGGATTGGTGCAGTCATATCTACATTCCAGTTACAGAACTGCTCCATCATCCCAAAATGTCCCTTTATCTTGTGCCCTTTATGCCTGGGTTTTCTCCTCATCCCAATCCCCTAGGAACAATTCAACTATTTTCTCTCCCCCGTGTCCCTATTTTCTTTTCAAGAATATCATGTAAAGGGAACAAAATTGTAGGTAACTTTTCAAGGCTGGTTTCTTTCACTTAACACAATACATTTGGAATCCATTCATATCATCATTCATAGGGTTTATGGGTTGCCCTTGTTACTATTGTAAGGTATTTCTTCCTTTGTTGGGTAGGGTTTTTCGTTGTTGTTGTTGTTATTTTTAGATAAGGTCTCAGTGTGTGGCCTAGACTGACCTTGAGCTTTTAATCTTGTCTAAGCCTCCAGATTGCTGGATTAGTCATCCCCACATTGTATGCCCTTCCACATTTCTTTGTGAGTCCACCAGTTCAGAGTCTGTAGGGTTGTTTCCAGCTTTGGGCAGTTAAGACTAAACATTCACAGACAAATTTTTGTGTGAAGATAACTGTTATGATGATGTGGGTGGGTATAACCAGGGAAATTCAAATAGAAGACAGTTTAGACATTTGAGGATGTTTAGACAGGGAAGCATTTTAGTTAGAGGGTGTATTAGTCAGGGTTCTCTAGAGTCACAGAAATTTTGGATAGTCTCTATATAGTAAAAGAATTTATCGATGATTTACAGTCGGCAGCCCAATTCCCAACAATGGTTCAGTCGCAGCTGTGAATGGAAATCCAAGGATCTAGCAGTTACTCAGTCTTATACAGCAAGCAGGCAAAGGAGCAAGAGCCAGACTCCCTTCTTCCAATATCCTCATATTGTCTCCAGCAGAAGGTGTAGCCAGATTAAAGGTGTGTTCCACCACACCCTTAATCCCAGATGAAAGGTGTAGCCCAGATTAAAGGTGTGTTCCACCACAAGGATGACCTTGAACTCCGAGATTTAATCTTCTGAAATCCATAGCCACTATGCTTTAAGTTCTCCATACCAAGATCCAGATCAGAAACTTCTATCTCCAAGCCTCCAAATAAGGGTCACTGGTGAGCCTTCCAATTCTGGATTGTAGTTCATTCTAAATATAGTCAAGTTGACAACCAGGAATAGCCACTACAGAGGGATAGTCCAGACAAGCTGTCTTTTTGCCTGTTTGTCTGCAAAGGTTATAGATATTATCGAAGGGCTAGAAATCAGTATGTAGAAGATCTATTGGGCATGTCTGGTGTCCTTTTCAGACTTCTCTGTGTGTCTGGCTTGAAGCACTCCTGTGGCTTGAACCACAGTACTTATCTCCAGCCAACGTTAACATTGGGTCTGAGTTGTTTTCTGACCCAAGTGTTAGTATACAGATGACACCACTGGCCTGCTCTCAGGGACCTGAGAGCTGCTTAAGTCATTATCTTTGGCTACTAGATGTGCCAGGTGTGTGCTACGGATAAAAGGGCCCCCAGCCACCTCAGATCTCTCTCTCTCTCTCTCTCTCTCTCTCTCTCTCTCTCTCTCCTCTTTCTATCTGCATGTCTGCCTCTATCTCTCCCCCATGCCCCCACTGTCCTCCCCTCCCCCAATAAGCTTCTTATACCAGATCTGCTGCATATCATAGTTTCTCGGGGGTACATTTTGACATTAGCCTGCCAAAAGTCCCCTACCCCTTGCCTGCATTTTTAATCTTGTCACTAAGGCTAACTATTCATGTGCCCACTTAGCCTGGTATCCAGGGTAAGCAGTAAGTTTGGATAAACTGAAACATTTGCTGTTTCTTATTTTTGTTTCTAAATAAAATTATCTTTAAAAACTATAAACAATTCATAGTTATGGTAATTTCAGAAATTTATAGCTAAGAAGATCCATTACCAAGTAAACTAAGACCAGTTCCATCTGATCTTTTGCTAGCTTTATTTTTACATAATTGCGATCATATTCTTTATGTTATTTTGTATCTCAATTTTCACTAATATTCTATCATAACCATTTTCTTTTATATAAAACTCCTCATAAAACTATTTATTAAAATAGAAAACATAGCCATTATGCTACATGATAGTCTATCACACAGCTCTAACATAATTTACTTAGGCATTTCTTGATTATTGAAACATTGTTTTGTTTCTGCTTTATCACCAATATAAGTAATACTGCGGGTGAACATCTTTCTTCATAAAGCATTTTTATTACATTTTTTCCTTTTTTTTCATGTTCTCAATAACAAAATCACATTGGAAACCTAAAAAAAAAAAAAAACAAAAAACAAAAAAAACAAAAAAATTACAAAACCACAAAGAGTAACATCTTGAATGACCCTAGGGGACAGTTTATTTAATTTTCTTGGAGTCCCCTCCCACTTGGATGCCTACCATCTGCTGATTTCTGGGGGAGGGATTGCATGAAATGTAGCTTGAAGTCTGGAGTCTGAGTATTGAATTCACTGTGATAAATGTCAGCTGGGGGTTCTACCTAGCACACTGCCTGTCTGGGGATAGAAAGCACAGCAGCTGGGACCTACGCACGAGCCAGGCTTCCTCGAGCTCTGAGGAAGGTGGTTTCTTACACCGAACCTTGATATTTCAACTCCACTTTGTAGAGACGGGAAATGTGGCACTGCTATGAACTGACTTGTTCAGATCCTCTAGCCTCTGCCAGGCTCAGGCAAGATTCTACCCAGCATGGGTTTACCGTGCTCTTCTCCCTGGGGAATTTACAGTATTCCCAGGGCTTATTCTTCTCTTGGACCTTAGCTTTACAAAGGCAGCCGAGAAGGAAGATTTGAGGACCGAAGGTCTAACATGTGGAGAAAGGTCAGCATAATTCCAATGAGGAAATTCTTCTCCAAAAAGCAAATTAAATGAGTTCTTTGCACCCGAATATTTGGAGGCCTACAACTATATGCAGCGTGTTGTTGTTTTTGTTGTTGATGATGATGATGTTTTGTTTTTAAACACACTCACATCTAGGAAAACAACAAGCTCTCACAGGCAAGGCACATCTGCAACCCCAAGGACAGAAGACTTCCATGGTGTTGACTGTCATTTATTTCCAAGTGGCATCTCATACAAAGAATTTTATAATTCAGAAACGTTTGCAATGGCCTACACATTTTTTGCTTTCCTTTTAGAAAATCATTAAGTAAATCAAGTAATTTAAAACCCCAAGAAGCCCCACAGTGAAGCAACCTGTTTAGATGTATCAGATCCAGAATTTTCCATACTTATTTAGACCCAGAGCATCTTTCTCACATGAGTCCTATTTACATCTCACATACTCGGGAAAATGTTGGACCAGGTTTAGGCTAACTTGGGCAGCAATTCTCAGGTCTCTCCTAAGAGCAGGAGCCAAAGCACCATTAGCTCATGGGTTCCCAGAAGTTGAGTGTGGAGGCGCTAGGCTCTGGTGGTCCTGCTCGCTCTCTGTCATGTCTCACTCGTGAGATAAAACAGTGCGGTGCAGTGAAACATGCCGATCACCACCAAACGGGCGAATTCTCACCTTCTGACTCATTTCCTTTACGCTTTTGAAAACTCTGGAGACCAAAGGGAGGCGTGCTTACAATGCAGAGGAAGGTTCCTTCTTCACTTTTTGGGCCATGCCTGGCTCTAGCGTGTCATGTTACAGGGAACACCTGCTGTCCATTCTGTAGCCCAGGCCCCTCAGCCAACTCAGCCAGCTGGTGTTCTCTCCCAGCACGAGCTGTTTCAGGAAAGGGGAATGAAGACTTTGATTTAGTTCTCCCTCCCAGCCCCTTGTCGTCCCCCCACCCCCAAGTCCCCAAACTACCTTCTCCTCTCCCAGCCTCTTCTGGTTATTGTGTTGGATAGAGGCGGTGATTGAATTAAGAAAGCTGCTGAAAGCAGAAACGGGAACGCACAGGAAAAGGAACAAGAGCCTCACACAGGAGCCTTCCCCTTTGCACTCCACTCTGGAACAAAGATGCTCTGAGCTGTGCTTAAGTGGTACCTGGTGATTATAGCATTAGCGGGGCATTGCTCTTCAGTGCCTGTCACTCAGGGCCACTGCAAAGCATTCTGAACCAGGGGAGCTACAGAGAGGCTGGGGACCATCTACAGCCCTGTAATTATGAGACTAATTCCAAAAAGGTCAGAACTCCTTAATCAAACGCTAATCAAAGCGTTTTGTAAATGATGTTGGTTTTCCTCAGTGTGAGAGGAAGGGCAGTCAGGGGGCCAAGGGTCCCAGAATGCATTTTGAAAGTATGGGTAGAGCCAATAGCTTCGCTCAGAAAATTTAGTCATTGGAGTGTTTATTTATATTTTTGAAGTGCAAGACGACATCACTTTCTATGATGTCTTTTTATGTTGTATAATCAGGTTAAGGGACCAGTTCAGGGAAGGCAGCCAAATCTAAAGATATTTAAGTCCCTTGGTTTGTTTGTTTGTTTGTTTGTTTTTGTTTTTTCTAGAAGTGTGCCTGGATAACAATGGTTAAGTTTGTAGAGCCTTTGTCTGCTGATGAAATGCCTTGGTCTGCATGATTTCTGTCTGTTCTTGTATTCATTTTGCAAGACAGGTTCAGTCCATTGCTGAGGTGAGGGAACTGAGATGGGAGCTCAGCTGCTTTCTTTTGGCTCCTTGATAGAGAAGACTCAATTTTGATTTTTTTTTTCCCTTAAAATGCAGTGCTCCTGGAAGTGCTATTATGAATGCAGTGCTATTATATAATAGTTCCTTTTGCTGTAAACCTAGGTCTCCAGCGCCACCCTGACCTCTCTGCCAATAATCCAGACTTTGCTATCCTGACAACCCACTCTGATTTTAAATTGTCATTATAAACCCTTTGGTTATAAATAAATGAAACAGGCAAACAGCAACAACAAAACTTCCCTGTGTCTTTTCAAATTTCAGTGACTTTAGATATTCATTGAAAACACATGTGTATGCACATGGACACAGATATACACATACATACACACATACACATATACAAACATGAGCATACACACACACACACACACACACACATATATATATATACATATATATATATACACATGAACATATACACCCATATATAAACATGAACACAAACAGAGAATTCTTTTCAAATAATCTTATTTGATCAACTAAATCTCATTATACTTTTAGTATGGATTATTAACATCTTTGGAGTGTGTTTGTGTGTGTGTGTGCACGTGCTTAAAGCCTTGGCCATTAGCTGGCCAGGCTGATGGTAAATCTCTAGAAGGTCTCATTGCACAACTGGTCAAGGTCACTGTCCTGGGTGAAGTGGATTTTATTTGTGGTTCTGTATTGTGTGCACCAGGCTGCGAACTCCAGGCAGAACACATTGACTGCAGCCTCCTCTTCCAAACCTCATTTTCTCTCCTTCCTGGGGTGCAAGCTCCCCAAAGTGTGATTAATCCACCTATTGATTGCCTCCTGCCATAGTGAGGGTGAGATATGGCTAGCAATCGGTGCCAGGCTGCTGATGTGACTGGACTGCTTAACCATGAGGTGAGAAGAGACAAGTATGAGCCTGCGCCTTCCAACCCTGTACACACAGAGGGGGCACAATAGCCTTGTTTCCCACATGCTTTGCAAAATGATCCTGCTCATCAAAATGCAGCTGATTCTTTTTCAAATGAATTACAATGTATACTCCCTGCTATCTCAATTGGCTTCACAAAGGTCTAATAAAAGTTTGTGGATGAAAGGAAAGAAGATGAAAAAAAAAAAAAAGAGAGAAAGTAACAGGATAGAAATCTCCTGGAAATGGAACTAAACTAGAGTGTGCTGCTTTGATTAAAGCAGCCTGGGCAGATGTAATGGATGACCAAACGCTTGCCAGCAGAAAGGATTAGAATAGTAAGAAGGCATTTACCTAATATTCAGAGGCAGTGTGGCAGGAGAAAGGTAAGGTGAAGATAAGCTGAGGGAGTCGGCAAAGACCCCAGAGAGAAATGGCGCTTCTGCTCATACATGAATTGGGTAAACCAGAAGTCTGGAGGCTCAGCTCAACACCAGCAAGTTTTGACCAGTAAAGAGAAAAATTAGCTAGCCAGGGATTGGTAAGGCTTTCTCTTCTCTTTCTGCTCCAGCTCAAGAGGAAGCCAAGTGTGTATGCCTAGCTAAGCAGGTGCCATGTTTTCTTTCATTCTGCCCCTTATATTTGGAAGAACCTTATGTCCAGGCACATTGTTCCTCTTGTCTCAGGAACTCCTATCATGAGGGAGCAGAAGGGTAACTTGGACTTCATAACACCTTCTGTTTCCCGTAAAGCTTTCAAGGCATCCAGATAGGAAAACAGAAAAAAAAAAAAACCAAAAAAAAAAAAAACAAAAAACCCCAGGAACTATTCATCAATAGATAGTCTAATGCCTAGTGATTTTTCTACAAGGAGGGTAAAAGTGCTGTTTTTGAGGCCGTTTTTCAAGACTCTCCACCTAGTAGCTCTCATGTATCTAACCATGGGAAGAGGAGGCAAAGAAGCAAGAAGAACAACTAGGAGAGGCTGGTCCCAATCCAGCTGGTGGCAATGGGAGGGAATGAAATAAAGGAAGGGCATGAAGATGTGAGTCACAGGAATAAGCCATGGCCCGAAGAAATTCTCCAGAGAACAGATAGCTTGTTCTAAATGAGTTGCAGGAAGAGCCGAACGTTTCACACACTCAACGAGCAGCAAAAAAAGAGAAAATATTAATTAAACCATTTGCTCTTTCTAGCAGGAGTTGAGAGTTCAGCAACCTTGTAAAACAAGAAAACAGAGAGCAGTTCCAGACTACAGAGGGAAAAGTCATGTAAAATCCAAGAGGAAAATGGAGCCAAGAGTCACATGGAAATAACTTATGACACCAGCCTGATGGAAACGAAACTACTTAAGTAGCTTTAAGTCATCATCCGACAAAGGCAATGCTATCTGTGTGTGGTGATGAGCAAATGATTGTCCACAGTGTGGGTTTTGCTATTTTGTTTGTCATCAAAATGAAATTGGGATAAAGAAGAATGTGATTTGAAAATGGCTAAGAATGAATAAATGAAGTATCCCTGAAGAAATGCCAGTGTTTCCACATCAAGAGCATAATCTCTGATAGAAATATTATTTCATATTGTCTTTATTAATAAATATAAAAGGTTTGCTTGATGGTGCAAATTGTAGAGGCTTTAAAATAGGGCTGAATTGTCAACACTCAGCTGATCACAATGTCCCCAAAGAAGTTAAACATGAGGGGCAGGAAATGATAAAACAAGCCTAAATTTGGCTACATGAAAAGTACATCTGGGAAAAAAATAATTCAAAAAGCAGATATCCATTGGGCCAAAAAAATCTGGACCACACTCTTGCCAAAGGAGACCCAGGTGCGAAGTCGGATGGTAAATTAGGTGCAAGTTTAAAAATACAAGAGGGCAGCCCAAAGCCATTCAATCCTGGCCTGCCTCATCTGATAAAGAAACCCCATCCAATCACAGGAA
This sequence comes from Mus caroli, assembly GCF_978045245.1. Classification (NCBI taxonomy): domain Eukaryota; kingdom Metazoa; phylum Chordata; class Mammalia; order Rodentia; family Muridae; genus Mus; species Mus caroli. Next base: position 58,110,398 of record NW_028227256.1, read on the forward strand.
AAGATCAAGTCCGCCTCCACCTTCCCAATTTGCAGACTATTTACAAAGGAAATTCAATCTGTTTATTGCTTTGGTTTTAGTTAGTAGGGATAAAACAAAACACAGTCATTTACCAGAGTGTAAGCCTTGACTGTTCATGGCCTGTGCTTTTTAGAGAAAGAACTACGCCACAGTGATTCACATACAGTAGCTTCATTCATTCGTATTTTAAGATGTGTGGCTGCTATTTCCTTATTCTTTCATTGTAGTACTCTTCCAGGTAAGTGGCTAGCTAGTCAATACGGCCAATCTCTGCTTTACATGCTAAGCAGCTGGGGCATGGTTACCAAAGCCATCCAAGAAAGCCAGTCACTGGTCTCTTTCTCTCTGGCACTTTGTCCATTACAAGGACATCTTCTTTCCAAATGACTTAGGGTTTTGAGAGACATTAAAGGGAATTGGAGGATTGTCACTAATGCTACTACAGGATCAAGGGGGCATTCACAGATAACTCATGAGCCAGGTAAAGTATGCAGCTTAAGGTACCAATGTTTAAAAATTAATTAATATATAAACATCCTCAAATAATGTTAACGAAAAGGTTCAGGACCTTGCTGGTTACCCTTTGTGTTTCCTTCCTAATACTCTTATGAAGTAGTGAGGATCATCATGGACATTTCAATGAAAGGTCTATTAAGGTTTATATCCAACCTGTCTAAAAACCTTGACAAAAAGAGAGGCAGGAAACGGAAACAAATGTTACAGCAACACAGAAATTAGTTTATCACTCCTTCAACTTGCTTTCATAACTCATCAGTCACACTCAGAAGACGGAAATGCTTCTAGAACATGATTTTACCCAACTGTCATTGCTCAACTTTAAACAGATCTGTGTTCTCTCTCTCTCTCTCTCTCTCTCTCTCTCTCTCTCTCTCTCTCTCTGTGTGTGTGTGTGTGTGTGTGTGTGTGTGCGCGTGTGCACATGTGCCTGCATGCGTGCATGTGGGCTCTTGGACACAGCTGAGGTCCTTGACTGATGTGAATGTTCAAAAGCTCTTCCCAAAACTATGATTGTCTTTTGACCTTGACTAGAGTATGTAGTTAGTGGGGTCTTTGTTTGTGACAAACTCATTTCAATCACATTGACTGAGTGACAACTCATTATTGCAAATTAAGTAAGGGATAGTTTGTGATTTGGATTTTAGTGAGGGGTGGTAAATTTTATAGTGTATATAATTTGGAACATGTCTGCATCGCAGCCCATATGTGGAAATCTGCCCGGGTGCTTATTATTATGCTTATCTGCAAATGACCAGATGGCCTTCCCCAAATGTAGAGAACCATTTAGTGCCATTTTAAACCATTAAGGCTATTAACTCTGACTTGAGATAATCCTGTGCCCAAAGGGAACTAGTTTTGCTGTCCCTCAAAGTCATCAAATGTAATTAAATGCCATATTGAGGAGTAGGCATTAATGGATTAAGGAACCAGCTTGTCAACCAGTTATGAGTCAACCAAGCAGAGGGAGAATATTGGAATACATTTTTAAAAGATGTATTAGGTCCAGTACTGGCTAAGCAGCTATAACAAAAGATACCAAGAATATGACTCAAAAATAATTCATTTTCCATCAAATTGAACATTTTCCATCAAAGTAAACAAACAAACAAACAAACAAACAAAAACAATGTCAGGTAAGACACCCAGTATAAACAGCTTTGCTCCTTAAGATTAACTAGGGACCCCTTTTCCTTCTGCCATGTTGCTCTGACATCTATTATGACATCCTTACTCACTTGGTTGAACCTTTCTTGGATGCATATCTACATTCTAGTTAGCCAAAAGGAAATGTCTATGAGAGAAAATGAAACACAGCAAATGATCTTGAGTGAACTCATTGGTAAAACAGTGAACATCACTTCTACTTACAATCTCCTGCCAAACTTAACCATTTGATTACTAATTGCAAGGGAAGCTAGAGAGTGGAGACTCCCAGTGTGTTTGTGTGCTCACCAGCTCACCAGGCTGATTTCCACCTCCAAAACAAGAACAACTAATGAATGGAAAAGTCTCTCCCACTGTTTTCTGTTTCCATAAGATACAAGAACCAGAATGATAACTGGACCGCTGTCATTATAAGGGGGGCAAGGAGCTCCAAAGAAAACCACAGAAAGTAATGACCAATTCTGTGTGAGTGGAACCAGAGCACTTACTCTGTCCTGAAAATCGCAAGCTTTCTTATATTCATGGAATTCTTTAATTTCTATGTTTGGGCATAATTCATGGGTCCCATACTGTGTGTGAACTGGAAAAATTACCCCTAAGGGTCAGATGCAAAACCTAGAGTGCTAGATTTGTGAGACGCATTACAGACTTGATTCACCTTCACGTTGATACTTCCTGGTTATTCAGAGCACAACTATACACTTATGACCTTGTGACCCACCGATTCTGCAAGTCTATAGAAACCCCTTGTCTTAACCTTAATAGGGTTTCTATCACCATGAAGAGATACCTTGACCATGGCAACTCTTACAAGAAAACATTTAATTGGGGCTGGCTTATAGTTCAGAGGATTAGTTCATTATTGTCATGCTGGGAAGCCTGGCAGCATGAAGGTAGACATGTGTTAGAGAGGTAGCTGAGAGTTTTACATCTGGATCAGATGACAGCAGGAAGAGAGTGAGACACTGGGTCTGGCTTAAGCATCTGAAACCTCAAAGCCCAGCCCCCAATGACACTCTTCCTCTAACAAAGCCACACAAAATCCAACATGGCCATACCTTCTAACAGTGCCACTTCCCAAAGGCCCTATGGGGGCCATTTTCATTCAAACCATCTACATCTCTGGACCCACTATGGGAACTGAGAAACATGCACATTTCCCCCAAAAATACTTTGGCAAAACCAAAGGACAAGTTCAGACAAGGATATATAGATAGATTAGGAGAGCAAGGCACAGACTAATGTACTACCCAGCAGTCACAGGTTCTCACGTAACAACTGGAACTAGTCTGCAAACCATTCTCAGTTTCTAGACAGACAGAAAGAAAAAGGGAAAGACGTTGCATGGTTTCTATAAAGAACAGACATGTGATATCTTAAAGGAAGCAATCTCTTCCTTCACACTTAGATTTGAACACAGTTGCTCCTGTAAGTCTAATACTCTCAGGCCTTTTGTTTTATTTTAAACTGATGTGGTGTGGAAATTCTTCAACATTCCTGCCAAGTGGGCAGAAGTGTGAATGCAGAGATATCTTCTTTAGTCCGTGCTCTTAATAAAGATGAACTGCAAAAATTAACCTTTTTTGATCTTGCCAATTTGTACCATTTATTTTCAGAAATAGGTGTTTTGTTGTATGATCATGTTCAAAGATTAATCAATTTCGAGATTTTTCTTTTGAAAAGAGAAAGTGGAAAACTCTCCGCCCCCGACCTTGCTTCTTAGGAACACTGTGGAAACTTCTCTCCACCTTTCCAATGCTAGCTTTCACTGCGTCCCTCCTTAGGGGAGTTAAGGCAAAACTCTGCTCTCTCATTACCCAGGATACCCCAGAAATTAAAGGTTACAAATTTTATTAAGAAGTTCTCCTGATACAAATTCTCCCATAAGATTTTGAAACAACTTCTTATCCTCTAACAGTTGGTTACAGCTATGATAATGAACACACTGCATTTCACTCTGCTGTCTCCGTCTATCTGGACAAAGTCAATTCGCTGTCAGTAAAAGGATTTCTAGATCTTAACTGTCAGAAATAGCAATAAAAACAGGCCCATACTTAACATTGTTGTGTTTTCCTCTCAGAATTTAGACTATCCATGCCCCCTCCCTCTCCTGGCTCAGAGAGTCCAGATCTCCCTCAAAGCTCCCTATCTTCCCAGCTTCCTCATTTTCTGAAAATGTTCTCAGTGGGAAGATCTCCTAGTCCTTCTGGATGGCCGTGACAATGGCACTTGATGATTTAATTATGCAGCCACTAGGCTGCCTAGATGGCAGCTGGCTAGGGCCAAGATGCAATCTGTGACTGTGGAGCAGAGCCAAGTTAACTGGGGTTGAACCATGACCTTGGCCTCCTGGGTGGGATGAACTCTCAGTTGCTTGTGCTAACTAGCCACCTTTATGACAAGGCTATTAGTCCTATTAATAGTGGGGATTTGTATTTATAGAGCACTGGTTGTGCCAGGCTACCATTGGGTGTCTTTATAGAAAGCATTTCCTATGAGCCAACTTACAACATAGTCTTAGCTCTTTGTGAAGAATGCATATCCACTCTTCCATGGAGGGAGATGGTAGATAAATCAGTGGATACAGAGAAGCTGTTACTCTTTACTCTAGTTGGTCTGAATCTCCTGAGTTCTACCTCAAGACTCTAATTTACAAGTTATTCTTTCTTCCTAAATTTTTATTTTCACTTCTGGTACTTGAGCCCAGGGCCACATTCTAGTTAGGAGCTCCATCATTGAAATGTACTCTTAATTCTTTTTTATAATGTCTGAGAATACCACTGTGTGTGTGTGTGTGTGTGTGTGTGTGTGTGTGTGTGTGTGTGTGTGAGCAGAGACCCATACATAGGAGTGCTTTTGCATGTAGATGCCGAAGGACAATCCCAAATGTTTTTCCTTGGCAGCTCTACTCCTTAGTTTTCTAGACAGGGTCTCGCACTTGCCTAAAGATCACCAAGTAAACTTGGCTCTCTGGCTGGTAAGTGCCAGGGATCTGGCCCTGGGTTGACATGAGAAGTGACAACCATCACACCTAGCTTTGTAAGCGAATCATAGGAAATCAAACTTAGGTCTTTTTGTTTCCAAGGCTAGCATCTTGCAGACTAAGTCATCTCTATAACCCCTGAGAATCACATCTTGGTGATGGATAATGGCTAGGAGAAAGCCCTAGTTAGATTTTTATTGCTTTGATACAGACCATGACCAAAAGAACCCTGAGGAGAAAAGGGTACATCTCACAATATAACTTTGGATCACAGTTCATCATCAAGAGAAGTCAAGACTCCTCTGTCTCTGTTTTGTCTTTTGTCCTGTAACTTTCCTGATAAGTATACCCACAACCATATTTTTCCAAATATGGTCACATTCTTCTGGGTGTGCATATCTTTGGTGATGTCATGATGTATAAACATGAATTAATTAGACTTGTCATATTGTAAACTTTGGAGACAACCACTTTCCCTTTGGTTCTCATTCCATTCTTGACTATGAGCAAGTTTTAGTTTTCTCATAAGGAGATAATTCTTAACAACATCTTAAGTTGGTGGAACTATTTCTTAAGATTGTTTTAAAGATATGACATGAACAGTTTAGCATACTCTCTCACTCTCTGGACGTTCAATATAAGAAGTAGGTAAGCTATATTTAAAAGAATGCTGAAAGAACCAGTCAACATATCAATGTCAGTCATTCACTAGAGGGGCAAGTATCATAGGTTGCTTTTAAAGCTATTTCCACATCCGTGATCATACATATATTACCTTTTTAAATCTGAAAAAGAAATAATAAAACCATTCTTGTCTAGAAAGAAAAATAATCCTGTGTAGATTCTGCACACCCTGTTAGCTATGCATGCACATGAAAACCCACACGTTATAGATTAAATTAGCTATGCAATTAACTTTAAAAAAATTATCTATTAACTTTGGGAGTTCCTTTTCAACTATCTTACTTTTGATTTTTCCATAAGGTATCACTGATATTTTCAGTCTTAATATGCTGAGGACTATTTGAGAGTAACAGCGCTTGCTGAAGGTCCACAGAGTAGGAGATAATGCATAAGATGGGCTCTGACTGTGGGGAGATTGCTGTTTCTGAGAGAGTCCATGGAAAACAAGAAACCTCTGTCAGAAGCAAGGATCGAGAAAGGAAGGAGGTGGGGGCAGCAGTGTGTAAGCCAAGAGGTTGGGCCAAAGGTGGACTTGTCCAGTCTACTACTGTCATCTTTCAATGTGTATTTTTAGGGTTAGCCATCTCTCAAAGAAAGGAAATACCTTGCCTGAAAAGTGTTGCTTGACCATTTTTATATGAAGAATTGTATGTGGTGAATGAAGAAAACACAGAAAAGAGCAGTAAGCAAAGCTGAAAATTAAAAGTGAAGAATCTCACCATTCAGAGTTAAACACACACACACACATGCATACACACACAGATGATTGCATGCAAGTATGCTTAAACTTATACATGCATGTCTGTGCTAGAATACATAACACCTGTATGCAAAACTGAATAATGTATCTAAACTTGGGGACCATATTGAAAAATAGGTGACCTCTCTGGGCAGATACAGCCTCCATAGCTGCATGCTTTGGCAAGTAGAGAATCCTTTTATGCAAACAAGGAAGAGGGCACCAGTTCCTTTGACCTGGAACATTCATTTGCAAGGACCCTGATATTCCTGTCATAGGACAACTGGGACAACTGCGTGCAATGGCCCACAAATAGAGATATATCTTCTTCATAATTTCAGTGTTTTATTGTAGAATATTTGATACATACAAAACAATGTGTATGCTTTACAAACAAATAAATTTTAGTAAACTTATTTAACCAATTTCAGAGCAGAAGTATTCACAACACAACTGGTCTCTGCCATCTCAGAAATAGCCTTTCTTTCAAAAGGGGAACTACTATTTGAACTCTGTTTATTATCATTCTGACATAGATATTAAGCCTTTTATGACTTGTTTTAAAACTCATATTACTTTGTTGCCTAGTTTTTAACTAAGCAAACATCTTTTATGCCATAAAATGTTATTCTATAATGTTGTACAAACTACAAAGTATTCCAATCTTTATTTGTACTATAATTTAACGAAGTCTGTTATTATGTTAAATTAGTTAAATACTAATTATGTTAAATTAGCATAATCTAACAAATTAAAGGGGCAGGCTCTTATTTCCAATGTTCCAACAAAATCTTCATGATTGTCTTTAAGTTCCTTCTAAATGAAATCATAGACAACATCTTGATTATTTTCTTAAGAGAAATCCCCAGGCATAGAATTAGTGTGTCAATGGAGGGATGATTATAAGGCTGTGGTTTATGAACAGTAGTGTCGTATTGTTAGGATGATGAAGAAGCTGCCTAATGGGCATGTGATCACTGGTCCAAAGAAGTTCATTCATGGTCAAAAGAAAATAAAAATATTCTCCTGATCTGCTGCTGTAAGAGAAGCGGGCTGTACAGCATACCTCATGGGGTGTACTCTGTTCCAACTGAGGATGTTCATAGTAATGTGAAATTCATGAGCATGAAGCATCACAAGCCAGTCCATGGAAATGTCATACTTTCATGTGTGTGAACCATAGTCAAGGTATCTTCCTGCACTGTCTTTTAAATAAAGATGTCTCAAGAAAAGGTCTCTAAAGAGAAATGGAGTTAGAGTACACAAATTAGATGCTGTCTACCATTCTCTAAGTACAGAGATCAAAGCTACAAAGTAACAGGGAGGGCGGGGCGGGGGGAGGACTCCCTTTATAAGATCAGATGAGCATAGTGAGAAGAGGAGAGAAGGATCGTGGCTCCTGGGTAGAGCACAGTTAATTTAACTGAGCCTAGTCTGGCCTTGACAGGTATTTAACCAACAAAAATATTGTTTATATGTTAGTATACTTGCTGCTTTAATAGACAGTTTAAAAATATCTTTCAAGAAGCCTATTTCAACTGATTGAATTATTTGAATAGTATGCCTAAAATCTTTATGATAGAAATGTGGATGCCTTCCTTTCCATCATGTCTGGAACAAAGAAATTAAATTTGTGTGCTAAGTAGATTGTCAATAATGCATTTCAAAAGGTCATAGTGTCTGGACTTAAACAAAATTATGTTTTTATATAAGGAAATATTTTTCTCTTGTCTAAAAACATGCCAGCCATTTCTTTCTGCTTCGGTTTGCAGCATTGGCCCATTTTATCAAGTGATGAAACCATGTCTGCTCAGAGCCATACATGGTAACAGCACTTATCATTCATTACGTTTCTGGCTTTAGGGAAAACTTTGTCCTTTTAACAGGAAGCTTCCGATGTCTATCAGAGGGCTGGGCTGAGGGCAAGAGAGGTCATCTAATAAGAGGAAGCCACATACCAGGATCAGTGGCACATCTCCAACCATCTATCTGTAACTGTCACTCAGGGTTAAATTAAGGGGGCACAGTGGAGGAAAATCAGCCAGACCCTCACACAGAGGCATGGAGTGGCCCTTTTATATTTCCTGGGGGAAGGGAAGCCATGTTATATAAAGGCCCAGCCTTTAAATTTCGTTTCTAGATGTCTTTGAGGATTATTTTCCATTGATTCCACTAAAGTTTTTGTCTATTTGTTTTATTTAGCCATAGTTAAACACACCGTACTAGATTTTTAGGTTTTAAAAAGGTAGCAACCATCTTTAGAGAACGTAAGAGGTGATTCCTCACCTCACCGCTGATGTTCATTTAGAATCATGGCCCATGCTAGCAAGAAGAACCAAACACACTTATTCTTGAACTCTGGATTAGAACTTTATATTAAAAAAAAAATCTCAGTTACAGAATCCACCACAAAAGCAAGTTTATGAATTGTCTAAGCTATGTCAAGGTAGCTTTGTCTCATGCATATTTTACTTATTTGAATTCACAAAGAATGTGTGGACCCCTCCTGTGTCTCAGGCACTATGCGGGCTGTCAAAAGGACGAAGGCAGGTACTGTGAGAAATGAGGTCATTTACACACACACACACACACACACACACACAGAGACAGAGACAGAGACAGACAGAGACAGAGAGATTAACAGATATTGGGGATCTGAGCAATAGCTACCTATTACAATCATCTAGAGAACTCTACAACAGTACCATGACTAAATTCTACCATCTACCGCTAAAAGTTTTTTTAGCTCGTTATTTTAGCTGGCATCCAGCCAGTCTTACAAGGACTCCAAACGATTCTAAAAGGTGATCAGCAGTCACAGTCATGGAATCAAGTCACCTGAACATCTCATGAGTTCATCATTGAAAGTTTCTGTAGGAGCATTATCTGAGCTAGATTAGGAAGGGCTGCTGGGAGTGCCAGGCATTCCAGGGCAAAGCCACAGCAGGAATAGTAGAGAACCCAGAAGAGCATGAAAAGGTACCGATAGATGGGCATATGATCTTGAAGGGGACTTTTTGGAGTAGCCTTCACACCTAGTACATTGGAGACATGAGATTGAACAGGTGAAATGGACAGCTGTGGAATGGTGAGACCAGAACTTCATGTTCCATACTGAGGAGCTAAGACTCTGTTCTTCAGGTGACAAATTCTCATCAGCAGTTTCAAACAGATTCCAGTTCTGGGCCTCCCCCCCACTCGTGTGTGTGTATGTATGTGTGTGTGTGTGTGTGTGTGTGTGTGTGTGTGTGTGTGTAAGGTGATGCTTAGGAAGAAAAGTGAAGGCCAAAAGCTGTGTTCTTACAACCCTTCCAGCCAACTCTTATTCAAGAAGATAAAGACAGACAACACATAGACTTTCTCTTATTGGTGTGTTTCCTTATGATTGCTGGCCAGTAACTACAGCATCATCTGTTCAAACAAGAAGTAAGTTATGGGGAGCCTGCAGTTACTCCCTAAGGTGTTGGCGAGTACAAATGGGTAGGACAACGACTGTCCCTGGACTAATAATACTGGGGCTAGCGGGATGGGGTGGGGGGGAAGCTAGGATCAGCAGTGGAGGATTTCCCAAAGACTTTGTTCAGGAGGATTTGGGAAAGTGTAACCTGAGATCATTCTTATATTGTTGGGAAGTTAGAAATAATCAAGACCCGAGCCCTTCATAGGGACGCTACTGCCTGTTAGAAAGCAAGAGTCTTGGTTAAAAGGACTTTTAGAAACATTCTGGGACAGAAGGTTTTCTTTAGTCATTGAAAATGAACAATGGATAAATGTATCATGTGTAACACGTTGCTTTGATACACATGTATTGTAGGGTGGTTAAGTTGAGCTTCTAATGATGAACATTTCCTCATCGAATACAGTGCTTTGTTGTCAGCTATAGTAAGAGTGTTGGCTAATAGTGGCCTTGCCTTTACCCCCTCTGCTGAAGTAAAACTCTGCATCCACCGGCCAGCTGCTCCATCCACTCACGATCTCTGCTAACCACCCCGTTTTCCTCTGTAAGTCAAACCTCCTTATGTTTCAAGTGGAAGTAAGATAATATATTTTTCTTTTTTAATATGATGGACATTTTTTTACATTCAGATGATTTTACTTTGATAAATGTGACAAATCATATAATAAACACATGTTAACCAAAGTAATCACAAACAGACATGATTATAAGGTCTTTGTTAATTTAGATTAATGAACATTGCAAGTGTCCACTTAGCAGTACTTGGATCCTGTCTTAGCTATTTGTAACACTCTGTGGCATAACATGAATAATACTTCTCAAGTGAATTAAAACAGGCATGAGCCCTCTTAGCTTCAAGTATTATTGTAGAACTTATCTTGATTAATAGGGATGTACATGACAGATTTATCATGATTTACTAACAAATATAAATTTTAAAATACACTTTCAAAGATCCGTTTGTATGCAAAATCATTGTTCATTGTAAAATAATTTTGACATTAAATTAAATTAGTGGAAGATTAGGAGAAATATGGATTCAATCAGCAATTTCTTGCTTTGAAAAAAAAAACCCAAGTTCTAAAAGCAGATGAGGTGTTTTAATTATTTCATTTCACATGTGGAAAGAATAACTCTGAAGGAAATAACTTAGGATTCCTTCCAAGTCTGAATTACAAATTATCCCAGGACCCTGGAGAGAGACAACAGAAAATAAGATTTAAGGTGGTTCTTCTTCAGGCCAGCCTTTCCATCAATATTGAAAGCTACCTTGAGGACCTCATTTTTCCCTTGTGCTGGTTCCCAGAGAAGAGAGGAGTTTAATCTTCTTTCTCATAGACCCGTGATTTGTGGGATTTAGGTTACATGGCAGGTGTCTCAGGCTGAGAGGTTATATAAGCCACCCCGACTTTGGCTGAGTCTGTGGAATGAAATTGTGCCTGACTCTCGAGTCTAGTGCTAACCTTTTCCCACTGAACTTATAGCCTGCACCAGAGACAGCTGATACCGACTGACGTGTGCCAGGCCCAGTGGTCATCTCCACACACAGGAAGGATGAAGTGGCTGACACTGCAAAGGTCAGAGCCCAGCTGGACTTATATCAGAGATGTGATTCTCACTCTGTTGTCACCTCAAAGCTTTTCTAGTGACCTGGTCTGCCTCTCAAGGAGCTTAACGGAGAATTAGATGGTGTTGTGGAGTATAGGGGCCCTAGAACAGAAGGGTTTTAGGAGAGAGAAGAGAATGCCGTCCTGACCTACTAACTTGCCATTTATTTAATTCTCCCCCTGCCCCTAACTTCAGCTCCTTTCCACCCCCGACACTGGGCAATTTTATAGCCCTCAGGAATTTCTGAAGTGTAGATGCAGATATGAAGGGCAACCTTGACAATCACTTGGAAATTAAAAAAAAATACAACTAATGATTGCTGGAAGATGAATCTAAAAATCATACCCTTCATATTAGATGCTACTAAGAACAATAACACGAAAGCAAGCACAGTAACAAGATGTCTTCACACCATTCTCCTTCCTAGAAGACAGTGAAAGACACAGGGTACTTCACAGGCAGGTCTCCTCGCCCCATAAGAATTGTGCAGTACTGGGGATAACAAAAACCAAACTAGACTAAGACTTCGTGTTTGGCTGAAGCTCTGTCTAATTTCCATCCTTTACATTGGTTAACAGGAGACTTATTTTTTCGTTTGTTTGTTTATTTTGGTGGTGGTTTTTCTAAGTGTCTACCACTCAAGGGATGGTTCTTGCCATTTTTTACTTATTTCTCTTGCCTCTACCCTTCTGGCTTGGCACCTGAGCAGTCCCCTCAGGCATTTAAGCTGCTATGGGAGAGTCCCAGGCAGCTTGGAACATTATGCAGTCACAGAATGATGGGGCCCGGAGCTATGGTGCATCCCAGAACACCTATAAGACTGTTCCCCAACCCCCCTCACTCTGCTGGAAAACTACTTCCTTTGGCATCTGCAGAGACACCTTTTCCCTCTGGTGCAATGCAGCTTCCACAGCAGTGGAAGCGGGAATATTCTGTTAAACAGGAGGAGAAGAAGAACAAGTAGTCGAAAGGTATTTTAAAACACTAACTGACCTTGTCAAGATAATTACTGCAGATTGGGAGACCTTGACTGTCTCTTGCATGTTAGATGGAAAATGTAACCGATTTTGAAGAAAATGTACCAAGCAAAGACTTTTCTGTAGCAAATGAGAAGCCTCGGGCTAGCTTAAAGGCAAATAAAAAATTGTGTCTTACTCAGAAATCGTGAAGCTGAGGAACGTAAGCTTGTTTTAAATATTAAAGAAGAATATAAAGTTATGAGGTTTCATTTTGGGACTTCAAAATGTGACACGGTCCCCAAATCCCTCCTTTGAGTTGGGATTATTATTCTCTGTCTACATTAGCTTAGCAATTCAGTTATGAAACAACTACTTATTGAACATTTGTTATTTAGTATGAAATTAGATTTTGTATGCAGAAATGAGCCAACTATGATGATTGCCTTCAAGGAGCTTATCTTTTTCATACAGAGATGTCAAATTCATAGATAAGTATACTACAGAATGGGAAGCCAAATAGAGCCCATGAGTCAATTAGAAATTTTAGGCTACATTGGGGAGAGGTCATGCCAAGAAATGACTTTGAAATCACTGGATCAAAATCATTTTCCTAGAAATCTTGAGCAAACTTACCAATGTTTTTTAGAAGGCCTAATCTATAATTTTTAAACATAGCTTATGCTGTGTTTAACAATAACTTAACATCAACTGGCTTTTCACAATGAAGCATGGAGCAGACAAGTGGGTCTTTGATGGAGAGATCAATAGTATTGATGGAGTTTAATTCAAATGCTTACTTTGTCAGTGGTCAGTGTCCAGGATGGAGAAACATTCTATGCCGTTTTCAGTGATAGTTTGGTATCCCCATTTAAAAATCCTATCTAGAGCCCTTGTCTCCTGTGCAGTAAGCATAAGGTGGCCAAGGGTATACATGAGTGCCTGACAAAGTAAGAAATGACACCGGAAAAGACACCCATTTTGTTCAGTCATTAAAACATGCTGAAGCAGAGCCAACCATCTAAAATAACCTGGCCATTTTCACAGACTAAAACTTAAAAATGGAAGGAGAGAAGACTTTGGATTTGGGAAAACTTAACTCTATAAGTCTACAGATTCAGCTAAAAGATAGACCTGTGAAAATGACTAAGCTGACACCACTATTTCTGATGAGCTGGGTACAAGTCAACTGGGTGGGAGATAACAATAAAAACAAATCCTCATTCATTCTGTGTAAATAATGGGAGGGCATGAGGGAATCAATGTCCCTGTTATGGTCTATGATGCTCAGAAATTGCATTTCGGATGTTTTATGTCATATCTTCAAGAAGCCCATTGGTGAATCTTAAGGTCACCAAGGTAAAAGTTGAAAGACATCATTTATAAGGGAAGCTTAAGTGGATACAGCTTGCCGAGACTAGAGAAGAAAAGATGTTCAGAGGACCTAAGGAACGTAAGAATTATATTTGTACAAGGAAACAATTGCCATGTGGGAAACAATAAGATCCTGGGTAATCAAAGTTGGAAAAACAACTAAAAATAACCATAGAGGGATAACTTTTAGTTCGGTGTAGGAAGTGTAGGAAAGCATTCTAACAATGAGAGCCACAGCAGAGAAAAAAACTTGCTGGACTTAGATACTATAAACTCTTTGCATCTTCTCAGGGAGCAAGGATCTGAGAATATTTAATGGGAGGTGTTGGTGTGAAATCACAGGTCAGATATGAAGATAACATCAAACACTATTAATATCCTTCCTAAGTCTGTGGCCTACGAGCCTGTGTTAGGAGAATTTCCCTCTGCCCACATTCATCTACGCTCAAGGGCAGCATTGCTGTTACTAATAAAAACACAAAGAAAGAGACTGCTTTGTCAAAGAGTATATAATGTGAGCCCACCTTGGCTCACACAAAGACACTCAATAAGCACATGTCAAATGAGTGAACTTGCCTTGTAATATCTAACAAAAGGAAACAGAAACCAAAGCATTCTGAATAATGCCACCATGGAATATATGAGTTAAATGCCAGTAGCCTCAGCCTGTCCATTCCTCAGACAGGAGCAAAAAAATCAGAAAATCTAAGTCTTCTAGATACATCGTTTTCCATTGCTTTTTCTTACTTGCTATTACCTTTCATTCCTATTTTAGAAACCCAGTTCTAAATGGCAAATTCCAAATAATCCTTCCTTCTTCAAAACTAAATAGAATTCCAGGAATCCACTTATGCAGTTTGCCAGTGGGAACACTTTTCAGTCAGTGTGTTGCTTTGACTGCCTGTGCTTCTTCTATAACCAAGACACAAGACCTTTTCTAAAGTAGACCTGGCCCTCAGCAGTCAGCAGGATGAAGAAGAAGACCAGGAAGTCACTGGGGTCAGTATGTCCTAGTATGGCAGAAACTGTATAACTAGTAGAATCTAGAGCTGTTCTTAGGAAAGGTAAGTAAATCCAAGGGAAGACATAATGAGCCATAAGTACAATTTACTTTTACAATCAAACAAAAAGCATGTAATATTTTTGAGAGGGGGCGGGAGAAGGAGGAGGAGGTGGAGGAGAAGGAGGAGAAGGAGAGGAAGAAGAAGAAGAAGAAGAAGAAGAAGAAGAAGAAGAAGAAGAAGAAGAAGAAGAAGAAGAAGAAGAAGAAGAAGAAGAAGAAGAAGAAGAAGAAGAAGAAGAAGGTGGTGGTTGACAAAAACTGTCTTTAACAACCTAAGTTTAACAAAGACTTGCCACTGGGAGCAGGAGTTATCTGCAGTTGTGAGCCAAGGGGCACAGGAGTTGGAAACTGAACTTAGGTCCTTTGCAAACCCAGTAAGCAACATTTGACTGCTGAGTCACCTCTCTAGGCCCTAGGAAGGTTAACTCTTGAAGGTCAGGCAAATTCTGTCCTTTGAACAGGAATCAGAACGGATTTTTTTACAGGTCTTCCCACTTCTACATGTGAAGCAGGCCGTTGGGTGGTGCATGCTGGAAGCCTCTTTGTAGATGTTGGGGAATCAGATGTATATCTGGGTGATGCCCACAGCCACAATCTGCCTTCAGCCCTCCCTGTTCTGGTGTTTTTCCATTACTTCGGATGGAGCCTTTTGCTTGGCAAACCTTCCAGGTTCCCTCCTCTCCTGCTGTTCTCTTTTCCCTTTACAAATCAGGCTACTCTCTTCCTGAACTTAAACCTATCCCTTCCCTTCTCTACCTTTGACCCAGGAGATTTAGATGTATGTTTTCCATTTCCAGCTCATTTGTTGCTAGCTTAACTAATTTATTTTTGTAACTCTTTCTTTCTGACATCCTAAATGCCTCCATGTGTGTCTAGATTACCCCCACCCCTGCTCACCTAGTTTCTGGTATCAAAGAGGATATTGCACTCCATGCTCTGCAATTAGTTGAAGTTTTACTCTATTAGTAACAGCCCCATCCTTGAACCTTCCAGGGGTTTTCTGCAACCAGGAGAGAGAAATCAAGCTGCAGGGCATTTCACAAACAGACCTCGTAAATTCAAAGCATTAACGCAGCAGCACATAGGATCTTAACAGCCCCTGTCCCTGGCCACAGGGGAATAAGAACTGTAAAGCAGAGCTCCGTCTTTCAAGGCACACAGAAGCCCTGGGGTGGACAAGTCCGTGCCAGGTCTGGTGAGTGCGAAGATTTAGTTTTTGGTTTCGTGATAAGCCCCGCTTCATGTTCTCAGCTGCCTTATCCTAAATGGTGCTTAATGCCACTGCCATCGGAAGGAGGAAGATATGAGCTGAAATGAAAACATCAAGTGTAGAGGAGACTGTGACAGCCCTCCCAGCTGGGGGGCTGGGAGTGGGGGTGGGGCTTGCAAAGTATGCTGTTGACCCGGATGCTTAAATCTAATAACACAATCCAGTGCCTGGAGCTCGCAATAGAGAGCAGAGTAGAAAATGATGTGAAGCCCCGGACACTGCAAGTGGAGGAGGGGGAGGATACTGACTGAAGCATTCTCTAGGCAGGTGGCCCATAGTCTGTGCTAAAGGCTCTCTTTGATCATGATCTTTTGATGACTGGCTTTTAGGAGCCAAGGCCACCTGTGAAGTCTCTGACAGAGAACAAATAGCTGAAGAAGTAGGGAGGAAAATGTGTTTTAGCGAAAGTGGAATCATATCCACTGATTCCACCAGGCCCCACTCCCCTGGGGGCACAGTTCCTGCTGGGCCATATGGACCTCATGGAGACAGTGCCAGTACAAAACCCATGTCATTACTGAGGGCCAGGCTGAGGCAGCTGCCTTCTGAGGCTGTATTGAGTTTCAGAACTATGCCCTCCCAAAATGGGATGCCATCTTTAGAGCATTTAGAACCACATCCACACAGTCCCTCAAACTTGGCAGCCTACCCAAGTCCCTCAGTGTCAAGGAAGCAGCTGGGAGGGGTCAGGTGCTGGTATTTTTTTTAAATAGCCTTGAATTTCACTCTGTCTGTCTGTCTGTCTGTCTCTCTCTCTCTCTCTCTGTGCCCTTCCTTCTTTTCTTTCTTCTTTCTTTTCTTTCTCAAAGCTGGGGATTAAATCCAACTTGCTCCACCTTCTAGGAAAACACTCTCAACTGAGATATACCCTTAACTCCTATTTGAGTCTTTTATTCCCATCCAAATCCCCAATCGAGGGTTTAGTTTCAAGTTCTTAAAACAAGGACACCAAACAGGCCAAGAAGAGTTCTGGCTATTAGCTGGGCATGGTGTCTCATGGGGTAACCCCTGCAATTCAGTGCTAAAGCAGGAATATCACAAGTTTGAGGTCAGTCTGGCTTAGGTGGTGAGTATCTCTCTCTGCCCTCTCCCCTCCTTCCCTACCCCTCTCTCAGAAGGAAAAAGTAGTTTTGGCTGTGGGCCCTGCTCTCTTAGGAAGGAGCTAAGAGAGTAAGCAAAATAGATGATGATCAGGATCATTGCACTCATTGCTGTTTTATGGGGATGTTCCCTGAGTCCAGACATTCACCCAGAGGCATTCAACTGTGCTTGCCTGGGAAAGATCATCCCAAATGGGCTAGCTGACTGATGATGCCCCCTCATGGAGGGTCAGGAAGGGTCATGAGACCTTCACCTGAGTATCTAACCACTCCCAACCATCATTTTCAGCTCTGCCCCAACTGCATGATGCCAGAATATGTAGGCAAAGAAATTTAATAGAAGCAGGCTCCATCTATGTACATACAAGAAAAGACCTCATCCCTGCTGGGTAAAAACTTTCCTGAGTAGCTTTTGAAGAAGCAACTATAACCATGGAGTAAGTGAGTCAGCCTGATACACTCATTAGTTGGCTCTTGCCTCAGTTTGTCTTTAAGACCTTATAAGGACAGGTAGATGTGTGTGTGTGTGTGTGTGTGTGTGTGTGTGTGTGTGTGTGTGTGTGTGTGTTTATGTCTTCCCCTGGGAATTTAGCAACAATTTCTCACTGTTGTGAATTATTTTTTCTCTTGTCATGAGAAATGACTGATAAGAAGCAACCTAAGAGAGGACTAGATTCTCTTGGCTCACAGTTTGAGTGTGCAGTTTATCATGGGTAGGAAAGCACAGCAACCAATGTGAAACAGCTGGCCTTCTGAAGTCAGGAAGCACAGAGATGAACACTTTTGCCCTAGTGGTCTTTCCAGGACAGGTGCCACAGTGTACTGCTGTTAACACTCTGGGTGAATCTCTTCACTCCAGCTACGTTCTTTGGAAACTTCTTAATGAACGCACCTACAGTTATGTCTCTCAGATGATTATAAATCCTTCAAGTTGACCATGGAGATTAACCATGACAGACCCTGAGGTCCTATACTTTTTAAAATTGTTGTTGTTGTGAGGGGGAGGATGTGTGTGTGTGTGTGTGTGTGTGTGTGTGTGTGTGTGTGAAGTTTGGAAACTCTGTCACAAACAGTAATGGCATTCTGTTTATTCTGTTTTCTTTTTGTTTTTCTTATAGCTAAAATTATTTCAAAATATTGTATAGGTTTATTAAACATTATTACCAAAAAGACCAAAATTGCAGGACATAGATTTTACCAGGAGTTATAGTTATAATTCTAGTTCCAGCATCAAGAGATAGATGGAGAAATCTACCCCATTTCCAGTTGTGAGAAAGTGCCTGGAAATGACACCCTCCCAGTTTACACCCATGTAGTCCAAGGCATGACATACCCAGAGGGTTCGATGGGGAAGGAGCCAGACTCATAGAGCTTTGGCAATTAAGATCTCCTTTAATTTCTGATGTTCTTCTGAACTGTGTTTACATGGCTCTCCTGCCACTAAATTCAAAAAGAAAAATAAGGAAAAGAAATAGAAAAAGAAAAAAAAAATCTTTTTCCTATAGAAACTGGAGGTTTAAAATTCCAAACCCCAGGGACTGATTGGACCTTTCCTGTCAGCCTTTCTGGACACTAGCCAGAGGCTTCCTCCTTCTGAGAAAAGTACAGTCCCCAGAATATTGGCACTCTGGAAAGAATCCACAAATGGCTGTCACATTAGTTCGCTTTTCCCGGCAACCACAAACAGGAGCAGTGCCCTAGTACCAGAAGCTGTGGTGTTCAGAGCCAAAGCATTCATTCTCCACTCCCCATCATAGATCTGCCCACTGTACCTGAGTCCTTTAATTATAAAGCTTGGTCTCCACTAGCATTGAGATTAGTCAGCTATTTTCAAGAAACTCCCATGGCCAATTCAGCCAATATTCAAGATACTGCTATTGCAACTGACATTAATTCTGCTCTTGCTTTGTACCAGGCCCGGCTTTCATGCATTAATTCATATCATCCTATTTGTCTGAGGGAGGCAATACTCATCCATGAATCTACTAAGGATTTTTGTGTTTTCATGTTTGGGTAAGTACATACACAGTGATGTGTGTGTGTGTGTGTGTGTGAGAATGTGAGCCAGAGAACAACTTTGGGTATCATTCCTCTGGTGCCATCTATCTTGCTATTTTGATTTGATCTCAGATGTGATCTCTCATTGGCGTGGAACTCACCAACTAGTCTCAACTGCCTGACTGGTCATGAACCCTAGGGATCCACTTGTCTCCAGTATTGGGGTTACAAACATATACAAGTATGTGGTGGTGGTTTGAATGAGAATGACCCCACAATCTGATAGATTTGAATACCTGTTCAACAGGGCATGGCACTATTTGAAAAGATTAGGAGGTGTGGCCTTGTTGGAGGAAGTGTGGTCACTGGGGGTAGGGGTGGGCTTTCAGAATGCCCATTCCAGGCTCAGAATCTCTCTGTCCATACTGCCTGCAGCTCTGGATGTAGAACTTTCAGCCCATTCTTTAGCAACACGTCTGCCTGCCTGTTACCATGCTCCCACCATGGTCATATTGATTAAACCTCTGAAACTATAAGCAAGCTTCAACTAAATGTTTTCTTTTATAAGAGTTGCCATGGCCATGATGACCCTTCACAGGAATAGACCACTGACAAAGACATACACTAAATTTTACTAGCCCTGTGTAGTTAACTTCATTTCCAGTTCCAGGAATGATTTCCTTCTTATTGTGGAGGATGTAAGTTCAATTAGAGAGCTTTTGGTTACTGATGGGGTATATGTGTCACCACTACATCTTTAGGGCCACCATGCTATGCTGGTTGTTGTTGTGGTTCATAGATGTTGTAGCTGGGTAGGATCCATTGGTTGCTTTCCTCCATTGGAAGCTTCAGGGTCCTTTCTGTTACCATGAAAGCTAGCACTAAGAGAGGAGGCTTTCATGTCAGATCCAGCTCAGGGACCTCTGGGATTTTTGTCTGAAGTGCATGATCCCTTCAGCAATAGGAATTTACCTTCTACCTCTGTGGAGCAGTGCAGAGCAACAGCCAATAGTCCATAATGTTTTTTAGGATTCTGTTGGACAATTGTTTAGCTTTTTAACTATAGGTGCTGGAGGATCAAACTGTAGGTTCTGAATGCTTGCAATTCAAACACTCTATTGACTGAGCCCTCTCCCCAGTTTTATGGAGAGTTTTGCTATGCAAACTTTATAGGTTTGAATTGATATAATCCAAAGAACATTACATTTTCCTAAAAGCAAATTTGCTTATGAAATGCATCATATTTGATTAGCCTTATTTTTTATTTTGTTTCACGTAGGACTTGAAGAATGGTCAGAAATGCTAATTATTTGGGTTAATTACCAAAACTGCTTAATCCTTGGTGTTTCAAATTACTCTACATGTTTGAGAATGCAAGAATATTCAACTTATAATTTTAAATTTCTCTTTTTACCTTTTATTGTCTGTTATATGCAAGGCAATATCTATTATATCTTTTAAAAATGAAAACAAACATAAAAGCCAAAGACTAAATTCCTTCATAGATGTATAAACTTATTAAACTCTCCCAAATTAAAAGAAATCACTATACAACATCCTGTAGCATAAACATTGTATGCTTCTTATTTAAAAATAACAATATTTATTTAGAAAAATTACATACACACACACACACACACACACACGACTATTAAGTTGAAAAGAGAAGGGTATGATGCAGGTTATTGTTTTTAATGAGCCAGGCACCGGCTTCCCACTTCCATACACAGTAGCTTGTGGCATTATCACTACAACCCTACCAAACTGACACTCCTCTTATTAGACAGATAAGAAAGGCCTGGCTCTGCTAGAGATGACCTAGCTGTAGAGTCAGTATTTAAATTTACTTCTGTGCCTCATGCTTTTCTTCTCTGATCTCATGGTTCATTTCTGCAGCTGATCAGAGTCCAACCCTGCCAGACTATTTCTCTATTCCTTCTCAAATCCTCAAATGACAGAGAGAAATCATAGGAGAATTAAGATGGTAGTTACAAGGAGCCATTTAAATGTATTTCCTCTACCTTAGAGAAGGTATTATAGTCATTCTGTGGATTCAAGAAGGCTTAGAGGCAGGAAAGAAAATGGTAGGAATATCCATAACATACTTCCATGTCTGGAAACTGACCATGGCCCAGGATTGAAAATAAATCCTATACTTCTAAAAGGCATCTGTACTCCTTGCCACAAATTCCTTTCAATCACGTAACTCATGATAATGAGCAGTCCTTCATGTTTATACCATCCCCATATTGTATGAAGCATACATTTCACACAAAATATATTTTCAATAATTCTTGTCTATACTGAAAATCTCCCTTTAAATTTCATCCCTTCTCCTTTATTGATTATTTGGGAATCTCTCATCATGTACCCCAATCGCACTCACTGCATGGTCTTCCCATGTCTACCCCCTCCCATATGACCTCCTCCCCCCACCAAATAAAAAAGAGAAGAAAGAAAGAAGAAAAGAAAATTCATTTTATGTTGTCTTTACTCATTGGAGCATAGTCAAATTCCTAGTAGCCATTCCTTCATGGATGGATGAGTCTTTCTACATCTGCATCCATTCCAGAAGCCATCAACTTGCTGTGGCGAGAGAGAGGCAGGGATAACTATCCTGTGCACGTACAGACATCAACATGGCTCCAGGTGGCAGCCCAGAGAGGGACATCACCATGAGCTTGGGTGGTAGCATGGGCTACAGACATCAACATGGCCTCTGCATGTTAGAATCACTGACCCACTCATGGCCTTCAGAGGCTCCATGGACCATGGGCCTCAACATG
This sequence comes from Mus caroli, assembly GCF_978045245.1. Lineage (NCBI taxonomy): Eukaryota > Metazoa > Chordata > Mammalia > Rodentia > Muridae > Mus > Mus caroli. The sequence continues at coordinate 58,132,120 of NW_028227256.1, forward strand.
GCCTTAGGTGGCTATTCCTGCTACTAACATCTTTTTTAACATCAGCATCAACATCCCCTACCACCCCTCCCCCAGGCGGCAAAACCAGAGGGCATCACCAAGGCATTAAGCAGAGGCATAGACTGCATTCATTCATATGCATCTCAGGCTTTATGATGGCCTTGGACAGCAGCATGGACTACAGGCACCAACATGACTTCTGGTGGCATCTCATAATATGGTGGTCCTTCAAGGAGGTTCTTCCCTCATCTTGGGCCTCTGAGCCAGGGATGCTGCCACCACGCATCAGTTAAGGGGTCAAATCTGCCGCTCTATGAGCTCCAGGCTTCTGCACATCATCCTGCCTTCCATACTGGGAAATGACAGCATGTTGACCTCAGCCCTTTCTCTCACCTGTCACTGCCATCTCATCTGAAGTTCTCCCTCTCTCCACAGCACACTCACTGCTCCATCACTCTACCCTTCCCACCTCAGCACCACATACTTGTTCTACATAGTGGTGCCTCCCTTGAGGCAGGGGTAGGGCTAGGTGTCTTCTTTTTCCTTCTTTAGCTATCCTTATAAATAAGAGTAGATTTTGTCTGTGCTCATTTTGGCTCCAGAGTAGGGCCTGCTTGCTATTCTAGGGAATCTGGGGCAGCGTCATTTGGGAAATTCATAATAGGAACTACCTATTTTTTCCAGTCACATTTATTTGTAGTTGGTCCACTTTACACATGCAACTTGTCACTTGTGTTTTCTGAGATGTTATCATAAAAATTAATCCTATTAAATTTTTGCTAGCGTCTATGACTTTCTAAGTTGATGTGTAGTTTGAGCCTACGGACCACTGTTTTAGTCAGTTTTTAAGCGCTTGCTGGTAAAAGTTTAAGGAACACTTAGAGAGCAGGCAGAGTGCCTCAGCTTGGTTTTGTATGTGCTCCTTGGCCTGTTAACAAAGGAGATCACGTGTGTCCTATATCTTCTCAATGTCATAGAATGCAGGTAGGATGACAAGTCATTATAGTACCCATTGTAGAATTGTTAGACACAGATGCCAGTGTTGCAAAGGGCAATTTTACTAACTACATAAGGAAATCATGCTGGCTTTTCATGTGACTTGGCTTGAAGTATATCCTAAACACATGGAATCCACCATCTCCAATGTAGCTCTTGGGAAGAATTGAGAACAATTTAGAAGCTGTACTCCTTGATCACATCCTGACCAATATCGTATCTCCCAACCATCTGTTTTTATCTATTAGATACATGCATAGTTTTCTGGGAATGGATGCTTTGAGATTTCACAAATAACTAGAGGGTTTTACAAGAAGAACCCTATGACTGAATGTTTTTACTTCTGCAAAGCTCCAAATCACACCATTTATAAAATTATCTGAGACTGTTTTCTAAAGCCAAAGTAATTACTATTACCTCAATATCTGAATGAACTTTTTGTAGTTTCCAGAACAATTCTATTGACTGCAGTAGATTATATTACTCATGTTCAGAATTGATTCTTTCTCTGCACTCATGCACATCTTTCCAATGGTCTAAAGATGTTTGCTAGCCCCACTGACATCAGGCTTGGCTATGTAACCAGTGGAATGTATATTTCAGGGAGTAATGTGTCACATTAAAGCTCAGTCTTTTATAGTCACAGGAAGCTTCCAGTTGTTCTTTTACATTGTAGTTGACAGTCATGAGGATGTAAAGAGCCATTGTACCTGCAACCTGGCTCATACTGAAGCAGACTTGAACCCAAGTACAGTCATGATCAAATGAGCCACCAGTGGCCCAAAAATGTATGAAGGAGAAATGCTTGTTGTTGAGAACATTCAGGGATTATTTATTGTATACTAATATTATAACAAAACCAAGGATAGATACTAACATCTATATTACCTCTTAGTTTTCTCTAAATAGCTATGTAAATTTGTATAGGTAAAAATCGTTGTTCCTATTCTATAGAACAAGCCATCAAAGATTTAGGAGGGTTTGAGTTTCATATATCATCATGAAATCAATGATTTTGGAAGCTGTCATCTAACCTGGACATCTTGGTGCCAAGTGTCATTCTCTATCTGTTTCATTACAGCCTCCATAGAGTCCTCTCTCTGTAGAAAGACTCTAACCCATCAGTAGGCGTTTACTCCCAGTCATCCAGCTAACTAAGCACATATCTAATAGCCCCACAGTGATGAGGTAGGAAGAGTCTCTGATATAAAAATGAAGATTCAATTTGTGTAAAAGTTTGTAGGAAAGCAATGCTTTAGAAATGTTATAAATTATTGAGCATTTCCCATCTCAACTGATTCTCACGGTGCACTGCGTTTTCTCTTCATTTTCTTTTGTGGTGGTTGTTAAAAATGGAAGGATTAGTTTTTAAAATGCTTCCCAGGAGACTCCATTTCTAGTCCATTTCTTAAATCTGTTTGCTGGACAATTGCATCTCCCTGCTGGGTGCTAGACAGAACTACAAGGGGTTCTTGGACAATAACAGCTGCAGTAACCTCTTAGCAAAGTCCAGACTGGGTACCAACTGGCCTGAGTCCAAATATCCAACTGACCGTATTGAATAGTGACCCATGCAGGGAGGATGCAAACACAGTACCATTTCCTCAAGTTGTGTCGTATTATTATAGCTACTGACATGAATTGAGCACTTAGTGTGCCCAAATGCTTAATGCACATTAATAACAGACTACCCTCCAACACACATGTGACTTAATTTAGCACGAACCCTGCTTCACTTCTCTTTCTCTTTCCTCTCTGTGTCTACTGACTCTGACTTTAGCTTGGAAGGTGGAGATGGGGAATGATGTGTTAGGCAAATTCTGGAAGAAAATTAAAGGGAAAAGCCAACATTTACACCTGTAGATGCTGGTGAACTGGAGGAAAGAATCACAAGCTATTTGGAAAACAGGATTAGAAGTCTGAGTGAACAGAAGGGATTGGATCCAGATGAAATGGAAGGCAGTTAGGGATGTGTCTCAAATATGAGCAGCAGGCAAAAGGACCAGAAAAATAATGGAAAGGCTATGACAAAATGCATGAAGTAGGCATGGTGGATAACACAGAGGTTCAAGTCCTTTTTTCCTCCACTATGACTCTAACCAAAACACTATGGTGACAAAACGTTTTTAAAATGTTTTATTAAATTAAAACATGTTTAATTTGACTAATGTTTACTGAACTCTTGATCTATACCAAGCTTAGTGCTAAGATACATTTGCACAAAATGGCCAATGTTATAAGATGCTGATTTGGATATAACAGTATGGTGGGGAATATTTTTACTGAGGCTATGTAATGGGACAGTAAAAATAGCTTTGGGGGAATAACATGAACTATCTGGTTTTTGAAGGGATAAAGCCTACACTTACAAAGGACTGATTCTGAACAGAAGAAAATTAGCTTCAAGTGATTTTTAGATGCTAGAAAACATTACTATAAGAATCCTTATAACCTGTTTTGGATGCTGTCCAAGGACAGCATTCTAGAGTTTAAAGTAGGTCATAATTGCCTGGAAGCCCAAGCGACTGGGTTTCAGCTTCAGATTTAACTAAAACTCAAGTCAGATACATCTATCATGAGGGCTAAGAATCTCCATTTCTCACAAGTTCCTATGTTATGTTGCTAACCTGGGATCACATTTTAAGAGACACTAACTTAGTATGGTGTTTTCTGTGTTGATGAGACCCACCCAGTCCAGGGACACACAGTTGGGGCTCTCATCCTTTATGTCTTCTCTGTGGTTGAGTCTCTCAAGCTCCCTGTACTTTCCTCTCCTCTTTGGGAGTTGAAACCTGGTTTAGCAGCACTACCTAAGTTACGTGATCATGGTGATACAGAGGAAAAGGGTTTCTAGACCCTTCCTCTAGTTATTGACATGCAGCACAATTAGAGTGGCATCTAGAAACACATATTGCTCTAAAATGTTCCCACTGATGCTAGTGATTAGGCAAATTGGAAAACTTTATAGCTTTGTTCATGAATTGATGAAGACTGGCTACCAGCTGTGCATAGTGACGAAAAAAGGGAGTTTGGTTTATTTTGACACTTACAATAGTGAAAAGAATGAGACTCAAAGTCAGCCATTTCCAACTTTCCCATGCCTTGACTGAAGTCAAAAAACAAAAACAAAAACACAACAAAAAAAAACCCCTCTCAAAACAACAGGGTTATCTGTAAAATAGAGTATTATATACAAGTTGAAGTTGATGAAGCTCTTACCATGTGCTGTGTGGTACTGAATGTAAACTCAGACAGATGTAGTCCCTGCCCACTTGAGGAATGTCCAGTCTAGACAGGCAGGACTTGGAATATAATGATGTTATTGAATGTGATGGGACATTCCACCCAGTATACAGGGCTCTTCTGAGATGGGAAGAAATGATGTGCAAATGCTGAAACGCCCTCAGCAGGCTCATGGGAATTTACCTGATCCTTATCCTCATGATTAGGAAAAAGAGGAGTCTGCAGAGAGTCATGAAGAGACAAAAATGTGGCAACAGAAAATAAGCAGCCTGGAATGAAGACGTGCAGACAGGATAGGCGAGCAGCTAAGAAGGGGGCAGTTGGTATCCTAGAACTCTGCAAACCAAAGTTTCAACTAGTTTGAAATGCTTATGGCCAGCAGATCCAAACGCTTCAGAGAGCTCAGAGACAGCGAGCTGAGGGAAAGCGCTTAGCGGCCTGAGGTAGGCAACCTGTGCTTGAGGGGATACACATCAACATAGAAAAGGAGAGATTGTTTCCTGTCAGTGTTACTGAGCAGGAAACAGAGGGATATACGGTCCAGGTAAGTCATTTGTACAAGTCACATTAATTTGTTCCTGTCTTCCAAAAGGTCTGAATTATATTATTGCCAATAAGAGAGTCTCCTACACTTGTCTTCAGACTCACAACTGGTCAAATACCAGCAGGGCTGTCCTGGTGGCCCAAAGGAGCAAAATGACATTGTTCCAGAGATGGTCAGGGTGACACCCTTTAGTGCTCATTAGGTGGCCCAACATTCTTCATTATGGAACTCTGAGGCCTAGAAAGGATATATGCTATAAACTGTTACGTTATTAATAGTAAATAATTTTCTGCAGGAAACCTGTACAACAGACCTGAAGCTGCAGCACACTGGAGCTTGGAGGGGAATACCATAGAGGTGTAGGGGGGAGTGCACCTGCAGGGGCAGGGCAAGAGAAACACAGAGCACATGCTGTCTCAGAACACATCTTTTAAAATGCTGGGAAAACATTTGTCTCTAGCCTGACTCTTATGGTTCTACTGAGCTGCTCCACAAACCTGTGGGATGAATACTGAGAAATGCAGACTAACTGCCTGAATGAAACAGGGACAGGGTGGGGCCCTGCTGTAGAAAATGCCATTCCCATAATGAATTTTGTGGGAAGCAACTCACTTCAGAATCCTTCCTTTTGATCTGTTAAGAAGGTGTTTACTGTAATCAGGGAAAGCTTTACTTGGTAGGGAAGACAGAAAGGGGAAGGGAGATGGCTTCCAATTCATTTAAACCATCCACCAGACCTCCTCTACTGTCTACACCCTCCTTCTAGGTCCTTTCCTTTTCTGATGTGCTCCATCCTCTCAGAAAATGAAACTTAATTTTAACTAAAGCATTCGAGGTTTCAGTGTGGGTGTGGGAGGACCAGGCAGGAAAGCGATAAAGTCAGAGATGCCTTGCTATAAAAGTGAATTATGCTTTCAAACCAAATGGAAGTGCACAGGTCATAGTCACTGGTACAGTTGAAAAAATACATTGAACCTGTTAAGAAAAAGGCAAAGCTCCACTCTCTTAAGGCCTCCTTGCTTGCAGGGAGTTCTGGGCATTGCTAGGCACAGTTCTGTGAAGGAACTGAGTTTCCATTTTCTTTCCTCTGTCAATAGTTACTCTTCTTATATCATCCCAGAGAAAGGCAGAATGTTCATCCTACTAGAGGGGAAGGGCAAGTTTTCACTTGTGTGTGTGTGTGGTGTGTGCATTGATTATGCGTGTGTGTGTGTGCATGTGCATATATGCATGTGTGTCTGTGCATGTGTATAAGTAACTATAAATAACTGCAGTTAAATACAATGAGTCAAGCTTGCTTTTCCCTTTTTCCTCCCCTCCCCTCTCTTCCCCTCCTCTCCCCTCCCCTCCCCTCCTCTCCTTCTCTGTCTTCAGTAACCTTAAGGGATATAGTTTTAGCAAGAACCGATTTGTCGCGAAACTCTGCATAGTACAGTGCATCTTTAGCCGTTTTTCCTAAATCTTTGCAAGGTTTGTGCCTGAGACCCTGTAACACAGGATGACACAAGAGAAATCCCCATTAATTTATTTGATGTAAGTGTTACATGATGCAGGCACCTTTAGAAATGAAAAGCCCAGGAGGACAGCTTTACACTTGCATGCCTGGGTTTGGGGGAGAATGGATGGACAATCATAGAGAAGTGTAATTGGAAAATAGAGTCTGATGCACTACAAGGCACAGAGGGAGAGGTGAGCAAGGGCTGTGTTCAAACACCTCTGTCTTTGTGTCTTGTTGCCCTCAGATGCAGGGAAGGAATACTTCCCCCTCAGATGTCTTCATGGAGGAATAGCAACGTGCTTTGGTTGTTTCCCCAAATGCCAAGATACTATACTTTGGGACAGAGTCTTTAGACTGTCACCACTTATGTTTCCTTGTCTAGTCTCACTCACAGAGTCAAGGATGAATGCAAGGAGTTGATAGAAAATAGAAAAGGTGGCACTTGCAGGTGGCATCCTTCACTCTAACTTGCAGGGGGTGAGAGCCTGGGGTCCTGTGATGTGGGTGGGAAGTCCCCAGTCCCTGTGAGCTCAGAACCAGCTGCTAACATGATCAGACAGGCCTCACCCATCACCTTCCCCTAAGGAAACCTCTCCAGAGAAGTGTTGTGGATACTAAAAAGTTGCTTTAACTAGATAGATTTTTCTGTATCTTCAAAGGATTTTGATAAAGAACACAGGGATCTGTAGAGGCCTAAAAACAAATAAACAACAACAACAACAACAACAAAAAGAACCAAAAGAACACATTCTCTTCTTGGAGTGTGCAGGGAGCAGGTGACAGAGAGCCATGCAGCACAAAGACAAGGACAGCAACAGATTGAGCCAGGCATATCCAGCACAACATACACTGTGTGAGCCCTCATTTCAGATGAAACTCCCAGAACACAGACACAATTAATCCAACACTTCAATGTCTCCACAAGAAAAGGTGTTCAACTCCACTTTCCCAGGGACACCCACACCTTTAAGGATTTTACTCAGAGCTGTGCAAGAACTGATCTGGACAGCAGAAACACATATATTTGTTGATGGAATGTTGATAATAAATCCATAAAGCAAATGTTAACTTGGAGAATGTTTTCCTCTAGGGAACTAGAAAATAAATAAAATAAAATATTCATAGAAAGTTCTATATTAAGGCCAATGGCCTGATTTGAATGTCCCTGCCCTGCTATTGGATTTTTAGGCTTTTAAACATTTTAAAAACAACATTACTGAAAATTTCAAACATATCGAAACTAAATGGAATAGAATATTGAACCACTCTGTACTCACCATTCGTCTCTAACAGTGAACACTCTGTGGTTTCTACTCTTCTGTATTTCCACTTGGTTCTTATGTACTATCTCAGGTGCATGCATGCTGAGATGCACGAGTCTTGCTTGTACGCATACAGTGATGTCTGTATTATAACTAGAAACACCTTTGACCTCTCCAAAAAGTTCCCTTAGGCACTAATCAGTCACTGGAGACATTACTACTACTACTACTACTACTACTACTACTACTACTACTACTATTATTATTATTATACTCTTTTAAGAACCTCTTACATGTACAACCATACAATCTTTTATATTTTTCATCTGGCCTGATGTCTGTGGTGTTTTTCATGTTTTTGTGCACATAAGCAATGCTTTACACCCCCTACCCACTTTTGGCTGGTAGTGTTTTATTGTATGAAAACACCACAGTTTGCTTATTGATTCTTTTGTTGACAGACGTTTGGGCTGTTTCCAGTCATCAACTATTGTGATGGAAAAAAAAATCAGTAAACACTCCTGACCCAATCCTTTGGCTGACATTTGTTTTCCCCTATGTTGCATAAATAATGAAGGATGCAACAGAATGACTGAGCCAATGAGAAGTCACTTGAACAGAGCTGGATCTGGGGTTTCCTTCCCTGTGTAGTTGATGCCCATCTCCTTAATGCACCCTTGCCAACGGCGTTCTTTTTCCTCACATGGTTGCTTTGGCATGTTTGCGGGGGAAAAAAATCAATCGACAACATAAGTGTGGACTTACTTCTGGTCTGTGCATTCTGCCCTATTGATCTGTTGTTTATCCTATGCTGATACCTCTCTGCATTGATTACGACAGCTTTGTAGGGAGTCTTGAAGGCACATTCTCTACATGGAAACTGATAAGATAGCCTACTTATTTCCTTTTCCACACAAATTTTGTAATCAGCTTTTAATTTATTTTTAAAACCCTGGATTCTGAGTTTGTAGTCATATTAAATTGTGGATTAATTAGAGAAGAACAAGTATTTTAAAAATACTAAATTTTCTAATCTATTAACCAGCACAACTGTTTATTTAACTTTCCTTTCGTTTCTGTCCACCATATTTCCAGTACATAGATGTTGTTCACCTTTTACTATGTATATTATATTTATATTATCTTATTGTGTATAGAATTCATTTTTCTCTTTTTGAACATTTCATGCATGTATATAGTGTATTTTGATCATATTTATCTCCCATTCCTTCCTTCCAGCTCTCCCAATACCTAAACGTTTATAAATGGCAACCTTTTTATTTTAGCATAGCATATAGAAAAATGTTTTATTCTTATATATTAATCTTATACCATAAAAACTTACTTACTCCAGATACTGGTCATTTGTGTTATCCTGCCCAACATTAGCTCTTTTCTTCATTTTTTCCAGTTTTATTGATATGTGGTGTTTATTAGTTCTACCTTTTAACAATTCTTTTTAGTTGTCTTTCTTGATGTCTGAAGACCACTGAAAGCAGATCTTGTGTCCTAACATAGACACTTAAGATCTCCCTCCAAGCATGGCATTAACTATGTAACACAATTTTCATGCCCTATTTTCACTGTCCTTTACATGAAAAATTATTCATAACTCTCTTGTAATTCTTTCTTTGATCCACAGGTTATATGGGAATGTCTCATCCGATTTCTGAATGTTGTAGCTTTTCCCGACAGTTTACTGAGTTCCAGTTAACCTTTATGTAATGAGACAATGTTCTCACAAAACTTCAGTGTTTTGAACCATATCAAGACCTTTCTATTTAACCATCTGTGGTCTATCACAGCAAATGCCCCATGTATATAGAAACCTTCCTGTGGTCTACTACAGTGAACATTCCATGTGTACATAAACCTACCTGTGTTTGTTTATTACAGTAGATGCTGTTTGTGTATATAAACCTACCTGTGGTCTATTATAGCAGATGTTCCAGGAGTTCTGGAAATCAACTTCTATCCTGAAGTTGTTGGGGTTCTGCTCTACAAAGGAAATGCAGGTTAATCAGCATTCAGCCTTAATACACTTACTGACTTTCTTCCTATCAATCACTGAGGAAAGATTATTAGAAACCTTTAATTATGAATTTATAATGTCTCTTTCTGTCTTCAGTCTGTATACTCTGTTACATATGTTTTGAAATAAAATTTATCCCATAGAAATTTAAATTACTGTAACTTCCTTATAAATAGATACTTTCATTATTAAGAAACATGCTTTTTCCCAATAATGCTCCTTTTCCTAGTGGTTATGTTGTGTATTTTATAATAAAGCTACTTCATTTGTCTTGGTATTTGCATGATTTAACTATTTTTGTTATTTTACAAACAATATTTTAGTAGCTTATAATAAAGAGCATCTTCTGTGGGTAGTGTGAGTGGTGCTGAGGTAGGGCTTCTTGAATACCGTTCTGTTCATATGTAGCTTTTATTATAGTTTTGATCCAGTCATACTTAGTGTAAGTGCTAATATGGTAAGGATTACTTCTGCCATGATATTTTAGTTTTTTATTTTACACATTTTAATATTTTTTCTTATCATTTTGCAGAAGATAGGGGAGGCTACTAAACTTTTTGTTTTGTATTTTGTTTTCTTCATTGACTTTAGCTATTTCTCTTTGAGGGTTGCTCTATGGATTATGATATTTGATGTTTTATAATTTATGCAGAACTAGGACCAATTACTTAACACAACATTAAATTACCTTGAAACACTATGACTCTATTACTTCTTTAATTTTTGTATTGGTTTCTTACTTCTCATAAAACTACACACTTCATAATTTAACAAGTCATATATTTTTATCAAGAAGAAAGTATCAATTCATACTAAGTTCTTACTATTCATGGTTTCTGGATTTGAAAACTCACTTTCTCACTAAAATTTATTTTAAACTAAAAAATCAATGTTAGTCTCTCCTCTCTCTCTCTCTCTCTCTCGGTCATCTACAGAGAATTAAAGATTTAAAAAAAGATCAAAAGAATTATCTGATTTGTATATTCCAAGCTGAGGTCAAACAAGGTTTGATATCTTACAAACTTCTTGCTTGATATCTTACATTGTGCATTAATGTTCTTTGCATTATTCTTAGTAATTCTATACTAATGTTTGCATCAGTCTACTTAGAATGTATATTTCCTTTTTTTGTTGCTGATTTTACACCCCTAACACTGTGTATAAGGTATAATACTAAAGCAACATGCTTCTAGTGTTGCTCAAGTGCAAGACGGTGGAAAGAAAACCATGTCTAATAAATTTCCTTCAGGCATGAGTTACAAAGTGCTATTGACTATAATGAAACATCACATATATTAATTAATTTATCTTTACATAGCAGCTCACATAAAACAGTGTTGTCTATTGATTGTTTGATGAAAATGTAACTAGAGACTTCCAAGAGATTCGTGCTACCTTCCTCTTAGGAGTGATAATTCAGCATTCACTAATTCAGCTTACAGAGATACTTTATAGGATGTAGCTGCCATGAACAACAAGGATGGACTATATTATACATATGCATTATAAAAATAAGTTTGTTAGATATAGTCACATATATTCTATTTCTGGACATCTTCACTGTCCCACAAAGAGGTGAGAATCATTTCACCTCAGTCATGAGATCATTCATTAGGGCATCTTTATGCACACTTCTGCTGATTGGCAAATACACTTAGCTATACTTTGTTTTTGTGTTTGTTTTCCATTTTAAAAAGATACCTTCACTAGGTATTGAATTCTAGGGTATTACTACTACTACTACTACTACTACTACTACTACTACATTGAGGAGAAGGGTGATCCTGTAGGAGGACCAGCAGTCTCAATTAATCTGGACTCCCCAAGATCTCTCAAACATTGGACCTCCAAACAGACAGCATACACCAGCTGATATGAGGCCCCCCAACACACATACAGTAGAGGACTTCTGGATCTGTGTTCATTCAAAGATGATGCACCTAATCCTTAAGAGACTGGAGGCCCCAGGGAGTTTAGAGGTCAGGTGGGGTGGGGGGTGGGGGCATCCATGTGGAGACAGGTGGGTGGGGGAGGAGGTATGGGATGTGGAACAGTCCGAGGGTGGTTGGGGGGAAGAATAAAATATGGAGTGTAAAAAAATAAATTAATAAAAATGAAGAAGAAGAAGAAGAAGAAGAAGAAGAAGAAGAAGAAGAAGAAGAAGAAGAAGAAGAAGAAGAAGAAGAAGAAGAAGAAGTTGTATCATTGTTCCTTGCCCTCCATTGCTTCTCCAGGATAGTTAGAAGTTGGTCTAGCAATGTTTTCCTATATGTCAGGTGTCATTTTTCTTTGCCTGATTGCAGACTTGTCTCTTGATCTATACTTGCTTGGTTGCTTTGCCATTTTTCCTGCCAGCTGTGGCTTTCTGCCACTTAAGCTTCTTAGCTTCTTATGATGCAGGCAGAGCTTTCAGGCAGAACACTAAAACTCTGCATATTTCATCTTTCCTAGCTCCCTTCTGAGGCAAATACCCCCTCTTATTCCTGCCTACTTTCAGTCAGGCTCCTGACTCTTCAAACAATTGTCTCAGTGAACACATAAGTGTGCACATATAAGTATTGTTTCCAAGATTTTATTACTGCTTTCTGTGGGCTCGCTTGATAAAGCTATTTTATTGATACTCGTTTTACTCATTTATGATTGAAAAATGGCATGTGTTATTGAAATTAAAGCAGTACCACAAACACATGAATGCTTACGGTACATCTCATAATCTCCATGCTCCAAATTAATTAACTGGTAGTTAGAACCCCAACAGCCTGACCAGTTTTGGTTTACCAAAAGAAACTTCTACCTTAAAGAAGAGATTCTTTGCCAACTCAGAACTAAGATATAATGATCCCTTTCCATTTTTTTCCTTTTCTTTTATTATTTCAGACAGGATCTTGCTATATAGACCACACTACGTAGTAACTTTCTGTGTTACTTCATTTGACTACAGCGCTTAAATCCGTTAGAGGACTGGCATGCAATATTGCCTATGGCCTTGTTCAGGAGTGATCATGGCTCTTCACACATATATTGTACAAAACTGTTGAGTTCTAGCAATGGCCGCCATTTTTTTTATTATTATTATCTATTAATTTAACCTTTATCTACCTGGTAACTCTAGTCTAGTCATACTCTCACTTTCACTTTAAATACACCAATTATGCTTAAACCTCAGGACTCTATTTTGCTTTTCCCTGCTTACAATGACCTAACCCTCGGTTGCCTCATAGTAAATTTTCTCATTTTTCAGGTGTCTGCTCAAAAGTGACATTGTTAAAGCAGCATTTCATTCCTCTTCTATGTGAGATTATACCATTTTACAGAACCTGCCTTCTCTTATTACCCATCTTTCTCTAACATTGTACAGATGTTCCCACCTTGCAGATGACTCACATCCCAATGGAGCCAAGTCTAAGTTGAAAATACAGGAAGTAGAAAGTGTATCCAATACACCTAACCTCCAGAATATCATAGTTCAGCCCAGGCTGCCTCAGCTGTGAGCACTTACATTAGTCTATGGCTGAGCAAAACCATCAAGCCTAAAGCCCAGTCTATTATAAGGCTTGAACACCGTGTAACATCTTGAATGCTGTGCTGAAGAAGAGCCAGAGTGTCTGCGTATGTATGCTTTGGTTTCATCCTAAGCTGAAAATTTGTGAATTGAACTATCATCCAGTCAAGGACCATCTGCTTCTCATCTCTCACTTGCTTGTTCATTCTCCAGATTTACTTACTAGTGTTTTATTAGAGTGTAATCTCCAGGAAGCCAAAACTTGGTGAGTCAACTATGTATCCCATATGGTAGAAATAGTCCATGCATTCAGCAAGTGCCCTGTCAGCTAGGGAATGATAACCAAGTGCAGCTCCCTTGCAAGTCTTTAAGATACTGCTGCCCTTGCCCTCTAGAGTGAACTCTTCAGTTGACTGCCAGAAACACCAGCAGCCTTGCACATAAGAGACATTTCAGATTTGTGTTTTCAGTTCTCATTTGTGTTGTCAATTTGCCTTTTATTCCATTAAACGGTATTTGTAAATTATTATGACAAGACAAACACACTTATGAATATCATTGAAACTCAAAACTCAGTCACTATGCTCTGACCAAAGGCATAAAAATTGGTTGGTTTCATGAGTGAAATTTCCCTTAAGTTTTATGTGTATACACAAAATGCACACACACACACACACACACACACACACACACTTATACATATACCAGTAAAACCAGTGGTCTTCACCAGTTCTGTTGACCTATTATAATGAAAATATCTGAAACCTGATGTAATATAAACAGGAAAGAAATACAACACAGTGGCACCAGCTAGTATAGAACAAATATAGAGGAAAAGATGAAGGTTTTAAAGAAATAGCAAGGAAGTAGAACTGCCAGACTCTCCAGGAGAAAATACCCTAAAGAGAAGTGAAAAGGGAGAGATTATTGGCTTCTGCAAGAATAGGTTCCTGCCTTGGTCTGCATGCTTGGTCGGCTTTAATGAGTCACCTCGTCTTGGAGGGGAGTTGCTTTGTTTTATGTTTGGTCCTTGACCCCAGAAAAGTGACCTAGACATACTAGCAATGAGATTTTGAGCAATGTTGATTACAGCAAGCCCCAGCCAGTGAATGCTCTTTTACCTTCTTTTAAGTTTATCGTGATAGGATTTAGCCCATGGTATTTTTACAGATACCCATAATTGAGCATCAAGGGGATCTGTGACTTGCACAGCGGGACTCGCTTTCTCTGGGCATCTAATTCTTCACAGTTGAAATTACTTACGTTTTCTAATATCTCAAAGACCCCCAGGCTAGTCAAGTTACCCCCAGCTACCCTCCCCATTAAGGTTTCCTGGGCCCCAGAATTCCCTGGACACTCCATTTGTTCCACAGTTCCTGAGCTGAGAAAACATTTCTAACATGAGGTGTCTTGCTTGGATTAGAAATAAATATCACTGGGTCTTTCCATGTATCAACACCTGAGCATATTGCAACAATCCTCACAGCTATAATATTCCCCTTGTTTTCTTTTTCATGGATTCACGTAGCATTTGTGATTTTGCTAAAGAGATTTTAATCAACTAACACCTCTTAAGCTTCCTAACAGCAAGAGTAAGAAATAAGTTTTAACTTGCAACTTCTTTGCAACTTCAGTTCCCACCCCGAATGCTCAGCAAACCAGAATCTGCCTCCCTCTGATTCAGCTTTACACATCACTGCCCCAAACCTTGTCCTTTCCATACTTGCTCCCTTCTATCTAGAGGGACTAACTTCCTTCATGCTATTCCTAGCTCTGTTGTTTTTTTTCCAGTTACATAAGTATTCCAGTTCAACATAAGCAAAACTGTCACAAAGCTTTCAAATGAAAATGTGAATTTATTATGGAAGATATATCTATATCTATGTCTATGTCTGTCTATGTCTATAGCTATACCTATATCTATATCTATAATTAGCCAAGATAGAGAAAAGGGAAAGAATATTATTATTTCTAACTTTTAGAGGTGACTACAAATGTAGATTATGAGTGCAATATTAAAGGACTATTTTTTTAAAGATTTATTTGTTTTATGTGAGTACACTGTCATTATCTTCAGACACACTAGAAGAGGGCATCGGATCCCATTACAGATGGTTGTGAGCCACCATGTGGGTGCTAGGATTTGAACTGGGTTCTTCTGGAAAAGCAGTCAGTGCTCTTAAGCACTGAGCTTTTTCTTCAGTCCTTAAAGCACAATTAGACTTCATGTCTGGAAGGAAAACACTTGCTTATGAATGGTACCATCTTGTGTCTTCATATGGAGAAGAACAAGGGTTCTTTCTCAGGCTTCTCTTAACAAGGATACTAATTCCATTCATGACAGCTCCACTCTCATGACCTAATCACTTCCTACATGTCCCAAATCGTAGTGACTATCACCCTGGGGGCTAGAACTTCAGCATATAAATTTGGGGCTTGTGGTCATAAACACTTAGGGCATATTTTTTAACTTAAGGTTTGCTATGTCACTACGGTGCCTTTGGTTCTTATATCTTTTTAGTCTTTCTGAGGGTAGCAGGTCCATCATGGGATGTCTGACATCACAAGAATATGCAGCTACTTAATGGTGTTGGTATATGATATTGGATTCGCTTATTTTATTAACTTGTGCAAAATGGAAATAGTTTTATTTTCAGAACTACTTTTGCACTTATTATTGGACAATTCTAAAAGAGGAACCCTCCCTAATTAACTAATTAGCTAAAAACATCTAAACATAGGCTGTCTTCATGTTCTTTTATTAATAATTTCATATTAAAGCATTGTCATGAGAGTCACTTTGGGTTATGGGAAATTCAGATTTATAATTTTAATGTTATTTTCTTCCTTTTATGTGCACACTCTCTCTCTCATTGCCACCAGTGGGAGCTCTTTTAAACCATCTTCTGTGTCCTTTTGATTTCTTTTCCTTTAAATTATTTCCTTGCTTTCCCACACAAAAGGCTCTAGGTATATCTGTGTCATGGAAGCTTGGTTTGATTATCAGGTATCCCATCAATATTTTCATATCTCTCTATATCATCTATCTATATCATCTATATCCATCTATCTCTCTGTTCCAAGAAAAACGAGCAAGAGGAGCTAATATGGGGAAAAAGTAACTAACCTGTAATGTTCATTCTGGCTTGAGTTTCCCCAAGGGTCCTAGACAGTGGCTTGGATACAGGCAGATTACTTCACAAATGGTCCCAGGAAGCCAAAGTAAGGACATGGAGGAAACAGAGTAGGAAGTAAATAAAGTTGTTGTTGTTTTTTAATTGTGTTAGTGGGCTGCTACTATGGGTGATTCAGTCACAAACCTGTGGGTCCATGGGTTTGCTGTAGGATAGAGTAACCATGCACTCTGACCAGTTACACTGAGGGGAGGGGAGGCTGGGCTCTCTGGAATACTTTTTCCTCTGCTGGGGACTGTCCTTGAGTGCTGATGCTTCTGGATACAGATGGCAAAACTGCTAAAAAAAAAAAAAAAAAAAAAAAAACAGGTCCTGAGCTCTGGAACCTGGTGTTTAGATGGAATGTTGTCAGCATGCCATGGATGTGAGCTGCTTTGATGGGAGTAAAGCATCAAGAGTATCTAGCATGTTAGGAAAGGCAAGTTGGTGGCTCATCTCTTCCTTTGCTTCCTGCTTATTCCTTTGTTGCTTCCACTCAGAATGTAAACTCTTCAACCCAGACACAGTCAAGTGGGCACTTTCCTCCACTTGCTCTTTGCCAGCCCAAGGACTTGTATTACTCCTTTGATTCATATGAACAGGCACGTACACACACACACACACACACACACACACACACACACACACACTTTAAACCCAGCATTATCCATCCAACTGTGGATGGATTACTTATTAGCTATGTCCAGGTAGATATCCCATAGGATTCTTAAATCTATCAGATCCCAGATTGAAATTATCATCCTCTAGTATTTCTCCCTCCATCCCTGTAATGTGAACAGTGCTACCAGCTAGCTGCCCAGCTGCCCAAACCAGAAGGCAACTATTGCCTAATTCCTACCTCTCGCCACAGCCAATCAATTGTCTCTTACATTCAAAAAAAAAAAAAAAAAAAAGCTTAAAAGCTTTTCCACTCCAGCTGCATCTCCCAATCACTACTGCCTCTATTCTGTGTCATGACATCATCTTCTCCTGTCTTGATTACTGAGACAGTCTCCACACTGACACTACACTACGTCCTGGAACCAATCACTTCCCCACTCCTCAGCAAAGTGATCTCTCTAAAATGTCACAGCATCATCTAAGCTTGATAGTAATTTGCTTAGAACTGCTGTTGGTTTCTAATTGCCTTGGGCTTAGAGTTATGTCTTAAAGCTGCTGTAATTGTCCTTTCTGATCTGGCTATTGTTTTAATCTCCTACCTCATAACTGGTCACCAGCACCCAACTATGACACCATCGTACAGACACACAGATACAGAAACATATACATGCAGACACAGGCATACTCACACAGATACTCACAGAGAGACACAGACACAGGCACACTTACACAGATACACACACACACACACATGCACACACCCCTTGAACCCACCATTATCCATCTAAATGTAGACTTCTTTTAGGTCTTGCAACAAATCCCCTTTGCTTTTTACAATTACTGTGCTTAAATAAAGGAATCTCTTCTCTGTGCCTATCTTGGCTCACTCCGATTCTACTTTGAGGTCTCAGAAAAGACATTTTTGGACAGTTGATATATAGTTTTATGGTATATCATTCTTCTGATAACCCTAGTTTGAGCTGGCTAGTTTTTGTCAAGTTGACACAAATCAGGGACATCTAAATAGAGGGAACCTCAAGTAAGAAAATTCATCCATCAGATTGGCCTTTAGGCAAGGCTGTGGGATATTTTCTTGATTAATGATTAATATAGGAGGGCCCAGCATACTGTACGTGACTATCTTAGTTAGGGTTTTACTGCTGTGAAGAGACAGCATGACCAAGGCAACTCTTATGAAGTCCACATAATTTAATTGGGGTTGGCTTTCAGGTTCAGCGTTTCATTCCTTTATCATCAATGGCAGGAGATATAGCACTGTCCATGCAGGCAGGGCCCTGGAGGAGATGAGAGTTCTACATCTCCATCCAAAGGAAGCCAGGGGCAGACTGTCTTCAGGCAGCTAGGAGGAGGGTCTCAAAGCCCATCCCCACAGTGACACACTACCTCTAACAAGGCCATACCTACTCCAACAAATCCATACCTCCTAATAATGCCACTCCCTGGGCCAAGCATATTCAAACCACCACAATGACCATCCCTGGGCAGGTGATCTTGGGTTGAATAAGAAAGTAGGCTGAGCAAGCCGTGGCAGGCAAGCCAGTAACCACTATTTCTCCATGGCTTCTGCTTCAGTTCCTGAATGTAAATTTCTGCATGCCCTGATTTCTCACATTGACTGAGAATTGTTAGAGAAAATAAAACCTTTCCTCCCCAAGCTGCTTTTGGTTATGGTATTTCATTACAGCAATAAAAACCCTCAGACACTTCTTATGAAAATTGAACATATGATAATGTCCACCATGTATAACAGGTGCCAAAAGTGAGGTAATATGTACAAAATACATAATAAGCACACAATAAATATTAGATATTATTACAGGTATCATTATATTTTACATATCAAATTATAGCTATTATACATAGCTATCTGCATCTTCATCTAGACAGAGAGTCCCATGTGTAGCAATCCTCAACTGTCTTTCACAAGTATGTGTGTAATAACACTGTGATTATTACCACATAGCAGGGACTCAATAAATATTCACTATATAGATAGATGGGTAAGAAAAGGAGGCCATAGCCTCAAGTTCCCATGTGAAATACACACACACACACATACATATAACGTTAATATCCATTAACATGGGTGGGTAGTGGGTATATATCTATATATGTGTGCATGTACATATATATATATATATATATATATATATATATATATATATATATATGTTTATACTCCCATATATAGATGTCTACACATATACTCCCCCATGGGGGGAGTATATGTGTAGATATCTATATATGTGTGTGTATGTGTGCAGGATGTGTGTGTGTGTGTGTGTGTGTATGTGTGCATGTCTATGAGTGATTCCTATGTTGGAAGAGGTAGGGCACATACTTGGTTTTCTGGAAAAATGTACAGGAATGACTTAAGAAAAGGAACTTCACAGTGGTCTTGTGAAGACAACATTTTATTGAAGAGGAATGTGAGCAGCTGAGTGACACAGCTGCTAGGTAGAGGTCACCATGGCCGTGACAGAGAGAAGATACCTTGTCAGCCTTTTAGCTCATTCTTTCTGAGCTCCACTCTGTAAAACTCTGTTGCTATCTCTGAGAATAATTATTTTTTACACCTTTTGATTTTTTTTTAGAATTTCACAGGTACATATAATGTGTTTTGTTCAAATCTACCACCATTTTCTCATCTCCAGTCCCTCCCTGCTCCCTCCCCCTGCGCCTTTCCACTGTGTTCCAGTTTACTGTGCTCAATATGTTTTACACCCACTTAGTCAACTTCATACAGTTATTATATGCATCAGTATAGGACCATGTACCGGCTGGTTTTGTGTGTCAACTTGACACAAGTTAGAGTCATCAGAGGAAGGGGCTTCAGTTGAGAAAATGCCTCTATGAGATCCAGCAGTAAGGCATTTTCTCAGTTAGTGATCACCCATTATGGACGGTGCCTTCCATGGGCTGCTGGTCCTGGGCTCTACGAAAAAGCAGGCTGAGCAAGCCATGGAAAGCAAGCCAGTAAGCAGCACCCCCACCCCCACCCCATGACCTCTGCATCAGCTCCTGCCTTCAGGTTCCTAACCTGCTTGAGTTCCTGTCTGACTTCCTCCAATGTTGGATTGTGTTCTGGAAGTGTAAGTCAAATAAACCCTTTCCTCCCCAACTTGCTTTTGGGTTGCGATGTTTTGTCACAGGAATAAAAACCATAACTAAGATAGACCATTTCTTGGACCAGTGGGAAGCCTAGCATGGTCTACAGCGCTGAAGAAAACCAACTCTTCTTGCCCCAGCAGCCATCAGTTGCAAGTAGATTCTCAGCTATGGGTGGGTCTCCATGAGTTCCTACCTCAACCATGCTGGGATTTTGGCTACCTTGTGCAGATATTGAAAACTGATGGGAGTGCATGTGTGCAATAGCCCTAATAGCCCTGCCACGTCCAGAAAATACTATTTTTCAACAGAGGTCCTCTACCTTTGCCTCTTTCCATCTTGCTACCTTCTCTTCTTCCATGATGATTCCTCAGTGTCTCGGTGTCTCTGTGTGCATTTGTGTGAATACATGTGTGTGTGTGTGTGTGTGTGTGTGTGTATGTGTATGTGTGTGTGTGTGTGATACAGATGTCCCACTTATAGCTGAACTCCTGAGGATATTAAGATGGAAAATATTGGTGTAGTTCTGCTACTTTGCTGCATGGTACCCAGAGCCTTTCGTATGCTAATGTGAATTTTGGCAGAAAGAGAAAGTGTGTCAACTTTCCCATGGAACCCGTGTGACTACAGAATCTGTGTCCCCACAGGTCTTTCTCTCAGCATTTTACCTGTGTGGCCTCTCTCCTTTGTAAGCTTAACATCTTAGTAGCTTCTGACCCTTGAAACTCTAAAGATAATGAGGATTCAGTGGTAAATTCATAATTTGAGAGATGGAGAGGTAGCTCAGTAGGTAAAGCACTTGTCATACAAATATGAAGACCTGAGTTGGGAGCCCCAGAGCCCTCATACAACCAGACACAGTAGAATTTCTCTGAAATCTCAGTGTTTCTGTGGCAAGACAGGAGAATACCTGGAAGCTCACAGGCTAGCTAGCGAGGTGGACATAGTGGTGAACAAGAGACTCTATCTCAGACAAGGTAGAAGGTGGTGAAGACCAGCACCCAAAATTGTATCTAATACACACACAGACACAGACACAGACACACACACACACACTGCTCATTTGGCTCAAGAATTTCTAGTTAAAGCATGTGGTGTACTCAGAATTGTGCTGGATCTGTGAAGAGCCTTCAAACCATTGGAAGGGACACACAGAGAAGCACCACCAGTACCTGCCTTGGCACAGCCTCCCTGTCCAGTGGATTAGGATTTTTTTCTTGTTTGTTTGTGTGTAACGTGCGCTTATCATTTGTGTCTCCTTTGCAAGGGACACAATGATGCTGTGCTTGTTACTTATGTTGTATGACAGACGAGGGTGCCATATCTATGATCTCACGTGCCTTGCTCAATCACAAGAGAATTTCCTTATTCAAGATGTTTAATTTTTTGGTTTTCTTCAACTTGGGGGACTATTCTCCCTCACCAGTGCCTATTCTATGATTCCAGACAATTCTCATCTTCTTTCTAAGATGAGAAGCTCTCTGCGAAACAGTGAGAGCTTTAGTGTAGTTCTTTATAAAATGATCAAGCTGGAATGAGGTCTGGAGAATTTTAAAGTTCCTCATTTTATAATTGAGAAAAAAGAAGTTTAAGGATGTGCAATGACATGCTAAGGCTGCCCAACAAGGAGAGCCAGACCAAGACGACAGGCACCATTCAAATCATCTTCCATTTTGAATCCTATCCCTATTTTTGACACGTTTGCTTTATTGTTGTATATGCTGAGGACTCCTGCTACACGGGGGTCCCATTACTGGAATAGCTCCCAATATTTAAAATATTTAAAAAATTGTAAACATTCGTATAGGGGAGCTGGGGATGTTTACAATCTGCTTTTCATGCGACACTTCTGCTACTGAGCTGGTGGCCTAATGTCTAGGTACCTGACCTGTGACTGCAACCCTTCACACAGAAAATGAGCTCAGGGCAGGTGCTGTACCAGTACTTTCCTGGTATGTTGGGAGAGAAACCAGGCCTGCGTTCTTCCTAGTTCTTCAGATGGAGAACACAAATTCAGCACACTGTCACAGCAGAAATAAATTCCAAGATTTATCACTCACAGGTTCTGAGCAGGGAGGTTGGAATGAATCTAGACTGCAGTTTTTTGCCCCCAGAGCATGAGAAGGGGTCTTAAAGTATTAGACATAGGCAGGGCCAAACAGCTATGTGAAGCAAGTAGTATGTGAAGGGAAGGATGTGAGAATCACTTTAGCTTCATGGGCAAATGTCTGAATGGTCGCTTTAAAGACAGCTTCAGGCAAGGCAGGGAGCCTAGCCCACTGGGCAAGAGCAATGTCAACAAGTTCCTGTCTCTAGCCACTCTCTTGAGCCATTTGGTGTGATGTGTGCTTCCAAAGCTGAGGCTACAACCTGTGTAGCTGTACTTGTACTGCCTGTACGTGGACTCTGAAACCACTCAGCAGGGAGGTTTGTCCCTGTCATTACCTTTCTCTGGGGCTTCCATTTGTTTCTGTATTGTTGTGGGGTGTATTGGACAGCCATAGGAAGATTGCTAAGTCTTCACATTGGCAGCCATCTTTAAGACCTATGAAAGATTAATTACTGAGGGAGCCCATAACTTTGTCACGATCAAAGTAAAAATTCTATTTTTATGGCTGCCTGTGTTTTATCCTCTATAAATTTTATAATAATGATTGGGCTCAAAGTATGGGCATAATTTACATACATCAAAACGCCTCACACTGTCTTTCCAGGCAGCTAGACACCTGCAGCAAACACACGGAAGCACATTAGAAGGCAAACGGTTCCTGGGCTCTTTGAGGCATTAATCAATGGGTTGTCTCTTAAGGGAGAAGACAGCAAGAGAGAAAAGTGGCAGGGGTGGGGGAGGGGGGGACAGAATTGTGATGGTGGCTTTTCATAGCTGCAGTCCTGCATACTGAGTTCACACAGGACGTGAGTATGTCAGAAATATACTTACTTCAGCTTTTTCACACCCTCCCAAGGTGATCGGCCTGATTGCCGGGAAAAGCTTTTTCTCTTACAGTGACCAGAAACTCTTTAGAAATGTCAGCACGGGGAATGACTTTAGAATTTGTGGCTATTTAGCACGGCTGGGCTACGTCCAGAATGTGTTAAAGTCTGGAGAGAGATGTGGTGTGTGTGCTTGAGCCTCCATGTGTTGTTCCCTCTCCATCTCCTACCTAGTTCTGCCTTCGATTGATTTTGCCTCCTAGCAAAGAGTTAAAGGTTATCAGGCAGGGATTTAAGTCCAGGCACGCAGGCAGACATGTACCAAGGCAACAGCAGCTACAAAATGTGTGCTACAAGCTTTCGGGTAAACATCAATTTCTCCAATTTGCTCTAGCCTGAGACTCTTATAAGCCTAGCAAATGAATTGTGAGTGTAGGTTTTTGTGCTGGATGGACGGAGCAGGGCTATTTTTCTATAGCACTGCTAATACACACTGAGTTAAGTTTAAATATCATGAAGGACTAAAGAGTCACAGCTGTCTCATTTACCTTCCCTTCTTTATATGTGCCAATTTTAACCTTCCTGGACTGACTGAAAGACTGCCCTAGACTCAGCTGCAGACAATGGAAGAAGTTGCTGGAGCTTGTCCCTCACTGCCAGGGCAAGGAGTCTTATCTCTCTGCTATTGAGAGCTTGCCTCCAACTTCATATCCACACCTTGCTTTCAGCTCAGAGCATTCTGGCTATATACTATCTTGAGCTATGGATTCTGTTCTCAGGAGATTCTAACTGAGGTCTTTCCACACACAAGGTTAAGGGCATTATACTATCTTGTTTAATATTAGTGTTTAGGTAAGATAGTTTCAGTTGTTACCTCCATTAGAAAGAATGGAAAACTAAATCTGAGGTGAAATGGCAAGGGCAACGTCATAAAACAAGCATCCAAGGTACATAAGAACTTTGCCCAAAGTCATAGAACACTGCTCCAAGTCCAGGGAGCCTAAGCCATGAAGAAAATTGTACTCCTTTTCAGATCCCCTTTTGGGTTCTCATTGAACAAAACTCCCTAAGAACTGGGTGCTGTTTGTGTGCAATTACTTATCCCCCCTCCCCTATATGCCTAGAACACTCAAATATCTGTTCATCTCCAAGAGTCAAAGTGATCCTAAGAAAAACCGGAGTAACAACCAGAATCTACAAAACCAATAGGCATAGAAATATGATTCTCCCCAAAGGAGACCTAGCTTTTTCTTTCTGATCATGTTAACAGGCTAGAATATAATAATTTCATTTAAGGAAAACCTTAAATAAAAGTTTCATTAATCAGAATGGGTTTTCCTACTATAATGAGCCCTGAGTTGAATTTTAGAACCCTCTTTATGCTTGGTTAGTAACAAAGCTGTTATAAAAATAATTTGATAAGACAGTCCGTTGCAGTCGTGTGATTTAACTGTGTAAATGGGTACCCAAGCTCAGTGTCTGAGCATACCTAACTTATGTAATGCTAACATAATGGATTATGCATATTGTATTGGGTTAAAAATGAAACTCAGTGAAGTATTACAGCAATTTAAAAAATATATATCCAGACTTGTTCAGCACAGATATTTAAATTTTAAACCTGTTTAAATATTCAACTGAAACTAAAATAAAATTCTGAAAAATGGAATTCAATAGAAAAGCTCCATTAAGAGTAAAAATGCCTCCCCAAATCCATTTGGTTCTAATAGAAAACCATTGAGTGCGGTTTTCATTGTTGCAGTACCAGCCAAGGGAAAAATTATACATCCACTTGGGCGGGAGAAAATCAGCTGGACTTTTTGAGGCATGAGCCTGCTTCAAGACAGGGAGAGCAAAGAGAGACCTCAGACCAACCCTCACACCAAACCAAGGCTCTTTAAAGTGGGCAGGAACTCTTTCTTAAATAGCACTTTCCACTTTATTCTTTGCTTCCATGAAGTCTCATTCCACCCTCCGTATCAGATACATTTCTAGAGGAAAAAACCAAAAAACAACTGGCACCTTTCATTGTATTATCAGGATAGTGACCAATTTGCTCTCCGAGAGCCAAGAGGTGTTTCTCTGATAGACACCCTGAAGGATGTTTTTATTCAATTAATTGGAATGATTGCTTTCACAGAAACACACTGCTCTGTCGAGTCTGCTTGGATAGCATCAGGTTTGGGCCTGGTACCAGCATGTTCGTTACTCAGGTTCTCCAGACAGCTAATGCATGAGGATTCTGAAACCTAATTAAAACAATCAGAGAGAATTAAACCAGCTCGGTGACTATACTCAAACAGCAAACCCAGGGAACTGCATAGAGAACCGCTCAGGGGAGTGAGCTGCAGCATTCCCGGGCCAGAGAGATGGCTGCGAGGAGACACAAAATGGAGATCATTATGAAAAGAAATATAGGATAATATAAACAGAGTCTCTAATCCTGAGGACTGTAAATCCCTTCCCCTTAATTGGTTTAGAAACTGTGGTGTGTAATGTGAGATGGAAGGCTCTGGCTGCCTTTCTTCTTTGTGGCAGAATCACATTAAATGAAAAACAATAGCCAAGCTGACAGCTCCCTTTCTATGGGGGCACTTAGCACTAATCTGCTATTGAGACTAATACAATTACATGGGATTAGAGCTCTGCCAAGGGTGTGCAGATTGGGGAATTCTAGGCGAAAGGAGACCTGGGCTCTTTAAAGCAGAGTGTGAGGGCTAAAGGGGGCGAAGGGGGTGGGTGGATCAGATCCACAGTGCTTCCAATTATGGTAAAAGTAATGGAAATAATCATGATTTGATAACCAACTCTGGGTCTTGATTATAATTTCTAAGCTAAATGGAATTCTCGTTTGAGAGTTTTCTCCATGTTTCATGTTATGTTGCTTATTTTGAATGGCTTTTAGTTGAATTTAGAGATTTCCCTGCCACTTACCTTTCCAGGAGTCCTTACAACATGTGAGCTTTCTGAGTGTCAAGGCAGAGTGGGAGATCTGCTTTCAGAAGTTAGAAATCACAACTGGCCAGGGGGTCATTCTCTGGCATCCTCCAGTTGAGTTTTCTGTGCAATTTGAACTGACAGCTACTATAGCTACAACTGGGCTTTTCCCCTCCCCTCCAGAATGATTATAGAAATCCATCAACACGGGTGACATGACCACAAATGTCGAACTAATTCAGATTTTCCATGAGTATCTCAGCGAAACTGACTTAGTCTCTTGCTCATTATACCAGGGAGAGATTTGATTATCATCAAGGGAATATGGACGAACAAAAGGCATTGGGGGAAAGGAGGATTCCCCCACCCCACCCCACCCCAAAAACAAACAAACAAACAAACAAACAAACAAACAAACATTCTGCTGATTTCTTCCTATGAGCTTCCAGCAAATGTTTCCAGCAAAATCAGTTCAGCAGCCGATCAGTTACTGAGTTTCTCAATCATTTGGAAAATATTTCCAACTAGTCTCATTTTTACTTTTAAATAAAACAAGTCAATATGACATGCTTATTACATTCCCAGCATGATGCAACAATACTTTTCTAATTTAATTTCAAAGCTGTTGGACCTAAATAAATGCCCCTAGTGAATGCTGCAGTTGCTATACCTTCCACATGGTGTAGAAGTGATCACCGAATATTGAACATTTGCTTAACACACAGTGATGAGCACATACATATTAAAGTAAAATTAGTGCTGACACTAGAATGTCATTTTGGTAATCCAGCTATGACCAAGAACCTATGTCCTAGAAGTCTATTTGCCCATGTGGACAATTTGTGTTGTTAACCGAGTCTTAGGGTTTTCAGTGAACTTGAGGTCTAAAGACAATGAAATGATGGTGGTTTCAGCCCAGGTTTGTGAAATAAGGTAGGAAAGGATAGAAGTGAGCACACTTAAATGAGAACAAACATTAAGGTTTCACTAGACTCAATGTGACATTTATATTCCCCTCAAACATGGTAGCAGAAGCTGATCTAGGGTTTACCTTTTGCTTGCTCTCCTTATGGGCTCCCAGCTTGGTCTTTATTCAGAGTCATTAGAATATTCTATCCAGACCTGGAAATGAGTAATCCTCCAGTTCTGGAGTTGTGATAGAGGGGTTTCCCCAACTGTCCTCCAAAGCTTGTGCTCGTTATCAGAGGGCAGCCAGATTGGCACCAGGCTTTCTACTCCAACCATCCTTGGGATAACCCAGAGAGATTAGAAACAATGAAATCACATTTGATTCTTGAGGAGTTTAAGGTTAAGAAAGATGCTCCCTGCCCAAATATCAGGATATGAATTCAAGTGTTTCTTTCTTATCCTACATACAATTTTGAGATATTCCTATCCCAACCCCACCATCATGATTACCACCACTTTAGAGAGTCTACTTTGATAGGCACACATGTCGAATCGCTTAAGTATATTTTTTTAAATCTGAGTTTCACAAGAAAAGTTTTTTTGCATGCCTGCTATAAGGAAAGGGACTTGCAGAATGCCACTCTCCAGAAATGTCCAACTCAGAATTCCATGCCAAAACTTCATAAAACTAGACTTTGTTATTTCCATCATGGAGTCTGTTCAGGTATGTGAAACTAATATGAATTTGTTGTGCTATATCAGTGGTCTTGGAAAACCCATCAGCAATGCCTCCGATTTCTCCTTTGGGAGCATCCCTTCAACCTTAGAAACCAGGTCACAGTGATTGACAGATCTGCGTTCAGAAGCCTATAAGTTGGGCAAACTTCTCCGTACCCCTCAGAGGGTCCAATAACTGATTTAAAGAACTGTTGTTTCCATCTTGAAATTCTTACATTTCTTTTTAAACAAGACACCTTGAATTTTTATTTTGTACTGAGCAGCACAAATTGTGTATCTTGTCCTGGTGGTTGCTTTAGGATGCAGTAACCAGCAGCAATGAAAGCCAATTCCAGAACTTTCGGAGAAGATTGATCTCATTGGAGCGGTAAGTTTAGATTGCCACTGGCAACCACACACAGAATGGGTCTCAGAATAAAGCCCTATTGGGCAGAAGTAAGAGAAGAATAAAGATAATGCCTTGATTAAATCACCCAAATCTTTGAGCATAATATACTTTATTATTTTATATTTTTCCTAAGTTGCTTTTAGATGAGTGTTTCTGTATCTCAAAGTCGAGTCTAATGTAATCATGGACCAGATTCTCTCGAGCAGATACTAAGTCAAAATCTAGGGCACAAAAAGCTTAAGGATCCACGTCTGTGGAGGAAAGGAGAAGAAGCAAGAGTGGCCAGAGGAGAAAGGCAAACTTCTCTTTCCTGTAGTTCTGGCAAAACTTCAGCCAACCTGGCAGACTGGTTGTTTTGAAAATTGCCTCCAAGTTATCCTGAATTGAGTAGAATCCAGCCTACTTTTTACATATCCATTTGCCCGGTTTCTACATGGAGCTGTGCTAGGAAGGATGTTTGTTACCTTGTGTGAGACAGCTACATATCCTAGGCAGCCTAGAAAGGCTACTAGGAAGATATCATGGGAGCCATCTACCATCGTCACTCTTAGCAGCTGGGCAGAGATCTTCTGAAGAGACCATAATATAAGTGCACAAAAAGTATACACGTCACATCTATGATGGTCAATGGAGGCATGGGCTGAGGAAGAAAAAAGTATAAAGAAAGATGCAAAAGCACCAGAAAAAAGTGGGGTAGGCCTACTACGATATTGGCAGCCTTGTAGATACAAAGATAAAGATGGTATTAAGTTAAAGAACACAGCTTAAATTCCTTTCAGGAAAGGGTGTGTGTGTGTGTGTGTGTGTGTGTATGTGTGTGTGTGTGTGTATGTGTGTGTGTGTGTGTGTGTTTTACCAAGTGATCTGAACCCATGCTTCTATGTTGTTGATGGAAATTTGCAGTGTGAATTTTGTCAGCAGAGGTAACAATGATCTTGTTTTTCTTTTCCTGGAAATGGAATCTCTTCTTTACGTAATTAAAACTGTGTTTTGCTGGGAATTTGCCTACTTGATTTACCAAGGTTTAGAGAGAAAGAGCAAGTCTGTGTTCTTGCCAGCCACTGGAGAAGAAAAGAGACATTTGTCATCTCCTACTACGTTTCTTCATGTCGATTTGTTCCTAGTTCATGATTGTTAAGGTATAGCAATTATGTTGAATAAAACATAAAATAGATTGCTTGAGGGTGTTTCTCATTCAGGAAAGGTAGAGTTTAATCTATCCCAGATCTGGTCCTCTTGTCTCTGCATGTGGAGGTCTGAGGACAGTCTTGGTTTTTATTCCTCAGGTACCGTCTACCTTAGGCTTTGAGATAGCATCTCTAATTAGTCTAGAATCAGCCAAGTAGATAAGGGCATCCAGTTAGCCCTCTAGAGAGCTCTAGAGAGCCATCTATTTTTGCCCCCCTCCCACTGTGTCATCACTGGAATTAAAACTTGTGCCACCAGGCCCAGTTTTCATGTAAATTCCAAGTATCAAACTCAGGGCTTCACCTTCGCAAGGCAAGTCCTCTGCTGACTGAGCCGCTTTAAATTCTACATCTTTATTCCAGACATCCTACTAGCTTGGCATGTTTGTACACAGACCGCGGTGCCACTGACAGATGGTTTGGGGAAACTATGTATATAGGAACAATTTAACGACATAGACATACTGGTTGGGCAAACATAAGGTTACATTCAGGGGTCCTAGTCTACGCTTCAGCATTCAGGATGAGACCTGTTTTCTTTGTTGCAGAAGGACCAGGTGTCAGGACCCCTCTCTGCTATGTAGTGTCCACAGCTGCAGTTCTCAAAGCCATGCTGTGGCGGTATTCGCTGACATAACTAGCACCTGGGTATTTGTTTAAGAACTTTTTGTTGGCGTTAAAAACAAAACAAAACAAAACAAAACAGTGAACAAGTAAATAGCTTCTCAAGTGCCAGGAGTTAGGGAAAGCCACTCCCTTCCTATTTTTGCAAATCCCCAGTCTAACTCTCCAGTCTCGAATTTGAAGACAAGCCCCGCCCCAGTGTGCGATCAGAAGCTATGTCTGTGTTTTGTGCATCACCTTCTTGAGGCAGGGTCAGTGTTATAGGCCCCATTTTGCACATTTTGCACATTATATCATTTTTCAATTCCCAACAACTGAACTTCCTAAATTTTTATATGGCGAAATTTAACTCCAATCATATGGGTATAAAAAACACACATACCCACTAGAGCATTGTTAGATTTCAGAAAGAAATTTTATTTCACATTAAAATGTGGTCTTTAGTACCCTGATTGCGTAAAGAATGTGCTGTGTGGCCTCTTTTGCATATTTAGATATGAAAGAGTATGCACAGTTGCCAGATAACGTAATTTTCATCCAGCCAAATATCGAGTACAATTCAATGAAGAAAATGCAAGTTTTGCAGCGTGATTTACGCGCGCTTATATACCCTTCATTTCTAGTCTATATGAAATGCAGACGTTTATAGTTCTATAACCAGAGGAATAAAATTTGAATGTGTAGTAAAACGAGAAATGTATTTTAAATGGGCTTCGGAACAGAACTGAGGAAGTCGTCAGGAGGCCACGGTCAAAGATGTAATTGGTTATTTTGTTAGATGACCACTCACATAGAAGCTTGGCAGGCCAAGGATTGAATTCAGGCTGATGGGCATGGGAGATGGAGCGATGGGTCCCTGGAAGAGATTGAGACACAACGCAGTAATCCAAGCCAGCCACAAAGCACACCATAAAGCCAGCCTGAAAAATCCCTCCTGCCTGTATGATGCATCCCTATTTTTTTTTCTTTAAAAGAACGGTTTTATGATTTGGCATAGATCATTGGTCATAGTGCTTTTTTTTTTCTTCTTCTTCTTCTTCAAATATCTCCTAGCTGCATTCTGTGTCAAATCTACAAAAGACACGACCATTATTTCTATAAAATCGTCGAAGATTGAGGAGCCATTTGCCCATCTGCCCTGATCATTTCCAGCATAACTCCTTTGGGCAGGCATTAAAAGGGATGGAGAAGATTCCTTGCTCTGGCAGGTAGCTGGTGTGTGGAGGCCTGTAGCTCTGCGCTCACCTCCTAAAGAACTCAGCATTCTGGTTGAAAACCCTTCCTCCTAATGCTTAAGGAATGACAAATCTGTCACTCAGTCCCTCCCACAGCATGCCCTGGGACCTAAGCAGACCCTACTGGCATCATACATAGGACATTTCCATGATAAAAAGGCTAGTTTATTCCAATGATGTCACCAGGCAGATGTGAAGTATACATGATCTAAGGGCAGTTGGCAGTCATATTTGCTAGCCTCATGGAGAAAAATGTCTTGATGGCAGAAGCCTAGGCAAGAAGAGTGCACACAAAGATGGGAAGAAATCAAACTTACCCAGGCTGAGCCTCAGGGTCCTCTCATGCCTGGTTTGGAGCCCTTCGCGGTTCTGAGACCTGAAAACCTTTGTGTTTTAGTTGTTTGAGCTGGAGTTTGAGTGCTACTTGTCTCTGCTCTCCCCAAAGTCCAAATGCACTGGGATTCTAGGAGGAGATCTAAAGAAATGTCCACCCCAGTCCCTCTTACAGTCTAGTTTGAAGTCATATGACCAATTGCGGCCAACAAACTGTGAGAAAAAGTGATCAAAACACTACACATTGGAGAGATAGCATGCCTCCCAGTGCTCACTTGGAAAAATTTCCAGGTGAAAAACCACAGTTGTAAGATGGCTAATCTGAATGAGTATGCAGAATGGCATTCCCGTCATTCCGTGCTGTTGTCATCTGACAAAAGATATCAGAGGTAGCTTGTCACAGACACATTATGTATTTATATAAAGACATAATGTGGCTAGATAACGTGTGTGTGTGTGTGTGTATTCCATTGTCTGACATTCTTAGAACCAGAAGTATTTCAGATTTTCAGAGTTCTTCCAGAGTTTAGAACATCTGAATATGTATAAAGTGGTATGCAAGCCTAAACATTAAAATCATTTGTGTTTTATAAATACCTTGAATGCATAGCCTGAAAGTAAATTTATAAAATTTTTAGTGTACCCATATTTTGATTGTACAAGTCACATGACCTCAAGTATAAAATTTTCCTCTTGAATTTTCAGATTTAGGACTATTTTATATTTTGGAGTTTCAAAATTGGAATGTTAAGCCATCGAATGTGTGTGTGCACACAGGCATATATGGTGCTTACTGTCTTCCCTAAATTTGAAGTTAAAACCCATGCCTGCCAATCAGCCCTTTGTAATGCTCCATTATATAAATTAAATGTAGGAACTTTCAGAAAAGATGTGAAAGAACCAAGAAGCCAGAGACAATGAGAACACATGTACACCCCAGTCTTGTCCCTAGAAAGTGCCAAAGCTTTGAGCCCCAAAGGAAGCTCAAACACTTCCCCGAAACTGTTTTTGCTTCATTCTTACCAACAAATCATGAGGTGATATTATTCTCAATGAGACTGAATTCCAGCGAGATTAAGTTGACTCGGAGTGCTTATTAGAAAAAGTCAGCTTTGAACCCTGTCTGCCCAGCTGCACGATCCAGTCAAAATTACTTCCATTATTACTATTAATGGTAGCATAAATATTACTTAGAGTTAATACTTTCCAGATGCCCTCAACATAGCAGTTCCTGTTGCAACCCCCTCCCTCTTTAATAGAGAGAAGGAAAATTCAGTCCTATCTGTTCTGAGTTCTTGGGTGAAGTTCCACTCTAGGGCTTTAGAAGTGGAGCGCACACCTCTGGCCACCTAGCACCATAGTTTTCTTCTCTTTGGAATCTCCTGCCCCTTGTCTGGCCGTTACTGGCATGTTCTAGTCTTTCTCTTCAACATCTACTCTGGGATGTTGTCCAATCACTTTTCTCCTAGGCTCAGAGCAACTTCAAGTCACATGGTTTCTGGTTCACAGTTTTGCATGTTCCTGGGTTATTTCTCT
This sequence comes from Mus caroli, assembly GCF_978045245.1. Taxonomy (NCBI): domain Eukaryota; kingdom Metazoa; phylum Chordata; class Mammalia; order Rodentia; family Muridae; genus Mus; species Mus caroli. Next base: position 58,164,941 of record NW_028227256.1, read on the forward strand.
TTGGCTGTACAAACTTCCCAAACGTTAGTCCATTTGGAACTAATTTGCCAGCCAGCAGACACCCTGCAGACTAATGGGGGGATTGTCCATTCTGGATTCAGCCTGCCTCATCATTCTTATCTCTTTGCAACATTAGCATCGTCAAAGTACTGGCAAGGGCTCTCCATCTGGGTTGCTGGTAAAATAAGATTAAGTGTCTAAATCTACTGTAACTTGGTGATGGAGATTTTTTTTTTTTTGGAACTTCTCACTTATCTTTGACTCAGTGAAGTGCCCATTACTCCAGATACCTGTCCAGTTTATACCATTTCATCCAAAAGGCAAAAGACAAATCAGGTATAGTGAGCTCTCTTAAACCAAGCAGCAAGCATAGCAGTGCAGGTAACCATGAAGGTTGGTGGGCTCCCAGCAATGGAGGCCTGGAGTAAGCAGGTAAAACTGCCAACTGCTTCATTGTCCTCATTGCAAGGCAAAGACGTGTACATGGATGTAAAACTTTTCCAGGGAGAAATCTGAGCAAGAGACTAGGAATGACTAGGATTAATTCTCTGAATTTTCATGAAGGTAGAGTAGTAATCACAAACAGTCAGGACATCCGTACAGCCCCATTTAAGTAACACCATTGTGCGATGGCACAATTAGAACTCCTTATGTCCTGCCTATCAGTTAAATCGGTATTTATAGAGTGCTCAGGCTGCTGATAATAAGTCAAATCTGGCCCTATTCCCACCAGTGACTGAAATAATGGATAAAAAGCCCATTTAGTACATCTCTGTGAACATCATATTGTCACAGGCTCCTCCCGGGGACAGTGAATTCTATAAGCATTAATGGGTTTTATTCAACAAACATCCACTTTCTAGTCAGACAGTTTTTTCCACTGACACCTGCCAATTCATATTCTACAAAGAAATTGCTGAGCTTATAGAGTTGTCATTTAAAAAATGAGTATGTCTCATTATCTTTATTTATATCCTTCTTCCTGTTCCAAACCATCAATCCAGAAGGCCTCTGAAGTTTTTTGGAAGGATATTTGTGTTTCTCAGTGAAAAATCAAACACTACACTTTGCCAGTTAACAATTGGTTGATTTCCACATTAAGTTTGCATTAATTTTATGGAAATTGGAAAGCAGGCAGAAATCCCAGCCATCTGGACCTAAGCATGTATCTAAGTGTTGGTGTGTTTCTCAAGGATTTCGATGAAGAAAAGGGTGGGGATCCTAGCTCTGTGTGACCTGCAACCTTCCACAGTTCCGCTGCCTTTTGATTAATGCAGATTAGCTCTTTGGGCTTCCTGTTTCCTCAACTGACAGGTGTGATCTCAAGTAGAGTTTCTACCTAGTCTTTTGTAACCTAAGACTTTGTAACTCCTGGTCCTTCCAAACAATCCCTCTTTTTCAAGCCTATCAGACAAAACACCATCCTGCCTTCAACCCCCCCACCAATGTTGCCTCTACCTTGATTCGCATTAGCTTTAGAATGTCTTCTCCTAAGTTCACATTGTATTTCGAAGTTTTGTGTCTCTTTGTACTATGATAAATACAATGGCAGACAAAATGGTCCTTCAGGGTTATCAGTATTAGAAACTCAGAACTTGTGGATGTGTTCATGGGGAAGGAGACTTTGTGAGTGTGCCTAAATTAAGGACTAGGAAACTATCCTAGATCGTTCATGGATAATCATTGTAATTCAAAGCCACCACCACAACTGGCCTGATAAACTTTGTCCACCAGTGCATTAGTGGCACAAATATAGTGGGGTAGCCACTTTCTGGTTAGATTTAAGTCCCGCTCCAGGACAGAACTAGGCATGGGTTCTTTGGATGGGTATGTCCTAGGGTAGAGCATATTATTTTATTAGCATTCTATTATTTTGCTAAGTGGACATAGACCACACTGTCTCCTAAATATTTATCTTTAAATAACCTAAAGATTAATAAAGCTCAACTCCCCTCAGAAGAAGCTTATTTTTATAATGAATAGTGGTTGCACTGCAGAGACACACAACTGATTACAGCGCAGAGAATACCTGACTGTGCTGTGGTCAGCTTCAATGGTACATCTATATCACACTTTCTCCTTTCAAGTCTCAGGGATCACCATGGACAAAGAAACAGAAAGACTGAGCACCAGGGCTGGGGAAGCAGTATCTTTGAGAAGGGACAGGAACATATATGACCTATGACCACACAGTGGCCATTGTTGCCTGCACAAAACCTACACAAATAAAGCTGGAAAGGGGTATTATAAGAAAAAGGCAAGAGAGGGAAAGTCTAGAAACAGGCTATAGTAAAAAGCCAGAGATTAAGGAGAACAATGTGAAGATGAAGAAAGAGGCTAAGTCAAGGCAGCCTTTGTAGGCTGGGCAAGACAAAGAATTGGATTTCTTTGCAAAGCCTCCCAAAGGAGCTGGTTCACTGACTTCCTGAACTTTGGAAGAGTGGATTTGCATTGTTTACAGCCAGGGTGTTTGTCACATGTTATTGCTGCAGTGACCGAAGGACAACACAGACTGGGGTACTTAACAGAACACACAATATAGTTGTTTATTTGTACTCATCCCTCTTGATAGCCAACACATTTTTGAGGGTAGAAATCCTATCATTCTTATTTTTGTATTCTGAGCTCTAAAGATTTGTTGGCACGTGATGGGTATAAGATGCAGACAAGTAGATGAGCATATTGCATTGTCCAAAGGAAATACAAGAGTTTAGTGGCCAAGTGACTTGCTAATGCTTCACAGTAATAGAAAAATCACCCAAATGTTAATGTTTCCCTGGGGTATGTATTCACCATGACAAATTTTTCACTGAGAATGCAAAACCAAAGTGATTTAAATGTTATTCCTGCTGTTTTATATGTAACCACAACACATAAATCTAAACTCCTAAGTAGAGGCTGTGTTTATTTATTTATTTTAAGCATGTTACTTGTGATTCCATAAGGAAAGAAAAATTTAAGCATTGGCAGTCTATGTTACATTATACAGTTTTCCTTGGAGCCCTTTCAATGATTCGATGTTAATGCAAAGTAGTCCAGATTCTTAGAAGTAAAAATATTGTATGTAGTTCATCTGTTTGTTTTAAATGGTCTCTCTAAACAAAACCTATGCTTTGCTGACTTATCATGTCAGAGGGCATGGATGTGTCAATTTATACATCACAAAAATGGGAAGTGGGCAGGAAGGGACAGACAAGACAGCTGCTTTATCCCTTCAGAGGGAAGGTACAACCAAAAGTCCACTGTCCCTCCCTGAGTATCCTTGCAGGCCCTGGGAAGGAACTAGAGCATGTTTTTGAGCTCATGTCCTTGGGGAAAGTGCAAACATAACTGTGACTGCCATTTAAGCCACAGATGGCCATGGTGTCTATCTCTGTGTGGCCAGCTGTTAACTGGTCTCTCTCTCTCTCTCTCTCTCTCTCTCTCTCTCTCTCTCTCTCTCTCTCTCTCTCTCTCTCTCTCTATCTCTCTTTTCCAGTCTAGAAGAGTTTGTTCTGCTATTCAACAAGTAAAGTGCCATCCTCCAAAAATTCTTCCTATTTTGAAAGAAGAGTTGGCATCACTCTGTAACAAGAGTGTTTGTAACACCTGCCCATGAGCTGCAAGTTTCACTGAAAGAGAAAGGCCCACAGTTGCCCTCTGGGTATGCGTTCGTATTCAGAGCCTCAGACTCATGTGACTCTAGGAAGAACTCAGTATTTTAAGCTTTAAAATTATACTTTTTTATCAGAAAGAAAATCCATATTTAAATCTCATTTATATTTGATGATACAAAATCTTAAGGAACAATCAATTCGCAGTAGTGAAGGGCAAAATGGAAGACAAATGAAAGGCTTGTTTCCACAACTGTTCCTTCAGTCCACAAAGGACATCAGACATGGCCCACACCTGGGACAGTGAGAAGCAGCAAACACAAGTAATAATTTTAGCAAATGTAATTGTTCAGACACATCTCCTATCCATGTAACTGGCTCATTCAGGTCTCAGCTTACAGATTGTCCCTGTCTCTTCTGGACAAGCACTCTCACACGACACCTCTACTGTCATGGTCATACAGCGTTAATGTTTTTCACAGTCCTTATTTCAATATTTTTTTTCACATTTGTTTGCTTGCTTGTATGCTGTCTTCTCACCCCCATCAGGAAGGAAATTACCTAAGAGCAGAAGGGCTTATCTGCTTCCCCAGACATATCCCAAGTGTCTAGAACAAAACTCAGTAGGACTTTCCCTGGCATTTGGGCCTGTATTCACGAAATGAAAAACTTCAGCCTTTTGTCTATAATTAATATAACACAGAAAAAAACACACACAAAACAAAATCGGCAAGGGGTGAAGCTTGTAAACAATAGAGTTTATGACAAATAAAAATAGCTGAAGGAGCCATCTCTTCTGTAACAATGAAAATTCAAAAGTGGATTTCAGATAAAATAGACTTGCTTGAAGCAACTGACAAGGACTAAAACTACCTATGGGATAATGTTTCCTTAACTAGAAAGTAACAGACGAGTGAAACATTTTTAACAAAAATTTTATGTGTAAAATTTGACCCTGGACAATTATACTCAGGAGAATGAGAGTCATAAGAGGAAACTCATAATAGCAGAAGGTATAATAGGCAACATTTGATATGTTTGTGGAAGAAACCTGATGGATAAATTGAATCATCATCATAAAATTCATGAGAAGGGATTGATTTTGAAAACAATTTTGGTTAAATGAAAATGGAAAAAAAGTGGAAATTGTTTAAGTGCTTTATATAGAGAAATTGATCAAATAATAAAATTCGCTTAACATGATTTGATTCAAAAATACTTTCTTGGCCACAGTGATATAATTATGATTAAAAAGATTGTGTTTATAAACAAAGATTTTATATTTTTTTGTGGCCAAAGATGTATGATAACAATTCTTACAATCTGGCCACATAGACAGCTATAGACCAAGATACACAATAATGCACTCACTTGGGGACCGTAAGCAATTATGTAACATGCTGAGACTAAAAGATTCCATTCTACATGCATCATGGGTAGCTTCCTTCGAAGCAGGATGCTACTATCCAGTTTTCAACCCTGGGCAACTCACCTCCTCCTCTTGGTCTTCTACATGTTCAAAGGGTGGTTTAATTACACATTCAGACCAAATTCTACCATACATACCTGAAAAAGAAAAAAAAATTGAGTTACTGAGGATGGTAGTGAAAGCCTTGAGGCATAGGAGCTCATGAGCTAACCTCTGAGATCCTGATATTTAAGGGCTAAGAAGGAGATAACCTTCTTGGAGGAAAGACAAAGAAATAACAGTCTAGGATAGTGCAATGTGAGAGACCGTGAAGACCTGAGCATATTTTAAAGGAACAAGAAAATTCCATTGGGAAATAATGTCAGGAGCAAAAAGAAAACTCTTGGGTCTGGCTAGAAGGCTAGTTTTGAAATGGAGACGATGACCATGGGACACACAGGAGAAGAGGGTCACCGACAAGAGAAGACTGGGAGGTTGAGAAGCAAGTCTCTTGGTCAATTTTTTCCTAGTTTCCTGGTAACTAATATTGCTGTGAGGACCCACAGACAGTAGAGAAAATTTATTGTTTATCCAACCCTTCAGTGGGGCATGGATATGACATCAGGGTGACCATAGCCTGTGACTACATTTCTGATGCGATTCTACTCTTTATTCTACCTTTGCTTCTCTTTAGTAATTGTCTTCTGTTCTAGCTTTTCACTTAGGCTTTTCTTATGATTGCACCCCGTGGCTTTGCACATCTGGGAAATGTCTAGAAGTAAATATCTACACTAGCTCAGGGGAATAAGGGACCATGCCTTAAAGAAAGCCAAGGAAAAGGTAAATGGGAGGGTCTGTGGAGGACAGTCTCAGTATCCTTAGAAAAGAAATCAATAGTATCCACTGCTAGAAAAGATGGCTGTGCAGGAACTTAGGAAATACATTCAGTGTGTGTGTGTGTGTGTGTGTGTGTGTGTGTGTGTGTGTGTGTGTGTGTGTGACTGCAACAAATGACTACAAGCTAAAAGTCCCTTTAAAGAACCATAATTTTAATCTTCCATTTTAATTGATATTTTATTTCTTTACATTTGAAATGTTATCCTCTTTCCCAGTTTCCCCTTTGCAAATCCCCTACCCCATACCCCCTCCCCCTGCTTCTATGAGGGTGCTCACCCACCCACCCACCTTTATGGCTTAGCATTCATCTACACTAGGGCATCAAGCCTTCACAGGACCAAGGGCCTCCCCTCCTACTGATGCCAGATAAGTCCCCTTCACCTCCTTCAGTCCTTCCCCTAACTCCTCCATTGGGGTTCCTGTGTTCAGTCAATGGTTGGCTGTGAGCATCTGCGTCTGTATTGGTCAGCATCAGGCAGAGCCTCTCAGGAGACAGCTAAATCAGGCTCTTGTCAACAACACTTCTTGGCATCAGCAATAGTGTTTGGGTTTGGTGTTTGCATGTGGGATAGATCTCCAGGTGGGCAGTCTCTGGATGGCCTTTCCTTCAGCCTCTGATCTCCTCTTTGTCCCTGTATTTTCTTTAGACAGGAGCAATTCTGGGTTAACATTTTTGAAATGAGTGAGTGGCCTCATCCCTTAACCTGGGGGCCATGCCTAACTTCTGGATATGGTCTCTACAGGTTCTCCCTCCCCTATGTAGGCTATTTCAGCTAATGTCATCCCTGTGGGGTCCTGGGAGGCTCTTGCTTTCCTGGTATTTGGGACTTTCTTGTTGCTACCCCCAGTTCCCCATCCCCCATTTCTACATACCTCTGTTCAATTTCCTGACCCTCTGTACATCTCCTCCATCTCTTCCTATACCTGATTCTTCCCCCCTCCCCACTTCCTCCCAAATCCCTCCCACCCTCTACTTCCCTTGATTATTTTGTTCCCCTTCTAAGAAGGACGGAAGCATCTACTTTTTGGTCTTCCTTCCTCTTGAGCATCATGTGGTCCATGAGTTGTATTGTGGGTATTCTACACTCTTTGCCTAATATCCACTTATCAGTGAGTACATACCATGTGTATTAATCTCTCATTTTTAAACAACAGAAACTTGCCATGTATTTTTAAAGGAATTTTTACTCCCAACAGCTAAGGAGAGGATCTCTTCCATCTCCTAGTGCTATGGACATCTCTTGCTTGTGTCCCCATGGTCCACACTCTGCCTTTGTCTTCACACTCTCCCCTGTGGGACGTGTGACTCTCAAATTTCCCCTTCTCTTACTTATTTGGAGTGCAACTGGAAAATCCAGGCTGATTGTATCTAGAAGATTCTATGGATTAGAGTAGGGACATATATCTTGTTCAGGTACTTATATTCAACTACATATAAAAGGCAAAGAAAAAAAGGCATAGATTTGATGTAGAAAGGCAGCGCTGGAGCATGGGATAGAAGGATAAATAGGATCATTGAAAAGAGACAAAGGCCAGATTGGAAGTGTTTCCTAGGCCCAAACTGCATGATTCTCCAAAAGATCTCAGTAGCCAGGATGCAAGAAAGGAGCAGCCAGACTGTGGGAATAACTCAGCAGAGGTTGCTTGTCGGTGGGCTTGACAGAGGCTTCTGGAGATGAATGATTCGCCCCTTTCCATTTCCAGCTATGGAGCTTAAGAAGTGTGTGTGTGTGTGTGTGTGTGTGTGTGTGTGTGTGTGTGTGTGTTAGTCTCTTATTCCAGCTGTATACTTACTATCCAACTCTATATTTCTTCCTATGATTTCCTAGGTGCCTCACAAATAAAACTTAGGCAAAATCTCCATTCTGGTAAATACATCTCCTCCTCCTCCTCCTCCTCCTTCTAATGACAGATGCAATATCCATAGGTCTAGAATAAAATGCTTACTGATAAACACTACAAATTTCCCTTGGCTCCAGAACACCTTGGTGGCAGAAGATATATAATAGTAAGAAAACAAAAACAAAAAACCACCACCACCACCACCACCAACAACAACAACAACCAAAACACTGTAGTGACCTGGGACAGCTCAAAAGTCAAATCTCACCATTGCATACACTAGCAAGATTTTGCTGAAAGGGCCCAGATATAGCTGTCTCTTGTGAGACTATGCTGGGGCCTAGCAAACACAGAAGTGGATGCTCATAGTCAGCTATTGGATTGAACACAGGGCCCCCAATGGAGGAGCTAGAGAAAATACCCAAGGAGCTAAAGGGATCTGCAACCCTATAGGTGGAACAATATGAACTAACCAGGACCCTGGAGCTCTTGACTCTAGCTGCATATGTATCAAAAGATGGCCTAGTCAGCCATCACTGGAGAGAGGCCCATTGGTCGTGCAAACTTTATATGCCCCAGTACAGGGGAATGCCAGGGCCAAAAAGTGGGAGTGGGTGGGTAGGGGAGTGACGGGGAGGGTATGGGGAACTTTTGGGATAGCATTGGAAATGTAAATGAGGAAAATATCTAATAAAAAATATTAAAAAAGAAAAAAAAAGTCAAGTCTCTAGGTCATATATCCGAGGCACTATTCACCAGCTGTCTTTTTCCAGAGGGCTTGCTGCAGAAATAAGACAGCAAAGGTTACTCAAGTCACCAGATACGTGGTTTTTAACATTCACAAACTCCCTGCCTTTTCTCATTTTTTTTGAAAGTGACAGAATTCTCTCATTAAACAAAAATGTATCTTAAAGAGATAAGTGTGAAGCTGCCATGGTTGAGGTCTGGGAGGGGCATGCCCGCAGCCACCTCTCTAGCCCCCACTGCTTTCCTCTCCTTTGCTGGTTCCTGGCCACCTCTAGATCAAATGAGAAGTAGCTGCTCTGGGCAAGCTTGGCTATAGCTCAGGAACATTGAAAACAGGGATAGTCCTGGCGAAGTTTAATGTCTCCTCCATGGGGAGTCTGACTCAGATGAGGCTCCATAAGTTAACTTTACTACTGAAATAAAAGAATCACTAAATATTTACATTAGGAATGACTTTAAATAATATCTAGGCCAAGACTATCCTTTTGGGGGAATTCTGGGAATATTCTGCAGTTACAAACGGAAGTACGATTGTTCCTTCCAACAGGAACATGTAAGTTCTCTCTGCTCTCTGTGAACCATGGCAAGAACAACATTTAAAAACGTATCTGATGTAGAAGTTTCCAGAATAAATTGTTCTGTTTTCATGAGTGTTGACATCTTACCATTTTTGAGAATGCTCACAGGCCCAATTAAGGCCTCAGAAGAAAGGGTAAGTGTCAGGCTGGTCTCCATGTTATACTAATGGCCTCATCTTGATCAAGCTACTTTGTAAAGAACATCTGCCTCCTGCCCCCTCCTTACCCCTTCAAGATTTTCCCTTTCATTGCCAAATGTCTTTGCTCTTAGCCAAAGATATGTTCTCCCTGCCCCTTAAGCCTATTTATTTCTTACCCACATGACATGCCCAAGATAGCACAACCCTACAAGATCAGTTTTCCTTCACTACAATTGACAATTTCCCCTGCTTGAATAAGCTTGCACACATTAAAGTTTTAAATAGTGGATTGAGGGTCACAAGTAGGTGTTAGTAGAGCAGACTTCTAGATTGCAGCAAGTACAAAGGTATATATTTGGCTGAAGTAGAAACAGTTCTCCACCTTGAAATTGTAGGTAAAGATTCAATGTAATTAGATGCAAGTGCTATTATTTGAAAGGGGGACTTCATGAAGTTTCTACTTAAAAATCAGCAAGTATTTAGTTCCTCCTATATATAATAAATTTATACCACACACACACAATTCTCTCTCTCTCTCTGTGTGTGTGTGTGTGTGTGTGTGTGTGTGTGTGTGTGTGTGTGTGAGAGAGAGAGAGAGAGAGAGAGAGAGAGAGAGAGAGAGAGAAGCTGAAAACTGAAGCTACTTAAGAAATGTCTATTCTTTCTAGCTCTTCTGGCTATTGTAAATAAGGCTGCTATGAACAGAGTGGAGCATGTGTCCGTGTTTTATGTTGGAACATCTTTTGGGTATATGCATAGGAGTGGTATAGCTGGGTTCTCAGGTAGTACTATGGCCAATTTTCTGAGGAACCGCCAGACTGATTTCCAGAGTGGTTTGTACCAGCTTCCAATCCCACCAACAATGAAGGAGTGTTCCTCTTTCTTCGAATCCTTGCCAGCATCTGCTGTCACCTGAGTATTTTTATCTTAGCCATTCTGACTGGTGTGAAGCAGAATCTCAGATGTCCTTCAACAGAGGAATGGATACAGAAAATGTGGTACATTTACACAATGGAGTACTACTCAGCTATTAAAAACAATGAATTTATTAAACTCTGAGACAAATGGACGGACCTAGAAAATATCATCCTGAGTGAGGTAACCCAATCACAAAAGAACACACATGGTATGCACTCACTGGTAAGTGGATATTAGCCCCAAAGCTTCGAATACTCAAGATACAGTTTACAGACCACATGAAGCTCAAGAAAAAAGAATTCCAAGACCAAAGTGTGGGTGCTTCAGTCCTTCTTAGAAAAGGGAACAAAATACTCACAGGAGCAAATATGGAGACAAAGTATAGAGCAGAGACTGAAGGAAAGGCCATCTAGAGACTGTCCCACCTGGGGATTTATCCCATATACAGCCATCAACACTATTGTGGATGTCAAGAAATGCTTGCTTAAAGGAGACTGATATAGCTGTCTCCTGAGAGGTGCTCCCAGAGCCTTACAAATACAGAGGTGGTTGCTCATAGCCAACCACTGGACTGCGTGCGGGGTCCTCAATGGAGGAGTTAGAGAAAGGACTGAAGGAGCTGAAGGGCCTTGCAACCTCATAGGAAGAACAATAATATCAACCAACCAGATCCCCCAGAGATCCCAGGGACTAAGCTACAAACCAAGGAGTACATATGGCTCAACCTGCATATGTAGCAGAAGATGGCCTTGTCAGGCATCAATGGAAGGAGAGGTTCTTGGTCCTATGAAGGCTCCATAGATGCACTAGTGTAGGGGAATTGAGGGCGGGAGGCGGGAGTGGGTGGGTGGGTAGAGAAACACCCTCATAGAAGCCGGGAAAGGGGGATAGGATAGGAGGTTTTCCAGGAGGGGGGGGACAGGAAAGAGGATAACAATTGAAATTTGAATAAAGAAAATATCATATATATATGTATATACATATATATAAGAAACATCTATTTTTAAGGAAATGGTCATGTGATTGGAAGGATTAGTCAATAAATTATAATGCCACACAAAGAAGTAACTTAGATGCATTTTCCCTTCAATTTTAATTTTAATATCACTTTTGTTATATAAATATTCAAACATAGAGAAAAACCAGAGAGATATTAACATGAAGTCTTTATAACCATCACCTAATTTTGAAACATTGACATTTTGTCACATATTTAAAATCCAAGTTTGTTTCTCTGTTGTCCTTTTTCAAAATTTAGTTTTTGTGTGATGGGCGTTTATTTTTTGAGATTCTAATTACAATAAAAGTGTTCCTCCCTTCCCTTTCAACTCCCCTCACATACTCATCTCCAGTATCCTTTAAATTGGTCTTTTTCATCAATTTGTTATTACATTCACTTAAGTTTTTGAATATATATATATATATATATATTTGAATATATATATATATATATATATATATATATATATATAACCTGTTGGGTCATATAATGTTACTTGTATGCATGTTTTCAGGGCTGAACATTTGGCACTGAATATCCAATTGGTGTGTTTTTCCCAGGGTTCTCTGGGAAAGCGGAGGCCTCACAATCTAGTCTTTATGCAGTAGAGCATGTTTGGTGTCCTCTTTGTTCAGCTCATATTTGGGTGGCCATGTTGGTGAGACTTTATGGGTATAGCCTCTGATGTTACTAGGAGACTCACTCTCACAGCTGCCTCTCTCCTCTGGCTCTTGCAATCTTAATGAGTCCAATTCTTCAATGTTCTCTGAGCCTTATGTGTGTGAGTGTTACATAGATGTATCAGGGCCCAGAGGCCCCTGAGCTAGAACTGACCTGAATGTTCCATCCCTGAACACTAGCCTTCATGGTACCAGAAGGCACCCTGCAAGCTTCCACAGGAAAGAGACAACCAACAGTCCCACTCAGCTTTGATGCCTATGAACCATATCACTGGTTAGCATGACACAATAGTCCTACAGATACAATAGTGGCACAAATATCTTGGTAGAAATCAACAGCTCTCTTATTGAACTTAAGACCCTGTCGACAATAACAATAGCATGACCGGTAATGGAAACTTCACTAACTAATCAGTGTTAGTGAAATCATGAAGGAGAATCTACAACACTAATTTACTAAACAAGCAAAACATCTAACAACAATCTATAAATATTTGTCCTTATATCAACAAATAAGTGTAGTCCTTATTCTTCGTCAAAGGAAACTTCTCTTTGAAACATAGGCCAATCCAGAAAAACAAAATCAATCAAAATTTAGAGTTGCGGAGCCCAGTTTCATCTACAAGGGACTCATCTACAAAGCATTCCCAGGAGCTGAGATAAAAGGATGGACCATCTAGAGACTGCCATATCCAGGGATTCATCCCATAATCAGTCTCCAAACGCTGACACCATTGCATACACTAGCAAGATTGTGCTGATAGAACCCTGATATAGCTGTCTCTAGTGAGACTATGCCGGGGCCTAGCAAACACAGAAGTGGATGCTCACAGTCAGCTATCGGATGGATCACAGGGCCCCCAATGGAGGAGCTAGAGAAAGTACCCAAGGAACTGAAGGGGTCTGCAGCCTATAGGAGGAACAACAATATGAACTAACCAGTACCCCGTAGCTCTTGACTCTAGCTGCATATGTATCAAAAGATGGCCTAGTCGGCCATCACTGGAAAGAGAGGCCCATTGGACTTGCAAACTTTATATGCCCCAGTACAGGGGAATGCCAGAGCCAAAAAGTGGGAGTGGGTGGGTAGGGGGGTGGGGGGGAGAGTATGGGGAACTTTAGGGATAGCATTGGAAATGTAAATGAGGAAAATACCTAAATAAATAAATAAATAAATAGCTGATATAGAAAAAAAAGATATATTATAAAGACTGAAAATATAACATATAAGAGGAGCAGCATGGCTATTAGTGAGAACAGAAAGAGGATAAGACAGCAGGGCAGCAGAGCAGAAGATAATCCAGATGTCATTGTCATGAGTTCAAGCCTGTGCTATTAGAATATGAATTTCATGATCAGAAAATCAAGGCGAGGGTGGCAATGAAAACGTCAGAGGGAAGGTGTGGATTCTGACAATCAAAAAGAAATGGAAGACTTGGATTTTCACTCATCCTAAGAATAAACCTTACATTATCTTCATATATTGACTTGTTTGGAAATGGAAAAGATCCTCAAACAAAAATAGCTGAAAAGAGGAGGGAGTAAAGGGTAAGGAGGGGAGCTGAGGATTAATGGAAGAGAGCTCCAAAAGAAAACACAAGACCACCCACTTTCTGCAAAGATGAGGATGAAAATCATAGATCTTATGGGAGGCCGGAATTAGCAGGCCACTGAGAATGAGGGTTCAATGGAGCCATTGCAACGTGTGGAGGTGGAAGGTATTCCTCATCATACTGTTTCTAGTCATTCTCTCCACTGTTCCAGAGTTTGAACCTCTAGGGGTCCCAATTTGACATTTTAGCTCGTCTCTAAGCATCATTACAGTTCCATCTGCTAAGGACTTTCTTATGTCCTTAGATATTTCTGATCCAAAAATCCCGAAGAAAAATTCAGTAGCTATACAAATGCTCAACTTGACTTGACACAAGCATCTCAAGTTGCTGGCCAACCCATGGATTAGTTAATGACTTGGAGTCAGCACCTCTTCTGAGCCGATCAGTAACCCAAGTCATGGCACTTATTATCTATGTAAGATTGTCTCTTTAGCAGAAGTTGGGATGAGGTCAGCACCAAAACAGACATACATAATACAGTATGTCTATGGGACAACCCTGGGCTGTCAAAGTGTAAGGATCTAAATTCTAAAGGGCTCCCAAAATTTTAAACAGTGCTTACCACAGGAGGAGAGATCCTTTTCCCCACTATTGAATTAGCTGACCCATCAGCATTAATAGCCTTGCATTTGCATAGCACTTTACACTCTTCAAAGTACCTTTGCAAAATGGTAGTCTCGGGACAGAAGGGTATATATAAACATACTCTACAGTTGGAAACCCTTATAAGCAGTGTTTTATACAAACCAACAAATGAAGTTAATTATATGATAACTGTCTCTAAACAGTATCCTTCAATAGAAGTTGTAGTCTTTGATGCTTAACAATGACAATACATATCAAACTTTCTGGTTCTGTATTAAATGATTCATCTGGTGCTTAAGTAGTGGGTCTATGGCTACTATTACTTTGGAGACCAAAGGATTTGCCACCCAAGTGCCATCATTACTACCAACATTGATATTAGGCTAACATTAGGAAGGTTAAGAACCACTGCTCTATGACTTCAACTACTTACAGAAGCTTCACATTTGGCCTCTATGATTCAATGGGTCCTATCTCTAGGGCATTATTAATAGACTGGTCAGAGTAATCATTTGAAACAAAAATATCTCAACTTATGACCTATACCAAGTTCTTCACTGGCCCCAAATTTTATTTAGGATAAAATCTAACACCATATCCAGCTGAACATGATTGTGGAAACTCTTCTCTCTGTTTCTCAGACTGTTGCCTCAGTCTGCCTGACAATTCCTGAGTGATAGTTGCCTTGAGACCAGCAGCATATTAGCTCTTCCATCTGCCTAGAATGTACTTACCAGCTCCCTGCCTGTCTAGTTCCTTCCCAACCTCCAAATCTCACCCTCATGGGATACAATCCAAGAGAAGACCACCCTATTATGTACCCAGTCTCTTTCTCCAATTTTCTCTGCTATGTTATCATTTCTTTTTTTTAAAGATACAAATAAAAAAAATCTGTATTTTAAAATGTGTGTCACTATTTTCTGTTTCCTTTTATTACAATATAACCCCAAAGAGAGAAAAACGTGAGAATCTCATTTGTATTATTTATCACTATAGCCTGAGGGCCAAGCTTGGAACCTGGCACAGAGTACATCTTGCCAGTTCTGCTGCCAGCATATCTCTTAAATGCATACTCTCTTTGCTGTTCCACTATTACTCTCTGAGCCTAAGCTGTTGCTATCTCTTCTTAAGACTAATGTAAAAGCCTTCCAGTTGGCTTTTACAGCCATTCAACTCAGCCCAGCACTTAATAAACATTCATCAATGGAATAAGGAAGCATAGCATTGTGGGACTAATCAGAGTAACCAAAGGATAGATCTCCAGTATGTAAACAAGCTAAGCCAGACAAAATCCCAGCATAGGGGTAGGTTGCATGAAATTCTCACATGGCTGTGAGGCTATTACCATTTGATAGCTGCTGGGGGAGAAGAAGTTAGTTCTCTTGAGTGATATGACCCCTGGTATGGTCACCACACTCCAGGTCAGGCCTCATTCCCAAGAGTAGTTGGACAACATAAGTGTGACTCAATGGCCAGGACAGAAGGAGAAAAGAAAACCCAAAGTTACTAGGTAGTTGAGGGTGAAGAAGGTAGGTTCAAGAAGTTCTGGGGGGGACGGGGGTAAGAAGTTCCAGGGGAGATACAATCAAAGCACATTTCATGAAATTCTCAAAGAATTAATAAAGTGATTAAAAGAAGAAAACCTAAAGAAAACAAAACAAAAAACCCAACAGCATCAAAACAACAACAACAACAAAAGATAGCAATCCAGACCTTGCAGGAAATTCATCTTGCTTTTTTAAAGTACTAAAAGGTCATCAAACAGTTCTCAGCAGAGCTGGCTACTCCTGGGGTGGAGTGTGAAGCTTCTTATTCAGGCTCATACACAATGTAAGTGAGGTGCAGCCTGGAAAGCAGACAGCATTCAACTTTTCCATCAGTGAGCGCCTACCTTAGTCTTATCCACAGAGCTGCTGGGCTCCAAATGAGGAGGCATATTAAAAAAAGCCCAGTGTCTTAACCATGAACATGTTTAAATGGTTTCAATTTTCAAAGCCTCCAAGATTCTGGTACTGTTTCTGACTGCCTCAGAATAAAACCGTCTGGATAACTTTTCTTTAATGTCAATGTCTGCTATGAGGTTAGGTGTATTGTGGAGTCCCAACAAAAAATTAGAGGGTTGTTAGAGACAACTCAACTACTCCTTTGAATTAAGAATGACGTTATGAGGGCTGGAGAGATAGCTCAGTGGTTAAGAGCACTGACTGTTCTTCCAGAGGTCCAGAGATCAATTCCTAGCAACCACTTGGTGACTTACAACATGGGATTCACTGCCCTTTTCTGCTGTGTCTGAAGACAGCTACAGTGTTCTCATATAAATAAAATAAATGTTAAAAAATTAAAACACTGTTTTAAAAGTTCAGGGGAGAGAGAGAGAGAGAGAGAGAGAGAGAGAGAGAGAGAGAGAATAAGGTTATGAGAGCCCCTCCTTCCATGTTTCATCATCAGCATCAGACCCCAAAATGGCGTCTCAGCTGAGAAGTATGAGAGAGGAACAGAGGGCATGTGTTCATCCGTGACAGGATGCCACTTTAATTATGCCAAGCCTAATCTACAGTCTTCACATGAATCCCGCTGATTGCAAGGCACCCTGGGCATTACCCATCTCATACTCTCACTCTGGGTGATAATGCATGTGCATATGGACCACGGCAGCTGGTTGTGCTGGGCAGCTGCGGGGCTTGAAGCTGGATGCATCAAAGGCAAGAGGCGCCTGCTTCTTTACTCATGTGAAGTGACTTGGAGGGAAAAATCATCCTGAGGTGACAGAAGTAATTATGAAAGTTTGTCTGGAACTGACAAAAAATGCATTCTACTGGCATGAACCAAATAAGACTGTTCTCCTCTGAGTTGGCACCAGGCAATTGCCCCGGGTTAAAAATCCAACAGATATGGTAGTAGATGTTAGCTTCTTCTAATAGCACAGTGCCTCCGCTCTGTGCCTCACCACCTCCCAAGTCAATTCAACACACTTCTGTGACACAACCTTGGGCAGAGCGGATAATCCAGAAGTCACCAGAGAATTTCACTGTGGGTCTCCCCTCACCCCAACTCAAATCTGTAGGCTGGTGTTGTCCTGAAATCCATCCCAGTACCAAAACCTCAGAGCTTAAGCCACTAAGTCAGTCTGGCTTTGAGCCCCAGAGAAAATGGGATTTCTATAAAATGTTCACTTTAGAGAGAGATTTGCTCCCTCCGTGGCTCCTTTTGTGCGTCACACGCCATTAACTCACAAAACCCTGCCTCTGGACGGGGTGGAGACTCCAGCTGGTTATGCATACAGGGCAAACTCCCGCACTTGCTATGGCTCTTAATGAGGTTCCATTGGATTCATTGGAGCAGTGGGTCTGTCTTGGTATTGCACCAACACCACAGAACACACCAGTTCACTCACTCTCCTGCCTCCTCTGAGCATCATAATTTGACACATGACAGAAATGTGGAGACCCATTAGAGCTCTGACTCCCTGACATTTCTCCGCGTCAGGAAAGAGGGTTTTGTCCAAAGCCCTATATAAATGTACACACCAAACTAGAAGCATTGCTTTTATCTCTAGGAATTTAACCACATGCACAAATCCCCAAAGAACTTCAAAAGCACTGATTTGTTGCTAGTCTTTCTTTCCTGACTTGGGGAATGTAACATGGCGGTTATTTTCATTCACAACCAACCTCATTCATTTCCCAATCTTCTTCATATTCCCTACCCAGTGCACTGACCCTCCTGTAGACTGTACCATCTGGGTCATCTTGCCGATGGAGTCTGCTGGGAGAAGTCCACACAGAAGTTCAGCGTTGAGAACAGAGGGGTCATGTACTCTTTTCTTCTCTTTCTCTGAGCTCTATATTTTTTCCCATGGAACAACTGTGCCATTCTGACTAAGAGCACAGACGGGGTAAATCCCTCCTCCCTGGTTCTTAGTCTATATTCCTTGCTCCTTTATCCCTAAGGCATGCCTCATTTTGAGCAAGTGGGCAACTCACTATCCTTAAGTGTCCCTTAGTTCTTTCTTTGCACATGTAAGTAGTTCTTCATTGACAGGTCTTCACCTAAACCATATGCATGCTTTGCTTTCTTCTCTTGCAAGGAAGACCACCTGTGGCTGCCAAGAAGCCTATCTTTGCCTCAGGAAGTCTAGTTTTCATGCTTAGGAAAAAAATCTGTCTCACATCACTTCTCCTTCTGGTATGGCTTATCTTTTACTTTGGCTCTAGTAAACTGGTTCTGTATTTTCATGATCATGTTGTGGCTTCATTAAGTAACATAAGAATCTAACCAAGTATTTATCTTATGATCTTAAGCATGGACCATCTGACCAGGATCCTAGCATCTAGAATTTGAACCCTACCTTTAAAAAAAATTCTCTTGACCAAAACCTTATCTTCAAAAACTGTTCAATAGTCTGCTGCTGGCTAAAAACTCTCCAATTTGTTCATCTAGTGAGATGTATAAATAGTACACACTTTTTTGCCTGCTATGTTCCATTAATATTGATTGTGCATCATAAAAATAGTAATTTTCTAGGCCAACTAGGACAACCCTGTTCTGATTTTATTATATCTTTTTGTTGTTGTTGCTGGTTTCAATGGATTTTTATAGCCTTTAACCCATGCCTAGCATCAGGCATTTCTCCATGTATGTCATCTTCTTACTATGTAGTATGGCAACTGTTTCCCATGATACCTACTTGTTTTGTTTTTTGTTTTCCAGAGACCACATCATACCTGCCTTTGGCCAGTCAATGGTAAATCACTACAATCTAATTGATCCATGGCCACTGACTTTATTGAAATATGCTGCATGTTAAGCAAGCAGTGATGGTCCATCCTTTTGAGGGTCAAGTAATCCATCATTGAGTCATCCCAGGGCCAGTTCCTATCTAGTCAACAAGACTCGACATCTCCCAAAACACACAGTTAAGTTTTATGCCAATCAATTACTGCCTTTGTAACCAGCTTAATCAAAAAGCATCAACCACTAACCCTAATTTCTACCTATGATCAGCAGAAGGCTTTGTGCAGACAGCCCATGACTAGTCAGTATACTTCTTCTTCCTCTAGCAATGGAGTCGAGTTTTTCTTTCAGTTATTGAGTGCTGATATCTTCCCTTGAGTATATAAAATAAAACCTTTTAGGCAATCTAAGAATAGAAGTAATAGGACTAATCTTCTTTAGAGCCATAACAAGTCTCCTATTTAGTAGTGACACCGCAGAAGCATCTCTGTGATCACTGTAGAATCAAGGTGACCTGCCAACACTGCTACTATTTCACAGGGTGAAGGGTCACATCAGCAAAATAAGACAGAGAAATAATAAATAAATACTTGAATTATAAGACTGTTTTCCAAGGAATCATTGCCTAGAAAGGTCAAAAGAGTCAACTTCCAAACCCTTACAATGAAAACAACATTTAGTAAGGTGGTTGGGTCTAAGCTGACCGAAATACGGATCAATTGTCAACATCAACCTTTATCAACTGCTTACCACCACAGCCACATTTCTGTGTGTGTTCTAGATTTTACGTCATTAATATTTACAATATCCTGACCTATTTAGAAGGTGAGCACACAGAGATGTAACAGGATCAAGTATGTTGCTGAAAACATCCAGTCCAAACATGATAAGGCTGAGCTTTGAGCAATTGCAAGCCAGTTGTGCTGGTTAGATTTCTGTCAGCTGAACACAAGCTAGAGTAAAATGGAAAGAGGAACAAAGGCTGGAAAAATGTCTCCATTAGTTTGTCTGTTGAGACATCTTTGGAGGGATTTTCTTGATTGATAACTGATAGAGGATGGTCTAGGCCACTGATGCCATCACAGGAAGGTTGCCCTGAGTGCTATAAGGAAGCAGGCTGAGCAAGCCCTGGGGAACAAGCCAGGAAGCAACATCCCTCCATGGCCTCTGCATCAGTTCCTGCCTTCAGGTTCCTGCATTGACTTTCTGCCCTGACGTTTCTTCATGTTGGACTGAAAGCTGAAATAAACCCTTTCCTTCCCAGAGTGGTACTGGTCACGGTTATTATCACAACAGAAAAGTAAACACAACCTCCATCAGGAACCAGCACACTTCGTCATTGCTCCAGTGACCTCCAAAAGCTCTCTGTCCAGTAACCCATGAGTGAAGTGATTGAGGATTCACTCCCATGGACATATTTTTCATTTCCAATTACATTCACATCATAAAACCAAAGAACGTTTTAAAGGATGTGATAAAGATGAGCTAGACAACATTTTCAATATATCAATAAATTTGTAATTGGATGAATACGTTTCATCTCCTGAAGCCAACCCAAACCCTAGAGTTTAACAAACATCCCTAAGTTGGCTTACCTTCCATGATACTGGAGGCAGCAATAGCTGACTATCAAATGACCTTGGCCATTGGCAGGTTTCTGTACTACCCTCAAGGTTAACTTCTTCCTGTCCCCAATATGAAAGGTGACTAGACAACAACCAACCCTATCAGGCTGGGTCTTGTGTGGGAAACAAGGCTCCAGTGAGGAATTCCATCACAAGCATGAGTGTCCTTGTATACACTCCATATTTGCTGTCTGAAGATGCTTTCTCCTGAAAACCAGAGCCCAACATAAGTACTTGAAGGAAGGCTGCCTGTCTGGAAGATGGTCACAGAGGCAGGGGATAGGAATGGAGGATAAGAAAGAAAACATGATAGTAACATCATAGCAAGCAGCTATGATGTGTTATCACAACCTGGCTACTTTGAAGAAAACTCGAGGAGGGGGTGCTCTCCTCCACACAGTAATCAGACTTTCAGAACTGAGAATGCAGACACTAGATGATGATACCCTTTGTCTGTGCTGATGATCACTGTGATGTGCAAATTGACAGCGTAAGCCTGCGATGCTAATGACCATGGCTGCCTCACCAAGATGAGTCGCTTTTAGTTTTCTCACGAGCCTCTTGACTCCTGTCTCCTCCTGGCTCACAAGAGTGACAAGTTACAAGTGTCCCAGTGAAGAAGGTCAAGAGCAATGGAGAGAGGTTATTTCCTGCCCCATCCTTCATGTATGATTGCATGCTGGGGTATGACAGCTAGAGCCCAAGTGGGTGCAGCTCAGAGTTGTGCTTTAAAAGTGGTCTTCACTGTGATGTGATGAAGCAGCCCAGAGCCCACAGCTGTGGCTTCTGTCCTCCTTCATCCCCCTTGATCTTTCTCTGGCTGATTGCAAAGGCAGAGTCCCTGGACTCTCCGCTGTGGAGATATACTGAAAACACTTCAGTCTCTCCTTTTCAATCTGTCCCTGGCCATCACAGCTCCTGCTCCCATCCCTCCTCCTAACCTCTGCCACCAGAAACTCTATAGAAAGCAGGCCTGACATCTGTGTGTTTGCAACACTTTCTAAAATCAAGCCGAATCTCTCTCCTTCTCTTCTCTCTATCTCTTGTTCATTCTCCCCTTCACTTGACAAGTATTAAGAAGCAGAAACCCCTGCTTTCCCCTCAGGTGATTAATGTATTTTGGTCCTCTGCAAGCACAAAGTACTGTTCCTTCAGGCAACAGGATTTGATAAAGAAATGAATCTTTGAGATTATTAATTCCCTGGGCTGAGATTTTGTTTAATAACTGTTCTGTCAGTGATAGATCTGAAGAAGTAGGTGTGCGTGTGTGTGTGTGTGTGTATGTGTGTGTGTGCGTGTGTCAGAGAGAGACAGAGAGGCAGAGAAAGGCAGAGAGAGACAGAGAGAGACACACACACAAACACACACATACACACAAACACACACACACACAGAGATTTGCTCCATCTGAGAGATGTGGCAGGCAGGCTGGCATTGCAAATCCCATCTTTATTCGCAGCTGAGAAAGTGACAAATCACCGCTGTCCCCACCCCATTTCCATCTTCCCACCTGACTATCTGTACTATCTGATTAGGCCCCCACCAGCCAATCACAGCACACAATTTGGGGAATATTTCCTTTCTAGCATTCTGGAGAACAATCCCTTGCTGACGGAAAAAAAAATACATTATGAAATAAATGGAAAAGCATCAATCAGCTGGGGAAATGTGTTCTCCTTGGTGGGGGCAAGTGAATGTTTTTATTTAAATGGGACTGAAGACAGAGTAGTTTGCTTTTTTTTCTTCCTAAGATACCTAAACAGAGCAGGGGAGGCTGTTACCTTTTCCCCTCAGATTGAGGTTTTATGAAGCCAGACATGCCACTGGGTAATTGCCAGTGAGGCAGGGTGGTTGGTAAATACCTCGTCCCATTTTGGTGTGATTTGGATCAAAGTACAAAAGTGATTTATTGTTTACCAATAATCTCTACCCTCCCTTCTTGTGTCCCTCCAACAAACAAATGGACAAATTTCAGGAAGGCAGTCTCCCCCCCCCACCCCCACCCATTGGCATGTATTTATACTTATGTCTGCAGGCCTCACCTAGGGTTTGCAATGGCT
The DNA here is from genome assembly GCF_978045245.1 of Mus caroli. Lineage (NCBI taxonomy): Eukaryota > Metazoa > Chordata > Mammalia > Rodentia > Muridae > Mus > Mus caroli. The sequence goes on from NW_028227256.1 coordinate 58,187,361, forward strand.
GGCAAGTGTTTATACCAGAGACAAAGCACACCTACTTTCTCAGTCCTCCTGTGTGGAAGAGAGCCCACTGAGAAGGAATTAGCTCTACCAATAATCAGATGTGCTCACTGAGGCCTTGAAATAGTGATCAGTCTACCCTCTCTTCATCCCTGTTTCACATGGCATAGCCTTCTGCATAAACACACACACACACACACACACACACACAGAGAGAGAGAGAAACACCCTTCACCGATCCTCAAAGATAAAGAAATAGACATGTTTGGGTGACTCATGGGTCCTCACACTCAATCCAAAAGTAACTAACTCTCTGGATGAATGAGATATGTCATTTCCAGGCTGTAAAAGTAATTCACAGCCTCACCTTTTCCTAATGGGGCCATGTGGCCTGGTGCTCTCCTGTCAGCCAGCCACAGCTGCAGCCTGACAACACATGTAAAACCCATCATACCCTGTCCTGGAGGGCCTCACTCCCACCCCCACCCACCTCTGTCTTTTGACTGAGGATAAAGAACCCTAGATGTTCTAGATGATATTGCCGCCCACTGGATTTGCTTCAACATGCCTCCATGGGATTTTTTTTTCTCATGAATTAAGAGCAAAAATGCAACTATGTTATAATTCTGTTTTTTCTTCCTTCATTAAGGATGAGAAATTCCATATAAATTATGTAGTACATATTAATCCTGATTGGCCTCAGACAAAGTGCTGAGGAAATCTAGATTCATCAGCCAATGCTTTCTTCTCTCAGGACCTATCACCTTCCAGTCTGCCTCATCCTATGCTCAACCTCAAGCTCCCAAATAAGCAGGCATGCACGCGTAGATACACACACACACACACACATACACACACACACAACAGGGAGTCATTCTCAGAAACACCCTGTTCACTTGTCAGTCCAAATCCCCCCTTCCATCAGATGCCCCCTGGAGTGACCCCTCTGACCACACTCACATCCAGACACTGCTTAATTCCATCTCAGCCATATTTCATCCTTACATTTTCCAAATGCCAGACCAGTAGGCTTTCCATCTTAGGTCACCTGAAATCCATCCAGACAGTCCAGTGTTCTAGTTTTGGTGATTCTCGTCTTTGAGAATCTCAGACTAAAAGAAATTTTTTCTACTATTATTATTATCATCACCATCGTCATCGTCATCATTTGTTATTTGTTGTTATTATTATTATTATTTGCACCTACTTCCTTTTCTTCTGGACACTCTCAGCATCACTAAAGGCAGACCTGAGTCTGCAGCTACATCTGTGCACACACTTCATCCAAAAATATTTTCTCAGATGAAGCTAGTGCTAGGAAATATTAGCCACATGGAGGAAGGATTTCTAGTGACTTCTATGAGAGACCCTAGAAGAATAGATTTGGAAGTAAAAAGGAATTTGAAATAAGCTTGCTGTCTCTCTCTCTCTCTCTCTCTCTCTCTCTCTCTCACACACACACACACACACACACACACACACACACACACACACACATCCTGGCCCTATTTCTGCCAAAAAGACATTAGCATTTGCAGTTCCATGTCTTATTTTGAAGTCAGCTATCATTGACATGAGATCTTATGTGGGTTAGCATGGAGTGGATAATTATGGAGGCACTCACAGAGAGGCATCCCTCTAGAAAATCCTGTTCAGAAGAGTCACACCACACTAGCTTCCCTGTACCCAGGTGTCTGCCCTGTGACCAACTCAGACTGTAGTTCAGGTCTACTGGGCTGTACTATCTCTGGGTTTCTGCCGCTGACCAAGTCTCTCCCTCTCTCTTCACACTCCATTTTCAGCCTATTCGGTCACATTCTCTGGTTCTCCTAATGCCTCTCCGTCTCTTTCTTTAATCTTGTCTTTGAAAGCAGTCACATAGCCCATCCCCTTCTTGCCAACACACACGGGAAAAATTAAATATTTGAAAAGCCTTCACTCGTGACATCCGTCCAGAGAGTACCAATAAGCTGTCCAGGGCCACCCCTCCATAAATGCAGCTGCTCTGGAGGCACCTATGCTTGGTAACCATCTCCCTGGCAACAGAGCTCCTGATGGCCAATGGGCATTGCCTTTGAAGCACTGAGGTTTTTGTTTCCAAAGCGTGTCTGCTGCTTCTACTTTGATTAATCAACATCACCTCTTTTGGTGTGTGTTTAAGTGAAATAATAGATGACTGCTTGGTTACAGCTGCATGGCAAAGGCTTTTCAGGAATCTTGAGAAGAAAAGGCAAAATAAAATAATAAAAATCGTAATGGATACTGTAGAAAGGTTTGAAAACCTCTTATTCATTGCTACTCACAGACCTGATTATTGGGTGAACTGTTCTTGCTCCCCACCCCACCTCTCTCTCTCTCTCTCTCTCTTTCTCGTTCTATTGATACACCCTATTCTCAGTCATCTCCCAGAGATTGAGAACCCAGCTTTTTTAGACCTTTGTACTCAGGAGACTATTTTGAACATGCCTTAGTTCTGCCTGTGAAGGTTAAAATGTTTGGGACAACGCCCTGCTCAGGTACAGGTTTCCCTTCCCCCACCTACTCTCCACCATCCTTCCATCTGCTTTAGAAATTTCTTAAGATTCTGTGACAGCAGGAAGCCATCCGTGTTCCCTTTACCTCATCTTGGGACTAGAATCCTTGGTGTTTATTTAATACCAGTCCAGGCCCTCTTCTACTCTTGGCGAAGATTCCTCAGACAGAGGGAAAACTAAATGCCTCATCCTCTAGTTTCAGAAAGATCATCAACTCCAAGTCCCTGGACACTCTTGGTAAAGTGCAATAACTGAATAGAACCCAGTTCTGTCTTGAATTCATTTATACACAGTTTAACAGTAAATTTTTTTATATCTAAACTAAATATATCTAGACTTTCATATCTAAACAGCCAGTCACTGAACAACCATTCATTGTCTGGTGGGAAAAAGTATGAACGACTCCTGTTATTGGCCTGATATGTTACTAACATGAAAGAAAGGTGCATTTTCTTATGCTTCATGCCTGTTCATTTTGACGAGCTTTGACAGAATGCCTGACACTGACTTTTCCATTTGGTGCAAGGAAGATTTTTAAACTAAGGAGCATCTACTAACAGGCAGGCCTTTCACAGAGTACGAAAAGTCACCATTAGGTGGCAGAGTAGCACAATATGAAAAAAGCTATCTCCCAGGGGGACAACTCCAGGCCTCTGTTAATAGCTTGATTTTCCACTTACAGGCAAGAAAATGCCATGGAAACTTTTGTTTTCCTCTTTGAGGGAACAAGGAGGGAAAGAGATGGGGGAGGCACCAAGTCCCCGTCCACTGTGTGCTGTCTGCTGCCCCTTAGCCACATCTGGACGTTATAAATCATGCATTATTGTAGTCTAGCATTTTCTGATCTCAACAACAGGCCCCTTCTAAGCAAAAGGGAGCCAGCATGTTCTGTTTAGCTTAAAAATGACTAAAATTGCAAGTGAAGGAAGGAGAGAAAATCACTCTAACAGCAGGGAAGACAGTGATGGGGTTTCCTTGCTGGTACTGGGTAAGTAACCTTGGAATGTATCAGTGGCTGGTTCCAGCCTCCAGTTATTCTTGCCCTGTGGCTGCTTCTGTTTGTGCCTATTTGTGCTCCACAGACACCAGAATGTATCAGAATCTCACCCCAAAAACTCTCCAGTAGCTAATACCTCCATTCCCAATATCATCCCTGTGCGTATTTATCACTTTTTAATCTGGATCATTGCTTGAAGTTCCCCGGACCTTGCTCAGAAATGGTGCATCACTGCTGACTTTCAATAGATTTCACCTGTGGGCTCTAGAGCTGCCCTGTCATAGATCAAGGGAGTCTGATGCCTCAATCTGCCCACGTTCCTGCATTCCCAAGCTCATGGACTGCCATACAAAGTACCGTCAGACCATTTGCACAAGGACCTGTCTAATCTCATTAGATTTCTCATTTTCGGCATAATACTGTCATGGTGCCGTGCACCAGTGCCTCAGATTAGTGGCTTGTCAGAATGGTGCTCCACTAATGAGCTAATCCAAATAACGCTCAAATCCCAGATCAGATTTAAGATGATCCAGTCTGGGTGGAATTGGGGAGGGAGAAATGCTGGCCCCAAAGAACAAGCTTTCATTTTCTTTGTGTTGCTTTAAAATAAAATTGAGGGAGTGCTGTCAAACTCTTGATTTTTTTTCTCCTTTGCACGACATTAACCTCCATTGCCCAATTGGGAATAATAAACAGAAAAGAGTGCATCTGTATGGATGGTATAAATTTACCTTAGAGGACTAGAAACACACACACACACACATGCTTAATTTATTCAGCAGATCTGTGTCCTTCACAGCTTCTAGTTTTTCTGATTTTCCCATGGGGTTGGCCCTAAGACCTTGCAGATTTTCAATCTGATGTGTTTCAGTAGTGACCTTGGGATGTAGGGTTAGGTCAGAAAACATATTTTTAAGCTTATTTGTTTCCTTGTTTTCCCTCTGGGTAAAGTTGGGCTCCAGAAATCCCAAAATGCATAATAGCAAAGTTAAGGTCAAGACTTTAAACAAAGGAAACAGGGGAAACGGAACAGCACAGACCGCATGCACAGTCTGTTTGGTTTCAGGTGTTCATGAAAATGAAGCTCTGGCTTCGAAACTGATGCTTAAAATGGTTTCTTCCTTCTTCCTTTCTTCCTTTCTTCCTTTCTTCCTTTCTTCCTTTCTTTTCTAATAATAAAAGAAAACAAAGTTTGAGTGATGACCTACATTGAGCCAGCCAGCACGGGATAACAGAGCAGCCACCTGGCTTCTCCAAGGTGCACATCCCCTCAGATTCCAAAAGTGCTGCTTCTGGGTTTTAGTCTTGTTCATACATGAAGCCCAAAGAACATGGCAGATCTGTTAAAGTCAGGTTCAGTCAAGCAGGGCAGCAACATGCCTTCATGTTTACGTGTACAAGTGCCCTTGTGTATGTTCATGTGTTTACATATGCATACGTGTGGGGTGCACATGGTAGAAATCAGAGAACAATGTCAAATGTTGCTCCTCAAGTGTTATCTACCCTTTTGGACAGAGGGAGGGGATGAGGGCTTTCGATGGTCTGCAATTTTCCAAGTAGGCTAGGCAGGCTGGCTGGCTAGTGAGCCCCAGAAATCCTCCTTTCGATGCCTCTCCTGCACTGGGGTTACAAGTGCAAGCTTGTAACGGTTACTAGCTGTGGCAGGCTTTATTTAAAAAAAAAATTTAAAAAGTGAGTTTTAAGGATTGAATGTGGGTCCTCAAAGGCACATATTTGTCAAAATCCATCGATTATACACTTCAGATGAGTGGATTTCATTGCGTATAGATTACTCTTCAGTTACTAAACATCTCCATTCTCTTTTGGTTGGGTAAGCTTTTGTATTTGACAGAACCGGCATGAAAGGGAAGCGCAACAGCCAGAGACAGCTGTTTTGTGTCTATTTTGCCTAAATCACTGCCGTTGAACTTGAAGAAAATCAGAATGTCATCCTGGAAAGCCAAAGATACTCGGGCTAGACAATAACACCCGTCTTGCAAGCGCTTTACTGACTGAGTCATCTTCCCAGTCTGCCATTACAGTTTGACATACGAGCTGAGCCAATTTGTTGTGTAACCCTTATTGACCTTATTGACTTTGTGAAAGACACTCTGGAAAGCCCAAGGTAGTTGTTCCAGAAAACAATGCTGCTATATCCTTTCACACCTCCACAGCCTTGCTCCGATCCCTCTCTGATCCCTTGCCCAATGCAAAGGCAACATGAAGCTGCCCCTATCCACCTAACAGACTGTCAGGTTGTCTGCTCATTTGCTTTTAGCTAAGCACATCCAGGGCAACCAACCACCTGTCTTCTTGGTGGTCTAACCAGATCTCAGTCACAATGAGTCTGTCTCCTCAGCTTCACTCAGAAATGAGGTGCAAATGGATGACCATTTTCCCTTAGGAATGATGACAGGCACCCCTGGCCTCACCCTAGAAAAAAAAGCACCCCCTAATCCACCAGTTCCCCCACCCCACCCCCACCCCTCACCCTAGCCAATCTTTTAAAACCACCAGGAGAGAAAAAAGAGGCCTGCCATTGCCTCCCTGCCTCCCCGCTGACTCTAATTACCCAGCCGGGAATTTTACAATCCCTCTTCCCTGCCCGCCCCCACCCCTGTTCTAACAACTACAGAACAGTCTGTAGACTTTTTGGCCGGCTCTTTCTTTTGTATGCCCACTGCTGCTGAGTGGATTGGTCTCCTAATGAGTTCTGACACTAATGGAACTGTGAGACAGCGTGATTATGGAGGTCCTCCCACATGCGGCTCAGACCTGGCAGGAAATGACCCGAGATTCTGCACCCTTCCACCCCGCAAAGAATTCTGTGGAAGCCATCTTCAGCGGCCAGCTGGATCGGCCCTGACCCCCACCCCTTGCTCCATTCAGTTTCTTCTTCCCTCCATCATCCCGCAGGTGGCTGAACATAAGATTTTATAGCCTGATGCGTGGTGGGTTGGTTGACAATGCTGGAGACCCTCTTTAATTCAGGAGGTCTATGGAGCATAGGGGTGAGATTGGAAATGGGAACTGGGGCCCATAAAGAAAACCCAGATTTTCCCAACTCGCTTTTAAAAGTGATCCAAGGAGGGAAGGAACTAGGGAAGGGACACTGTTTTCTATTAGATGCTTAACAACGTGTGTAAGTGGAGGTGATTGAAGAAAACAACAACAACATGTGCTTCTGCAATCTCCGTGTTGTGTGCGATACAGGTGTAAGAGACTGGAGCTAACTATTGAACTGTGAGCTAATTATAGCAAGAAACAGCTGTTGTCCTCTAATGAGGATGAGGCTGCCGCAAGACTCTACTCTGCCCGGAAGCCTGTTGGAGAGCTTGCTTTAAGACTGCTTATCCGGTACAGCAGAGTCCTCGCCACACACTCGGTCACTGGCCTGTTCGCACATCCAGTCCAGCAGGTGATAGGTAATTTTCACTTCACCCTGTCTGGAGAGAAGAGTATGTCCCCATTTTATTAACCTCTATGCTCCTTTTCTCTTCAGTCCTCAGCAGCATATAATTCCTGACCACCCCCCAGCTGTGAGTTACCAGGAGTACCCCCTTTGTATCACCCCTCTGATTTCTTTCAGATCACTCCCCTTTTTTCCATGTTTCCAGAACAATCGGATATTGCCAAAGCTGTCAACTATTTATCATGTGATGTAGAAGCTCACCAAACCACATTTTCTATTCCTTGGTGCTGTAGTGTTTTCTCCGGCTCTTCAGTGTCACGGAATGTAGAGTTTGGGAGGGGTTTGGGGGTGGGGGGGGTGTATCTGTGAATGAGTAGAAATTCAAAATTTAGACTCCAATACAAACAAACAGGGAGGTGTTTGTTTAAAATGTTGTTTTAATGTTAATAAATCTGATTTTCAGGGTGATCCATGGATTTACAACTCACTAAGCCTCAATAGCTCACCAGGTGGGAAAATGGTGGAAGTCTAAATAAGCTGAGGATGCAGGTGCTCTGCACTATTCCTCAAAGCACAAATGCCTCTTTTTGACCAAATGAAGGGTAGGCAATTTACAGTGACCATTTGTTTCCCACTGTGGATAAAGTATTATTTACTGTGCAATTGAATTAAAAACAAGGGCTTGCTATAGCAACCGCCCTAACAAGAGGCTCTATTCACAGGCCGCCTTGGAAGCTCGGGGTCCAGGGGCCCATTAAGCACCTTTTTGAAAGTACTTGTCGGCAAACCGGTGGCATATGCGTCTTTTATGGCGTGTACAAGGCGAGGCTTGTACAATGAAAGGTCTCTCTACAGACCATGTTGTTTTCAGAAGGGAGGGGGCGTGCCAGCAGCTATGTGTTGCTGTAGTTTGGGATTAGTAGAAATTTAATTGAAAATAAAACACAGAGCAACTGTATTGGCTACTGAGAGGAAGAACAAAGGGTTCTTCATGAAGCCAGGCCTACCACATGGCAGCCCCAGGAGGCTGCTGCTGCCTGCTCATCTGCTCACTCCCAGCCAGTATCAAGAGCCTGGGAATGAGCCCCTTGGCCATTCCCCATCCTCCATCACTGTTAGTGGTCCAAGCGTTGCTGGTAGTCAGGGAGATGAGAGTAAATAGTTTGGTGATGGAGATGCAAAGCCGAAGTATTCTTCCTTCTCACCCCACTAAACTCTTCTGGCGTTCTCTCTGTCCTTTCTGATTCTCCTCATGCCTGAGTCTGATGTTCTCGCCCTGAAAGCACTATTGCTCCTCCTTTTTCATATAAATATTATACTATTTTAATTGATTATTTGAGGACTTCATCCATACAGTGTATTTCCATCATAGCCACCTCCATGACCTCCCTCCTCCTCGAGCTCCTACTGCGCTGCCCCTTTCAAGAACTGCCTCTCTTGTCCTCCTCTCTACTTCATGGTCTTCTTTTTCTCTCTTTTTTTTTTTTATAACACATGGTGTCTAATTAGTGCAACCACTATGGACATGAGTGTGGGGCTCTCCACAGGATCATGGTCAACTTCTCAGGCGCCATACCCCAAAGAAAACTGATTTTTTTTCCCTCCCCTTTGCAGCCAATATTTCTTTCCTCCTCTTCCTCCTTTTCCAGCAGCATCTCTTCTTCTTTCCCCTCCAGTTCTGAAGACAGAGATTCCTATATACTAGAGGTGAAGATTGAGTGAGAGGAATCACTGAGATTTTATCCCCCTGAAGATGGCAAGCCCAGACTCCAACTAATGTGACTGATCCCCTAACGCTTCTGAGGTATCAGAGGTATCCCTAAGTAACAGCTTCTGGTATGTTTCTTCATGACCTCCTCCAGTGTTGAGTGGCCATGTGAAGGTGACATTTGATTAGTGTCCCCTTCCCTTCTGCTTTCTCTCTAGAATGGCAAAGGCATACATAGCTTCAGGAATAACATCGCTTCCTGTCTGAGACTGGAAGTCAAAGTGTCTTCTAATGTCTGGGGAGCTTGTGACACACAGGCCAGGTCCCTTGTGTCAGTTAGGATGGCTGTGTTGACTGAAAGTGGCTATGTCCTAAGTGTTGCATGTTTGTGAGTGTTCTGCTTGGATGTTTGTTCTGACTGTCATTTTACACCATTGAGACATTATGTAGGAGCTTATCACATTAGATATCAAGCTAAGTGTTTTATATGAGTGAATGAATGAATGAACTAGTGAATGAATGAATGAATGAGTAGAAGGGTACTCCGCTTTGGGAGGCAGCAGTTTGCTTTAATCCATTTGCACATGAAAGAAGGCGGCTTAAAACATTACTTACCAACATACCAACTAGATCCTTTGAGAGACTTAGATGTAGAAAAGTCTTTGATTCAAATTCTATTTTAAGATATTTCAGAAAGAAGAGGAAGTAAGCTAAAATAGCTCAGGGAAGCAATCTTAATTTTGATGGTCCCCTTTTCTGAGGGGAAGACATATTCTCTTACCTATAATTCTAAAATCCTCATTTCTGATGACAGACAGTTTTTTTTAACCCATTTGGCAGTGACAGCAGGCTATTTGGAACCTTTGTTTATATTTAGCCTCCCAAACACGGCATCACGGGCATGTCTGCAAACGTGACCGTTTGAAGACAGTGAGTTCCTGGTGTAAGTCGGGGGGTGGGGGGGAGCATAGACATCAGAGTCATTCCATTTTTTAAAGCCTAAAATGGACTCAGTTTCAACTCTTCAGGGGTTCAGACAGGGCTCAGAGATCTAAAATACAGAATGCAGTTTACCCCGTGTCTTGGTCAGACTGCCAATAGACAGAACAGCCAGGGGCCTTTCGTACTGTGAGTAAAAGGTCCTGATGCTGGGGATTTTACAGCATTATAGCTTTGAAGTATGGATTCTTGTCCAGCAAACACGCCATGAACACCTGCTAGGCAGGTGACATCTGTGCAAGGTAAGGACCAGAGGGCGATGGTGCCGGCATACCAATTCTCAAGGGATTCAGAACCATTTGATTTTTTTCAGTTGTCTGAAATTTCATAGGTGCATGCATGTAATGTGTTTTGATAAATCCACCATCCATCCCTGCCCCTTCATTCTTTCCCCATCTTCCCACTGCCTTTTCCTCCCTAACTGAGTTCACTTAGTGCTGCCCATACATACATAGGTGTAGAGCCATCCACAGGACATAGGGGCCTCTCAGTGCGCACATCCCTGCAGAGAACTGGCTGTCCCACTACAGCCATTGTTTGCAGACAGCTTCTCAGCGACAGGTGGGCTTTGTAAGTCTTTCCCCATCCATGCTTGGACTTTAGCTGGCTTTATTTTTTGCAGGTCTGGGGTACATAATCAACAATCCCAGTGGAAATGTGTAATGATATGGGCTCTCTGAATACTTTTCTAAGTTTCTGACACTATTTACTCAAGAACTTTAGTTATGAGTACATTTGAAGTCTTTTCTTTTGGTTTTTTACTATCAAAACTTGGGAAAATAAAATGTGATTTCCTAAGTGCAGCATTTAAACAGATACAAACCATCAGCTCGAGCAAGGAGCCTTTCAGTAGGGACCATCCTTGGGGCCTCTTCAGTTGCAGTGTCTTTAGGGCTAAGCAGCACCCTGATCTCTGGGGAAGGTTTAGGATTAAAGAAACTTTGAAGTCACAGCTCAAACCCAAATGCCAGTTCTAGCAGGATGCGTGAAGGATCTTAAAAGCCACAGAGACTCTTAGCTATTAAATGGCCTTGAAAAATCTAGTCACTCTAGCTCCTGGTCACTTTCTCCAGCTTGAAAGAAAAAAGAAAAATATAGGCTCAGGCCTGCCAGGGGTCAGCTATGGGAACTCAGATCACTCAACACCTCTGGGACATGAGCCTGGTTCCATTTGCTTAGATCCTCAGAGAACACCTTATTAAAGTCTCCACTAACATGAGAACTATAGATCTCACACCATCAATAAAAGCTAATGTTCAATAAATTATGTGTCTGGCAGACAAATACCAAAACTGTCACCCAGGTCCCATCGGTTAGGACGCATGAGGCACTACAGAGCTTATGTGGACATAGTTTTGCAAGAGGTAACTTCTGGGTCTAGGCTATACCTAAATCGGATGAGAATTTGCCATGTACTTTTCTGATTTGTCTCATGGTGACGTCATGATCTAAGAAAGTGCTCCTGTCAGTGTGCCTTGCTTTGCAGCAGTAAAACTCCTCCACAGATCACTAAGCAGTATGAAAAGAATCTAGGGCCTATCTCCGCCTTTGCTCAGGAGACCCATCAACTCTCACCATCATGTCCTACAGAGTCTTTGTTAATGGGAATTCTGTTCCAGTCATAGGACCCTTCCAGGCTGCTAACACTCCTATCTCCAGGGAGACAATTTTACTTCAAGAAAAATGGCACTCCTTCACTTCCAATGTGTCTGCTGGCATCGAAAGGACTGGGAAGGTGTAGCTCACAGCTCGGGCTGACAAGGTGGTTCACGGAGTCAGCCCTGCGGAGTGTTGTGGAGTGTGACCGGCCTGCAGGCGTTAGGGCGATATCTTTCCTGGGAAATGACCTGAGGAATCTCAGTAATGAAATTCCAAGCAGGAGTCCTGAGAGACCTGCTAGTACCAATCCATTTCTAGAAGCAACTCGAGCAGACTCCGCCAAGCGTGCAGTGGAGTGCTTTGGAGGCATGATCTGACATTCGTTAAACAAGGAAGAGCAAGCCTACAACTTTGACTCTTCTTCACCACCTTTCAGACAGGACAGCATGCTCATCTCCTCTGTGGATTCTGTCACCCATGGGATTTCTGACCCTGCAGAGGGCAACCAGCAACACTGCAGGTGGTGACCAGTGGAGAAAATTTTGTGTCGTTTTAGATGGAAAGAAAGCGTAAGATCTGTGCTGAGGTTGTTTTTGTTTTATTTTTCTAGGAAAATAAAAGTCTGGCAAGCCAGAATTCTGTTATAAAACGAACTTTATGGCCTAAACTGACCACAGTGAAATAGCAGCCTTTTTCTCTGGTCTTCTGTATCCTTCTCCTTAATTGTATGGGTAAGAGCCAGTTTCTACACAGAGCTGGTAAGTTGGCCCAGGCTGTCTAAATCTCGTATCACATCCTTGGCAGAGAGGCGCACTAACATTATGCCTTTGAAATGTCAGCTGAAGTAGACACCGGCTGCGGATTTGAGGTGCCAGACACCTGCTCTCTGGGCTCCAAGGTGTGCTTTTGTGGATCTGTGCCCCACCCACAGCCCTTTCTCAGCACATGCCAATCCTCCAGTGAACTCTGAGCACCTCCTTTCCTGCCCCATGGGGTTCCCTAACCAATTGTGGGGGTGGGGCAGGGTGCCATGCCTTCATTTGGCATTCGAGTCCTAAATTCTCTGTTGGTTTCCATGTCATCCTGTCCCTTCTTTGAAAACAGTGATTGTCAACCTTCCTAATGCTGTGACCCCTTTAGTACAGTTCCTCATGTTGTGCTGACCCCTAACCATGAAATTATTTTGTTGCTACTTCATAACTGTATTTTGCTACTGTTATAAATTGTAATTAAAGATCTCATATGCAGGATATCTGATATGCAACCCCTGTAGAGGCTAAGACCCACAGGTGGAGAACCACTGTTCTAGAAGCTCTGGCCTTTCAGAGATAGATGCCTTATTGAGGAAGCTATCACTTTGCACACCACCTCCCATACAGGAAAAGATTTTGAATCAAGAAGAAAAACTAGGGGGAGGGTATAGGGAACTTTTGGGATAGCATTTGAAATGTAAATGAAGAAAATATCTAATTAAAAAAAGAAAGAAAGAAAAACCAACCTGGAGGAGCTCTAAGTCAGCAGCAAGGCTGACTTCATTGACAGGTGATCATCTTGTAAGCTATTTCTGTCTCATCCACAAAGAATTTTTATAAATGTTTTCCTTTACTGTGTCTAAGAAAGTATTTGGGGGGACTGAGAGATGCAGCAGAGGTTTAGAACACTTGCAGATTGCCCAAGTGCAAGTCCCAGCACCCACAAAATGGTCTGGATCTATATATTAGTCAAGTACTAGGAGATCTGATGTCCTCTTCTGTCCTATATAGGCACCAGTCACACACATGTGCTACACATTCACGCATGCTGTCAAACGTTCATACACATAAAATAAATTGAACCTAAAAAGAAATAAAACAAAGAATTATTTATGAACAACTGCTTCTAAAATCAAACAGAGCTGAAAACTTCAACAGAGTGAGCACTGATTAGGTCGGCAACCAACATTTTCTTTTGGTAGGGGTGGAATAGTTTCTTTATGATTGCATAGGCTTCAGAGTATTTCAATTTAGAACCCAATACAGTAAGCTAACACTTACTGGGCATCTTCAATATGCTAGAAACTAATAGCTCAGTCATACTTAGAATAGCCTCTAAGGTATTGTCATTTTTCAAAGAGAAAAACTAAGAGATGAAGGTACAGAGAGGCCAACTTTCTCTTCTGCCATGGTCCCTGAGCTTTATTTAGGGCTGGGATGGGATGTAGTGCCTCATTTGTGGTCCAGCACAAAGCTGACCCTTCTCTGCATTCTGACAAGTTCCATGCTCTTAGTCAGATTCTCAGTCACCTCTTCCACGTGCCTGTTATAGTCACCTTTGTCTTTATCAAGAATGCTTTGTGCAGGGTGGTGGTGGTACATGCCTCTTGTCACAGTCAGGGCTACACAGAGAAACCTTGTCTCAAAACCAAACCAAACTAACAATAACAATAACAACAACAACAACAACATCACAGAGCTGCTTTGCAGTGTTGTTTACAAGATTTAGATGATATAATTTATCTGTATTATTTAGCATAGTGTCTACCATACACACAGTAAGCACAAATATCATTGTTAATTATCACAACATCCAGACTATATTGCTATCTTTTTTTCTATATTGCTATTATATTCTGTCTGAAGTACTTAGCACAGTATCTAGCATACAAAAAAATCACAATAAATATTCTATTATTATCATTAATAATTATGACAAAATTCAGACTATATGACTATTTTTCCCAGTGAAAACCAGAATAAGAATATATTTTTGATATTGCTTGAAGGAATTAAATAGGAATAGCCAACCGTAGATAATTAATAAAATTGTTCCTGATGATGGGCACCCAGATAAATTCTTTTAATGCCACTCATTCTATGATTTCAGAACACTGCAGCCATTTATTTCCTTTATGATGTTCATTCACTGCAAATCTTGGAACTATAAAGTCAGATGAAAAACAAGGAAGCCTTGTTAGATTTAAAGTAAGAAAGAAATACAACAACCTCATTTTTAAACCCTGGGAATAGTCTTACCTTGCCCAAGCCTCAAAAGGCCAGAGGGTCAAATGAGATAGCAAGCTTAAAGACCTTCTGATAGATGGGTACCCTAACTACAGTGGTGGTGTTTGGACAAGACAACAGCTGGGAGAAATACAAATTTACACAAGCCACAGACATTGTAGGCCTGGCATGCAATGCTGAGAACTTGGGACATGAACTGCTGTGGAATGGGAGCCAGTTTGGAGGGGTGAAGAAGAGTTCTGCCTTTTGGAGCTGAGAAGGGAAAGTCCACAGAGAAACAATAGAAGGAAGAGAGGCTGCGTGAGGAGCAGGTATGGAGTGTTCCATTCCTTCAGGCCATCACTTCCTTCTGCACAGCTGTGGATGGTCCTGCCCTTAGATGACCCTGCCTGAGGGTCAGCCTTCCTTCTAGAAGGGGGAGCACAATGCCATGGTGCTGGTTGCTATAGCAAGCCAATGACAAATCTCTTGGGGAACTTGGGTCAGCAGGCAACTTCTTCCAGCCAAGGGGATCCTGCCACCTCCAAGCAAACTGTGGAATGTGTGACTTCAAGGGAAGGATTAATGAGTTCAAAGTCCTAGTCAAGCCCTTTGCCAAAACATTCACAAAAGAGCCCAGAAACATAGGAGCCCCCAGCAATGGACCATTTTCTGTTCGCTTTTTACTAGTTACATGAACAATTATAGGCAAGAGGACACACAAATTGGATGCTTAGTGGAGTTTCAAAAAAAAAAAAAAAGGTAAAGAGCTATAGGGTTCATGTGACTCTCTTGCCAGCCAGTCAATTAAGAGGGAAGAAGGATCTTTTCAATAGGGTGATTCAAAATCTCAGTAGCATCGCCAACCAAAATACCATCCCAGGGCAAGCTCCCTAGCCAGTGCCTAGAGCCAAGTCATGTAGATTCCTTTCATTTGCCAAACCTATGTGTGTTAGAAGACTTGCAAATAGGCTCATTTGTTAGAATGGAAAATTGTGATTTAGTATCCTTGGACCGAGCCAGATTAGCAATGAGAGTGTTCTCTAATGATAAATTATGCTAATGTCTGTTTTGTTGGTCAAGTGAGATGTTACTTTGTATTTTACAACCAAGTCTGACCATAGGAGTTACTAAAGACCTTCCAATCAGATTTTTGGGGGAGTTTTTCTGCCAGAACTCCAAAACAATTCAGCAATAACAGTTGTCTCAAATTTCCCTTTAATAAACAAAGTTATCTTGGCAGGTTATGCCATGTTCCTTTGTGGATTTTTGCAAATCGGCTCTAGCTTATTCAGATACACTGCTTTGTAAGAGCTCTTGAATACCAGAACATGGTTGACATAGAAAATACAGTAGAGCACTGTTGACTGTGTGTCAGTTTTGAATGTTAATATTTTCATCTTTTAGGAGTAATGCATGCATACTGTAGAAGGTATAGAAAATCATGAAAGTGGCAAATTACTATTTGTTTGGTTACAAGCAATAAAACCTAATTCAAATCAGCTTAAATGGCTCATATAATGAGGAAATCCAGCTGGACTGGATTGAGCTTCAGGCGTGGCTAGTTCCAGGAACACAAGCAGTGAGTGTCTCCTGGGAACTACATTGTAGAGGTGGAGGAGCAGGAGGGGGCAGATAAAAACTACTGGACAGTTCATTATGAGTAGCTTGAAACTAAATGAATGCCTATATTCCCATCATTTGAAATAGTTGTGATGGGTTCTTTGTTGTTGTTTGTTATATTTTCTTGCTGTCTTTTTTTTTTCATGCAGATTTACTTTAATAATATGTGGTTTTGAGCTAGATAGCTGGAGTACAGTAAAGCCAGGAATGATTTTCACATTGGCATGATACTGGCCAGTGACTGTCAGCTCCTAAAGGTAGCATCTCAGAAGGACAAGTTACAAGGTGAGTGTCTATATTGCCAGTCTATGCTAAGAATACTATCCCAGAGGAGTTCCTCAAGTCGTGGCCATGTTCTGTGTCTGTGCTTCCAATGTGACCCACAATACAATAGCAGTCAGCCAAGGTGGCTAAAACCACTGGAGAGACTAATTTTTAATCTTCTCTGATTATACTGAAGCAACCATATGTGACTAATGCCCTCTTATATTGACCACAGGATCTGTCTATATAGCACACTGCTGGAGTTCAGAGACAATCCATGCTCACCATATCCCTTAAGCATAAGGGGAGCATGGAAGACTCAGGTCAGAAAAGTCCAATTAAAAACTTTTACTAAGTTCCAACAAAGACTCCTCATTCTCAAGTGAAGCCCTAGTTCTTGGTGCCCTGGTGCACCAAAGCAACGCCAGATGGAAGTGTTTGCATTGCTCTAAAACAAGGGGGAGGGGCGCTCAGAAAAGTTAGCAGACTGGGAACACTGTTTCAACTTGTAAATTGTTTCTTCTTTTATTCTGAGGTTAAATAGGATGAGAGCTACTAAAGACAATGTGGGGCTTGTTCCAACTGTAGAACCATGGATTCCTACAGCTATAATGACTGGCCAGTAATGGTGAAATCATAGTCATGTTTGTACTGTGGCAGAACTAGGAAGTCTGGGGTCACAAATGCTTTCTCCCATATGTGTTTGTGTGTCTGTTAGCAAAGATTTCCAACTTTTGGCAATTAAAATGCTGGCCCCTTTTGTTATTTCTGATAATTTTTATCAGGGTGAGGTTGGAAGTACCCAAAGTTAGACAGCAGCAGAGGACCTTAAAGGAGTGTCAAACACAAGACTTCAATAGCAAATATACGATCCAATATGTTCATCTTGAAGATGCAGTAGCAGAGCCACTTCAGAAAATCTGTGCTAATGTGAAATCTGTTGCACACCTTCTGTTCTAGATTTCAGGCTCTTGAGAGCTAGAGACCCATCTGTCCAATGCCCAAGACAGTACACTTGTTAGTAGGCAGAGCAGAGGCATTTGGCAGAGATGTCTGTCACTGAAGATTGTGACCAGTTGCTGAACACCAGTCCCCCATGTCTTCTCAGAGGAAAATGATCAGGAAGATATGCCTCTAAAGGATGCAGCTGAAGTCTCCATCAGGCTAAGTGCCTTCCCTCTGAATATCTCCAGTCCCAGTGTTCTCCCAAACTTAGAATCCACAAATCCTGCTAGTGGCTGTTCTAGTTCTTGCCTTGGAGATCTCCAGTTACTGTGTGAAGGCATCAGGTGCCTGCCGGTTACCTGTGCAGAGTGTTAGCTACTCTAGTTGCTGGACATTTTACACATCTCTTCCAGATGCATCTCATGCTTGCCCTTTATAGGTGTTCCTGCCAACAGGAACCAAAGTGTTCTTCCTCCACACAGCTGAGGCCCATTCTGCATGTCTGTGATGCAGACAATCATACCACCCACCTCCTAGAGCAGTGATTGGGCCAAACTGTGGCCCTTGGGCTACATCTGGTCTACTAGTCTACTATAAGCCAAAGCCAGCCATTCCAGCTCATTTTCATATTGTCTATGGCTGTTTTATGCTACAACAGCAAAGCCAAATGGCTGTGATAGAGACCATATGGCCTGCAAAGCTAACAGGTCCTTTATGCAGAGAAAGAAAATACAGCTTCTTGTGAGGACTGAACATAACACACGGTGAGCACTCAGTTGATATTAGCTGGTAATGTCATCCTTGTCAGGCTTCTCCTTCATTTGCTGTCTGTGCCCTTCGGTGGTCTCTCTGTTTTCATCCTCTTTGAGACAGGTAAAAACCAACATGTTCAGTCTTTATATACTCAGTACAATCCTAACGACTTTACCTCTGCCTGATCACATTATATACACATGTGTGTGTTGGGGAGGGATGAAGCATGACTTCTTACACACACATCAGACAGTTCTCTAGCGAACACCAACTCAGTGTCTTACAATCTAATGCTATTAGGGTACTACTTGTGATACATTTGAGCCTCACAGATTAGTGCTCAATCCCCCAGGGTTGCACCACATTGTAAGCCAGTCACAAGTCGTCAGTTGGCAGCTATACTTCTGGTTGGCCAACTACAAATCAGAGATTCCCATGGCCCCTGCCTTGGGTTTGATTAATTGGCTAGGATGGCTCACTGAATTCAAGGAAACACTGACTTATGATTACTGGCACACTATAATAAAAGATACAGTAAAGGCTAGAGGTGAACATCTACTTATAAGAGATAGATGTATAGATATCAGGCAGGTATGTGCACTTTCTATGTCCCCTCCAGGCACCTCAACTTGTTCATCAATCCAGAAGCCCTCTGAAGCCAGTGCTTTGGTGATGTTTCTAGAGGTTCTTTCATGCAAGCATGCTTGATTATCTCATTGGCCACGAGCAATCAACTTGACCTTCAGTTCCTTCTCCTCCCAGGGGCTCTGAGAGTAGGACTGAGAGTTTCGACCTTCTAATGATATGATTGGTTCCCCTGGCAACCAGTCCCTATCCTGAGGCTCTCAAGGAGCTCCCAGACATCAGTCATTTCAGCAGCACACAAAATGACACATCACTTAAGGAGTTTCAAGGGGCTAGGGAGCTGTATGCCAAGAACCAGGGGAGAGACCAAATAGCTATTCATTATATTCACATTCTCATATCCTTGGCCCCAAGCTGGTCTTTTTATCTTGTTCTTCTACAACTCAGCCCTACTAGAACTTATTCAACGTTCTTCTTGCTATATCTTTCAGACCTACCATTTCTCTATAGATCAAAACTACTATCTAATTTGAATTCTCTGACTAATGACATATGCTCACATCCTTCAAGCTCTTGGGTCCCTCACCTCTGCTAGAGGCATTTTCTTATCCAGCCATCTGTTACTTGGTATAATCTTATTGAGGGTCCAATTAGGGTCACCGTTACATAGGCTAGGTAGATGGTATTTTCAAATCTTACCTTCTTTTGCTCAAGAGACATCCTTCACCCAGCATAGAGGTGACAAGGAGAGATTGAGGAGATCAAAGCCATCTTCCCAGCCTATTCTACTTCTGTAAGGAACACTGGAAACAAATTTAAAACAAACAAACAAACAAACAAACTCTTCAAATGATCATACCCAATTGTGTTAAAATTTGCTGAGTCCTAACTCAAACTTTCCCAGACTCAATCAGACTTTCAGAGTTGTTAAAATGTAACTCAGTATTCAAAAAGTTTGCAAATGGACAGAAATCAGTGTCCATGGGAGAGCTGCTGGACTCATCTAGAAGATATAAACTTTAATCATGGGAGAAGACAAGTTATGCTTCTACCATAGTATGCATTAGATAGCTTGCTCACAGAAAGCACACAAATTGGCCTAGCGTTGAATGAATTTTCTCTAAAAGAACCCTTCTAAGTAACTTGGAACTTGAACCCCATGCAATGAAAATGTTGATCTATCTTGCTTTTATTGGTCCTGGCTAATCCAAATCCAAGTTAGGTCTATCCACATTGTGGCCAATGTTAGGAGGGAAACTCCTAAGTTCCTTAACAAGACAAAGCCTGAAATTTAATGAGTCTCCACCCTCTGGGGTTCTATAGTAGTTCCTACATATTGGCTACCTTTGCTTTTGCTCCAATTGCATTGTAGGTCCCTGAAATGAGGAGGTGCAATTTTGTATTCCACTATTTTCCCTCTGCCTGAATCTCTCTAAACCTCTGCATGTATTTCCAGGCAGCACTAACAAGTGTGAGTGTTAGCTCTCGGCTCAGGGCCTTGCAGAGTGGTTCACAGGTATTCCCAGGATGATTCCTTATCATCACCACCAAAAATATGGCAACAGGGGTGCAGAAAGATCAAACAAATGCTCCCACAGCTAAACAAATGGTAAAGTGCTGGAAGCTGGAAGATTTAAACATAGGCAGCCAAACCCCAGACCCCCAAACTCCCACAGGCTGACATACTGAGCTATACAATCTCCTGTAATCGCTCTTGCTCTCACAGAGCTGACAAAATGCTGCAGGCCAGGTATTCTCACTTAGATCAGGAAAACACTTCTCCACAGCAATGTTTGAGAGGCACAGGCATGAGCTTTCCTGGGGTGAAAATGAGTTTCTGTGGCCCCCTGTGCAACAAGCTGAATGCCCACCTATGTCTGTTTCACACACTGTAGTGGCAAAGGGCTCCATGGTATTTTTATAAGAGGTTTCTCCCTTCATAATCTCCATCAGAGGTGAACCATGTGCAATCTTTGATTTCTATATTAAAGAAGAGAAGAAAGAGCAGGTCACTCAAGTTTAGGAAGAAAGTCTGTGGGAAATGTTTGCATTTGCAGCTCCTGGATTCTGAGGAGACCCTTAATCCAACCTGTCTCCTACAAAAAAAGAGCTCTAAGCATGTAATGACAGACACATAGGTGTCCAACCTCTACCCCGTGAGAAGGAATAAGATTACATCATAGAAAACCATTATTTGTGATATTCATTCATTAGCATATCAACTTTTAAAAGGTTCAAGGCATTTGTCTATATATAGCAATCATGTTTAATGTTCTTGGAACTCTGACCCCATGACAGCTCTTTGCATTCATACTGTTCTAATATGTATTTGATAACACATAGTTATAAAAATCACTCTACTTTTCTTCAAAGAGACACTGTATGAATCAGCTTTCCAGCGACTCCTTGCATATATGAAGAGATTTCTTTTGATAGATACCCATTGTGCCCAGTTAGACATTTACATGGTCTTTGCAACATAGTTGTTTGCATCTCACCTAGGTTTATTTTAACTACATCCTGATTTAGAAGGCCCATGCTGGAGCACATAATATGGAAATAGGCCTAGAAAAGAAACGGTATATTTAGAATACTTGAAACTACACTAGGTATCAAACATAGTCCCTTGCTTCTGTTTGGGATAATTGATCTAGTCTGGGCAATGCTAGGCTGCTCAGAAATCATTCCAGTTACACTTCAGATTTTAATTTGAAAAATACTTTAAGGGGTACAAAACAAACAGAGGTGGGTCCAAGCTTTCTTGGACCAGCAGCAGGAGCATGGCTAATGCAGAGTCTAGGCACACAACGGGTTCAAGTATCATCTCCACTTCTTTGCCTTTTTTTTTTTACCGTCACTAGCAGTAAGAATCAGAAGACTGCTGAATTTCAAATGTCCTTCAGTAGCTGGAACACTGCATTCTAATGCATTTTGATGAGTCAGATTGGTTATTTGTCACCGTATGTTGGTAATGCAAAAAAATGTATTCAGTCCAGAAAATTAATCCAGGCAGCCAGCCATGAGCAGATGAATGAAAGTGACCAAAAGCATATTGGAACAGAAAGCCGAGAGGAATGCACTTTAGAGGCTATTTAGTAGTCAAATCCTTTTTAATACTGAGTAATAGCTATAAGGGGTTGAATACTCCATCTTTTTGTGAAGAAGGCAGAAATCCTTTCTTTGCCTGGGGGAATAAAGCAGACACTGGAATAAGAAGACTTCATATAATTTTCTCATTCCTTGTATGTCTACATCTTACTTCTAGGACACTAACCCATGGATGAGGAGGTACAGTTACCAGCCAGCTGTTTATTAGAGACTTGGAACGTATTTAGGTTTCCTGACATAGCTGGCTGGGGACCTCTTATCTTGGAAAATAACAGGAAAATAACAAGTCTGGGCTAAATTTTGCTCTGTCACTGGTCAAATTTCCCTCAGAGCTGAAAAAGACACTGCCCTTCCCAGGCCATTGAAATGAGACAATGTCATATCCCGAATGAGATCATCAGGTCATAATCTCATCCTCAATGTGGTTTTCTTGGCATGTGTGAGCATTGCTGGGTGAAGTGGGAAGAGGTACTGGGGAGGGGGCAGGAGAGGATGGACATGGGTTGAACAAAACTATTCCTTTAATTAAGCTTCTAGCCTCGTTACCTTCTGTTCTGATCCTGTCAGATCTCAATAGCTTCACCAGGTCAAGCTGGGGTCAGCAAATTACTCTCTGTATTAGGGTTTTACTGCTGTGACGAGACATCATGACCTAGGCAACTCTTATAGGGACAACATTTAATTGGGCTGGCTTATAGTTTCAGAGGTTCGGTCCATTATCATCAAGGTAGGGACATGCCAGCATCCAGACAGGCATGGTGTAGGCAAAGCTCAGAGTTCTACATTCTCATTTGAAGGCTGCTAGGAGAAGACTGGCTTTCAGGCAACTAGGACGAGTGTCTGAAAGCCCATGCCCACATGTGACACATCTATTTCAATAAGGCCACACTGACTCCAACAAGGCCACACTTCCAAATAGTGCCACTCCCTGGGCCAGGCATAGTCAAACCACCACCTTCTGTATCAGTGACATGGACTCTTGAGACCAAGGCCTTTAGTGAGAATTCTGAAAATTTAGTTTCTTTAAAAAAAAAAACAGAAATATTATAAGAATATGTTTTCATTTTAATCCCAGGTATAGGATATGGGGATTTCTGCAGATTGCCCACAGCATCTAACTATGATTTACCTTGTGCTCTGGCAGGGAAGTGACTTTGCCATTTGTGATTGTGTGATGTCTGGAATTCTGGGGACCTTTCAGAGGTATATAAATGCTAGGTCCCTGAGAAGGTGGGTTGTTGGCTGTTGTTGGCCACCGTTTGCTAAGTCATTATGTGCAAAGAAGAAACAAGAAGAAGAAATTACATATCCTGATGATGAAGGTAAACCTTGCCCCAAGGAACTCACGATGCCCCAAATCAGCAGGAAGTAGTCTAACTATAATGGTGCCCCCTTCCCTTTCTATCCTTTTGTTTCTCCTGTCTAGTGTTAGGGGTTGAAAGGGTGGAAAAGGGTAGAGAATGGGGGAAGAAAGAACAACCCATAAAGCAGCAAAGACAAGCTATGAAGATCCCTAGAATTAAGCAGGTGTGTGCTACTTTAAGGGCTTTTCACAAAGGAGCAAATGTCAGAATGTGCTTTGAGCTCTCTAAAGGATGATATGGCAAAATGAAGGTGGTATGGTTCAAGTTGATAAGCTATACGGCAACTAGAATATTCCTGAGGACAAAACACCTTTCACAGAGTCACACCGGGCCTGGAGTCAACAGAGAGAGAAATTCCAGCCTTCTCTGACATTAAAAAAAGGGAAACCATAATGGAGAGCCAACATTTAGAGTATTGTCTCTAGTAAACCAGTCTTCAGTCATGGCTGGGCATGTGGTTCCACTCTTAAGACTTTTATAGCTTGTTTTAACCGTGTAAACAGACCAGATCCTGGTAGGAACTGACTGTGAATGTCATATCAAATGGTTACATTGTCATGATAACACTTGGCTATACTGGGTCTCTAGGGACACTTCCTTAGAATGGAAGCCAATGCCACACCAGGCTACTGTAACTTGGTGCTAAACCTTGTCAGGGTACCCGAACATCTGAGAGACCCCAGGTGCTTATTGAGAGATCAGTAGCCTGTGAGTACCTTCTGTGCACCCTGATGTCCTTTAATCCTTCGCCCCTCCAACTTCTGGGAATAAATTCCCAAATAAGCATCCATCCTTCCATCCTCTTTTGTTCTTTCTCAGAGTGAACTGTATTTTGGTTCAGAAATTATCCTTGCCCATGACTGTCACTTATCTTTGGAAAAGCAGTAAGGAAGAAAGAGAATCCTTGGAGAAGGAAACAAAGGGTCAATTGTGACTTCAAATCCCACGCCCTTTGCCTTTATTTCAGAGTAGCTCCATAATGCACAGTGCACAGCCTGCGAGAACACATCTATTCTTTTATTGCCACTGATCCATTTTGATCATGCTTTCTCTGGTGTTGGGCCTGTAAGCCTGTGCATACAGTTACCAGATCTGAAATGGTGTCACATTAGAGAGAAGACTATTGGCTAACAGCTATACCTTCAGTATGGGAATTTAGAGCCTCCCAACTGACAGGCATCATGTCCTCTTGTTCTGGAAATTACTTCTAGAAACCTGGAGATGCAGAGGGGAAGATAAAAACAGACACACAGAACACTCTGCCTCTCCCTGCCCCAACACCCTCTGCTTTCTCTCTGAGTTCTGGCTACTTACTTCTAGCAGTCAGCTCCTCCCATGTGCTGGTCTTTTTAAATGATTAAAAGAAGCTATAGAAGTCTTACACGTGAAACCATGTTCCTTGTAGTAAGTAACTAACAACCAGCAACCTATGGTAAGGCTCCCATTGGTGCCATCCCACAGGTTAGCCTTGGTGGCTTGGGGTGGGGAGGTGAGACGCTTCAGGAGTAGAGAGTTATTAGAGTCTCTCTATCCACTGTCGACAGGCACACTAGTTTGATTTCTGGATCTGCTCAGAGATCCAAAGGGCTGTTTTAAAAATAAACACAACCAAGAACAGGAGGACATTTTTTTTTTATGTCACATAAGTGTATAGGTTTAACACACACTCCGTCAAAAGCCCAGTGGATTTGAGTCAGCCAGAGAGGGTTGTACTCAGTAAAGTTAGCCTTTGTTCTTCCAAAGTATTTCTTTTGAACACAAGTTTGCCTACAAAGCTACTTTTACATTCTAAAACGTCCCCAATGTATGACCACCAGCTCCAGATGTGTTAATAGCGCTAACACGGCTCACAACAGGCTACTTGAGTTATTGAATAAAATAACTCAACATGCAGCTAAGCCTTCCGACCACACACTTTCACCTTTGCGTGCTCTGAATCAGCTTTCAATGGGCATTAAATTCTCCCCTTGTTTTCTTTCTCTGCGGCAGTAGCTGGAGTGGGGACATTTGAATAGCTGAGCCACTAAGTACCCTTAAATATAGGTCTTTTAAGAAATCTCTGTGTGGATGTGAGTTCTGTATAGAAGTAATGTCCAAGGGAGAGACTGAAACATTGACATACTGAAATAAAAGGCAGGTGAATTGGTTTTAATTCTAGTCTATTATTTCTGACTAGCCCCACAGGATAACCTTGGACAAATGTCTTTACTTTTCAAAGACTCAGGTTTGGTCACTCCAAATCCCGCTCTTTGAGAAGAGATGTGGATAGGCACATCTGTAATCTCGGACTTTGATGGGCACTGGCAACCCTTTGGGGCTGAGGAGAGGCAAATTTGCCACCGAGTTTGCACCTAGACAGTTGCTTCGAGAGGACCCTCTGTTTTACAGTTTAAAAGATAACCAAGCCTGAAGAATAAAACAGATATGAGATGATGCCTATGTTTCTGCTGCCACAACAACCCAGTAACCCGGACCTCATGGCTCAGCATCTTAATGTTCACATCTGGACGTCTTTACATAGCTCCGTGTCATACCGAAGTTTACAGGCCTTCCCCGAGTGTTTCACGGTGAGTTATCTCCTTGATGTGACAGGAAAGGGATTAAAACTGTACCTCCTTGCAAAAACCCCAACCCTGTCTTCTGCAAGTCCACATGACATGCCAGAAGGTGCAAAAGAGCGATGGCTCTGGGACAGTATCCAAGAAGCAGTGAAATTGAATCTCCTTTACTCTTCTTCGAAGCCTCTGGCTGCTGAAGCCCATTTTCCATCCCTCTCAAGATGTGTCTGACTGATACATTAATAGATCCATGTTTTTCACAAGATGCTCACACACCACAAGCATTCAAGGAATTCCTAGATCATTCTACATTTTTCCTAATTTAACATCATCTTCAAGGAAAACCACATGGCTTTGCTTTAGGATCATTCGTGTGACATATTTTGTATTTATAGGTTTGGTTATAACTAAGATTATAGTGGGTTATAATTTATGACAGGATCCCACTCTACTAACTGCACTAAGGACACAGAGAGGATGGATAAAACGAGTTTATTCGTGTTAAACAAATATAGAAATACTTGCTCCAACAAAGGAAATATTAAATAAGTAGCTATTCAATAAAATTGCTCTTTCCAGTATAATACCTCCATTACAGACAAATAAGATCTTCAGAACACTCACCTCCTCAAGGGTGCTCTTGATATTCAGTTAACAATATTTACATTTTCTTCATTCAGATTTACATGGAGGAAGCCCCTGTGCTGACTACAGAAGCAACAAGTGAGCAGAAAAGCAGAAGCCTCTGAGGAGTTAAGGGTGTGTGTGTGTGTGTGTGTGTGAGAGAGAGAGAGAGAGAGAGAGAGAGAGAGAGAGAGAGAGAGAGAGAGAGAGAGAGAATGTTTGCAATTAAAGCAAGAAAAGGAAAAAAGTATGCATTGACCAAGTATTGAAGCTTTGGAAGAAAAATGTGCCCCCAAGTCATTTGTTTCTCTGACTTGGAAGCACAAGGGACTCCTTGCTTCTAGTTAGAGTTTCTAAGGTTCTAAGGACCACCGCTTCGGAGGAACGTGAATAGCGTATCTGTTTCTCAGCGGAAACCAGGTTTCCAGAACTTCAGCCATGTATTTAACACCTCTGTGAAATGTCAATCACAGGTAGTCATGAGAACATGATTCTTCCACATCTGCTTTCATTCATGGGAGATGCTCTTCAAATAGGCCCAGATTCCTTCGGTACCATGCTACAGTGGTGGTGTTTTTCTGAAAGTGCGGGTATTTTTAATGTGGTTAAGCTGACAGAGTCGCTGACTGTGAGTGTTGCTGAATGCTGAGGAGCTGGGAGAGTGGGAGGTTTGCTTGGTGTGCAGGAAGCAGGACTTGGGAGCTGGAAACGTGAAACCAAAAAGAAAGAAAACCAGCTAATGGATGAATGATTGGGATAACTACCTTGTGGCTGAACCTGAGGACTCTCAATGGCAACTCAAACAGACTCTAGAACTGACCCATGGTCTGAGATCTGGTCACATGATCCTCCTTCCTTCCCTCCCTGTCTCCACTCAGCATCATGCTTGCCTCCCCTACAGATGCCTCTCACAGCCTGGTGCCTTTCCATTTTCTCCTGCAGCCATAACTTCTAGCACATTTAATCCCACCTTTTCCTCTGCTTCGTCAATAGTTTGGATCAGTGCATACAGGAATACTACACTGCACATACAGGAATACTACACTGTATGTATATGCAGTTATATGTTTATCTACATTCTATGCATACACAATGTGTGCATTTAAAGTAAACTGTAGTATAATACTGGACACCTGGACTTTATCACTCAGCTGCTGCTGGTCCAGCCTCTTACTCTAGCCACTGATGTAGTATGCAGGGCAATGTAGGTCCTAACATCTTTGCCCAGTTCCAGCTTGTATTATTTCTCAGTAATGTATATGTGACCTGGGAGTCTCGCAGTGTGAAGTCATCATAGATGAGTGGAGAATGGGAGTTCATAGATGAAAACCTTTGTCCCATCATTCCCTAGGAAGCACTGAGGTGCACATCAAAGCAGCTTCAGAAGGTCCTGAGGATCCAGCGGTTGTGTGCGCCACTGACCAACTCATCACCTAGGTACTTATGTCCTCTCCTTGACTTTATTCCCTTCCTCCAGCTTGGTTTTGCTTCTACTTTTGGACACATCCTGCTCCAAGGTGGCTTTGAACTCTTAATTCTCCTACCCCAGTCTCCTCAGTGCTGGGATTACAGCACTCACCACCATACCTAGCTCTCCATCCCCACTTCAACATCCTGGCCCATCATCTCTGCTTTTCAGGATGCCAAGTAAACTTTCTTTGCTGTGATTTTTCAAGGAAACCAATAACTGAGATCTTCCTAAGCTAAATCCTTGGTGAAATTGCATACAAAAATGAGTATACAAATATTTAAACAAAAAAGTTTAACGTGATATTTAAAGTCAAGTCATATATTGCTTGAAACTTGGAACCTCATTTTAGGGAATGATTTTATGAAATATGCTGGGGTAATTTGGTTCAGACTCTAATCTCTGGACAAAATAAAATGAAATAAGCGTTATTATTCCATTGAGTGAAGATGTCTAATAAGATCAGACTTTTTGCTTTTGTGTGCTTTGTACCCACCCAGCAATGATGGGCCTCTCTGTAAGCAGTTTTGCTCTACTTAGCTTAATATAATTTTCGTAAGGATGTTTTAAAGCTTATGTTTACAATCATTCCATTTTCCGGGAACCATTTTCTCAGGTGATAAAAATCTCAAAGCATGATGGTAGTCAGAGTTCTAAAGATGTCCTCCAAACTTAATATTCCTTTATTGTAGTATCAAAAACTTAAGAATCATGAAGGAGATCTACAGATGCAATTAATATTACCAACCAGCTGACATGAAAACAGAGCAGCTGTTCCGAAATTATCAGAATGGGCCCAGTGTAATCCCATGGGCTCTTTAACAGAAGAAGAGACAGATAGGGGTGGCAGATGGAAGCGTGGAGGAGAGCAGGAGGATGCATCTGAGGAGATCTATGTGTGAGAAAGACTCAGCTCTCTCTTGACTTCAGAGATGGGGGTAAAGTGGGGTATGAGAACTTGGGGAACTTCCAGAAGCTGAGAATAAATTTCTGGCCACCTGACAATGAGGAAGGGGGCGGAGCTCAGATGAGCAATCCATGGAACTGAGTCCTGCTAGCAACATAAATGATCTCAGGAGATTACCTTCCAGAGCCACCAGATAAGATCTCAAATTGGCCAGTGTCTTAAGATATACTTCCAGTATATGATAGACAGGGCAAAGGAATTGTCCAGTGATACTGGGTGATAACATATGTGTGTATGTTACATCTGTGCAAACAAGTGAATGCAGGTATGTATGCATATGTGTACACATGTATTTGGAGGCTAGAGATGTCTCCTTGATTGCTCTCCACTTTAAAATTTTGAGATTCATTTATTTTATGTGTATAGGTATTTTGCCTACTTCTTTGAATATACACCACTTGTGTGCTTGGTACCAGCAGAAATCAGGGAAGGACATTAAAGACATTTAATCCTCTGGAACAGGAGTTATGGATAGTTGGGAGTCATCATGTGGGTTCTGGGAACCAAATTATGGTTCTCTGCAAGAGCAGCAATTGCTCTTAACCACTGAGCTATTTCCTCATCCCACATTTTATTTTTTGAGACATGGTCTCTTATTGAACGCAGAGTTTTCCAGTTGACTAAACTGTCATGTGGAGTACAGCCACCTGACACCACACTCAACTTTCCTGTGAACAGTGATGTTTCAAATTCAGGTCCTCATGAACCTGAAATTGTATATTTACAATAATTTCTTTAGCTACTGAACTATCACCTCAGCTCATTTGCATTGTTTTAAACTACTGTACTTGTAATATTTATTATGGAAATCACAGAATCAATCTTATTCATTATGGCCACACATTTTTGATCAAGTAATAATGTGTTGTAAAAACATGCATTGGAGTTTTCCATTGCAAATGGATGTGTTTACATACAACCAGGGTTTTTTAAAAGACATAGTACAGAATCAGAGCTCTATGGATTTCTTTAAGGACAAGTGGCATATACTGGATTTTTGTAGCCATAAAGAAAAACTAAGTTAAGACATTCGGAAGAAAATATAGATGGAAATAATCACATTAAGGGGTGGGAGAACAGTCTTGGAGAGGCAGATAATGCAGGTTTGTGTCATACACAGAACATACATATGTAGGTAAAAGTGTATATGTGTATATTTGTGTGCATGTGTATAATGAAACTATAAAGCGGATCATAAGAGAGGAATAAGCAATTTTAAGAGGATAGGGGATAGAGAGTAATGGAATATATGTGACATTAAATCAAAAAGCAGGGCATTATCTTGGAGAAAGAAGGGAAATAGCCAGCAGTGGTAGGGCAATGTAGTAGGAGGATGAGTTAGGATAAAACCTAATGGCCCATGTGTATAAAGATGTCATAATGAAACTCATTTTTATGTGATAACATTAAAAAGTGGAGTGTGCGCATGCTCGCTCTTCAGTCCTCAAGAACTGAAAGCTGTAGAAATTATCCTCATTATCTTGACAAACACATCTTAATACAGAACCTTTTGGAGGGATATTAGGAGGTTTGCATATGTGGTAGGAGTATAAAGTAGCATAGCAGTGGCAAGGATCAAGCTATCTGCAAGTACACAAGATTAGCCCTTCAGCAGGACTAAGCTGCTGGTCCAGCACCTTTGCATCTCTCCCCACCAGGGTCAGGCAGGCCCTAGTGGTCTTGTCTCACTAGCTGCATATTCCCAGTCTTAGGAGAGAAGGAGAAAACTTGTGGAGTCCTCACTCCCAACCACCTTCAAGAAACAGTATGGGTAAGTGTTCTTCTAATATGGCTACATATAGTGAAGCCTAAGGAAAGAAGTATTTAGGGGGGTGGAGGGGGTAAATAAAGGAAGTTCACATGACAACCAGCCAATGATTGGCACATGTCCACAGCAGAGGGGATGTTCACACTTTCACTAGGACCATTCCTAGGATGTTCAGGCATGGTAGCTGATGGTAAAAACCACATCTCTAGAGAATTTAGGGGTGTGAGACAAAAATTTTTTATATCTATCAAAGAAGCTACTAAAAGGCTTGGCACAACCAATCAAAGTAGATTTCCAACAAGGAATCACCTCCTTTTACAAGGGAATTCACCAAACTTCATTCATAATCAGATAGCAAAATATCCTAAGGCTACTGTAGTTTGGCCCCTTTCACACACTTACTTTGCACATATCTATGGAATATGTTTTACTTTCAGAGAAATGATAGATCGTTTCTGAGTTGCCAGCGACATTGTCTCCTGTCTCAGGAACCACTTTCTACCAAGGGCAGTACCATGGTAGCAGGAAAGGAACTATTTGAGGTCTAAAAATACATGGACTTACAGCCTATGGACATTCGTAGGAAGTTCTTTTCTCAACGAGAGAAACCGCTAAAATAAATACACCTGCTGCAACAGTAGGTGCCTGCCAGAAACCTGCCTAAAAACAAGTTTCCCCATGACAGAAGCTGAACCTGTGTATGAGAATTAGCCCCTGTGTAAATTCATTGGGATGCAGCCAACTTAATGTGGACCCAAAGGCTGAAATAATCGAAGCAAAAAGTCTTGAGATAGGGGAAATGCCTGGTGCTGACAGCAAACAAAGACAGCAAGTCCCTAGAACATGTTTCTGTTTGATAGGGGAAGGACTTCGCTGTCAAATTTGTGTCTGAGTGTTGAAATAGATAGAAATGTACACCTTCAACTTGTACTCTCAGTTTATTATGTCTGTCTCACCAAATTGAATACAGCCCTCACAAGTACCCTGTCTCTCATGTTTTTTCTATTTCAATTACCACTCTATGGTAGGTACTTAATAAATGTTTGTTTGGAAACCAGTACAGAAAACCTCAGCCAATCAAAATGCAGAGTTGTGAAGCCTAGTCTTAGTGGATACATCTACAAAACACTGTTGTACTCTGCTTGGGAACAGCGTGGGAGAGAGGGCAGGGAGATTATAAGAGACAGAAAGATGAGGGAGTTTGCTGTGAGATTGTGTCTTCTAGCAATACCAGAAGTTATTCCTGTTAATTCTCAACAACATGGTCACCCAGACATGAGCTGAAAGAGAAACACTAATGAACAGGGATACTGGGTGGGGAAATTGCATGAGGACTCAACCCTACACAAAGAACTACAAGCAAGTGTGTAAAACTGGGAGGAGAGGAGGTCCTTTCCATGGAAGAACATACCAGTCAGTTGTTCAGTGCCTAACAATCAGTCCTGAAAATGTACATACAAGCAACATTTTATGGACTCAACATATTATATTTAGGAATACATGTGTATAATATACATATCATGCATATATATATTGAATATATACACATGCAATATACATATTGCATGTATTTACAATATACATATATATGTTGCACAATATATTCCTAAATATAACATTTATATATGCAATAACAATACATACATGTATGTAATAGCAAGTACTGAAAAAAGAGGCCATGAATTTGAATGAGGGTGGGGAAGGGTATACAGAAGGTCTGAAGGAAGGAAAGGGAAGGAAGAAGCATTGAAATTAAATCAGTGTCAAAAATAGACCAAAAAAACCTGTATCTTGGCAAAATGAAGTGTCTGGTAAATGAAGAGCAAATGTATCCATACCATTGCAAACGAGCCTTAGCTAACCACTGCTCCCCTCTCCCATCTTCTAATCCAATAAAACTAGTAGCTGTCAAAAATGTATCAAACATCACACCAAGGTCTAAGGGAACAGAGGAAGAACATTGCTCATGGTTCTCACATTCTCTAGTGAAGGGAGTCACTGACCAAATAATTGCAAGGTCAATTCAAAGTGACAGTGTGGGTGTGCACTATTACAGGAGGTGTTTTGCCACGGCCTAACACCTATATAGGACAGATCTGTGAGCACATTCTTTGAAAATGTTCCTGAAGAAGCAGTGTTTGAGTTGATGTCCAAAGAAAGGAAAGGAATTCATTAGCTCTATGCAAAGAAGACAGGAATAACAGCGGTCCTCAAAGAAAGAATATCATTGTGAGGGATCCATAGCCACAAAAGTATGAGCCAGGTGCAGAAAGGAGGCATTCAGAAGAAAGAGCAGATTACAACGTGGAGACAGGAGCAGTTGCAGATCCACATGGGGGTCTTCAAACCAACTTCAGGATATGTGTCCTACTGAGAGGTTTTGAGTGGAAGAGGATAATACTTAAGGTCAGACTTGGGTTCATCTGGCAAATATATAGAGACTGTTCAGGGGAGGGTGGGATGGGAACGGATGGTAGGAAGAAATGAGACTCCTTATCAGAGTTGCATAGGGGGGAACCACAGCTGTGAAGATGGAGAAGATAATTATAGCAGATAATATACTGGATTTAGGAGAGAACAAATAACAGCAGGGCCTTTGCAGCTAGATGAATTTTGATCTGTAAGCAGTTAACCTTGAAAGAGGGCAAGGCTTGGAGATGTAACAGGTGAAGACCACGTGTTCACTTATAAAGATGCTCAATTTGAGTTTTCTTTGTGATCTTCTAGTTCAGTGGTTTTCAAATTTCCTAATGCTGTGACCCTTTAATATAGTTCCCATGTTGTGTTGACCCCCAACACACACACCATAAAATTACTTTTGTTGTTACTCCATAACTGTAATGTTGCTGTTATGAATTGTTATGTAAATAATTTTGGATAGAGGTTTGCCACAGAGGTTATGACCCACAGGTTGAGAACTGCTATCCTAGAGCTTTTCTGAAGTTGAGAGACGTAGTGTAGCCTGGAAATTTACAATTACAAATTCTGTGCTAATGATTGAGAAACAAAAGCTTATTGCCTGGATAAGGTCTCCAGGAAGACCAGGCAGGATGAGTTGAGAATTTAGGATTTAGCCTTGAACTTTAGCATTTTTTTCTTTTTTTTAATTAAATTATTTTATTTATTTACATTCCAAAAGTTGTCCCCCACTTCCTGATTCCCCCTACCAAAGTTCTTCACCCCATCTACGTCCTCCCCTGCCTCTGTAAAGGTGCTCCCCCACCCCCCACTCACCCCCACCTCACCCCTGCCAGCATCCTTCTTCCCTGGGGCATCAAGTTTTCTACAGGTTTAAGTGCATCTGCTCCCACTAAGGCTATACATGACAGTCCTCTGCTACACATGTGCCTGGAGCCATGAACCGGCCCATGTATGTTCCTTGGGTTTGGGCTTAGTCTCTGGGAGCTCTGAGGGATCCAGGTTATTGGACACTGTTTTTCTTCCTATGGGGTTGCCATCCCTTTCAGCTATTTCAGTCCTTCCCCTAACTCTTCCATACAGATCCCTGACTTCAGTCCAATGGTTGGCTGTAAGTGTCTTCATGTATTTTAGTCAGCTGCTGGTAGAGCCTCTCATAGGACAGCCATGCCAGCCTCCTGTTTGCATGCACAATATATCAGGATTTATATGTACATGGGATGGACCCCAATTTGGGCTGGTCACTGGGTAGCCTTTCTTTCAATCTCTGCTTATTTTTGTCCCTGCATTTCCTTTAGACAGGAACAATTCTGGGTTAAACAGTTTGAAGATGGGTGGGTGGTCCCCCGCCTCAACTGTGGACCATGTTATCTATCTACTGGAGGTGGTTTCTTTCAGTTCCATCTCCCCACTGTTGGGGGGTTTCGGCTAATGCCATCCCCATTGAGTCCTGGTAGCCTCTCACATCCCAGGTCTCTGGGACTTTAGAGGTTTCCCTCGTCCCCTACCCGCAACTGCTGCATACTCTATTCTCCTGGCCCTCTGGGCATCCCTCCTGTCTCTCCCCATATCTGATCCCGGCCCTCCTTTCTAGCTCTTGCTGACTGGGTCAAACATGATGAACATTCAAAGAAAATGGAATAATGCAAACAGATCTTATAAAGAAAATATGCCCCAAATAGAGGCCATCTCATGGCTAATATGAAGGGTAAGTATAGAGATGTTAGTTAAAGGGGTGTTTTTACAAACAGTTTAAAAAATAAAACCTGTGAATATATTTTGGACCCATTGATAAGACACTGTTAAGTAGTTAACCCCAAATGTAATCCTGTGCTTCCCTTGCCAAAGACTACTATCAAATCAAAATAAAACTGTCACTTCTTTCAGCTTCATTTGTTTAAAGTGGTACATGGCCTAGTGAGTTTGATGAAATGTAGGCATAAATCAGTGGGAGACTTTGAGAAAGCTGTACTAGGTAAAAAGGACAGCTATAACAATATAAAAATCCCCTTGCTCCTCATCTTCCATGTTTTCATGCAGACATGATGGGTGACAGTACAGCAGATGTCTTGTTATCAGGAATCCATAGACATTGGATCGAATGGCAATGAGCTGAAGAAGGGCAGACACTGTGGGGCAACAGTTCTCAAACTGTGGGGTCATGACCCCTTTGGCAAACGTCTATCTCCAAAAATATTTACATTATGATTCACAACCATAGCAAAATTACAGTTATTAAGTAGCAGCTTATCTTCATTAAGTTAATTGAGGTTAGAAGATCCAGCCTACTGTGGGCAGTATCATTCCCTAGGCTTGGGATCTTGAATTGTATAAGAATAGAGAAATCAAGATAAGTTCAAGCTCAAGTAAGCAAGTATTTATACACCCATTTTTCTCTGCTCTTGACTGAATGTGATATAACTAGCTATTTGAAATTCCTGCCTTGACTTTCCCAACCTGATTGGCTGTAGCCTGGAATTTTAAGCTGAAATGAATCCCTTTCTCCCCCAAACTGGTTTTGTCAGGGTATTTT
Organism: Mus caroli; assembly: GCF_978045245.1. Taxonomy (NCBI): domain Eukaryota; kingdom Metazoa; phylum Chordata; class Mammalia; order Rodentia; family Muridae; genus Mus; species Mus caroli. The sequence continues at coordinate 58,222,563 of NW_028227256.1, forward strand.
ATCATAAAAATAGTAATGAAACAAGAATATGCCTCAAACAGAATTCTTCCTACCCAAGAAAAGCAAACCCCTATTTAGTTCTGCAACTCTTTCTTAGTCAAGCTTTCTCCTACCTATACCAAACACATTTCTGTCTATCACAAATCTCTTGAAACAAAAGGTTCACTGATATTTAATAAGAATCTCTCTGATATCCTTACTGGTAAAATGCTTTAAGAATTGTTTTATTATATAAAGAATTGCTATGGGAATTTGAGATGGATAGGCCAATTTCCACTTGATCTGACTACCAATGCAAAGGATAATAGGCTCAGCATCCCTGGCTATGGGAACTCTGATGCCCAGACCAAAGTGCTTAAGAGAGTCCATCAAACTATTATGGCTTGACTGCTGGAACACTTCCCACCCACACTAAACCCTGTTTCTTACAGCTACACATATTTACAGGTATGTTAAGTTCATTAATAAGAGTGGAAAATGGCTGTCTGAAAATGCAGCAATGGATCACCTGTCAGATCTCTGAGAGCATTTGCTTGCCTGTATTCAGCTTGCTTGTTTCATCTTCTCAGGATAAAAATGCTTAATAATTTATGACTGCAAGGTTTTACTTCTTGCCCTTGTGCTGTCAGACCTGTGTTAGTTACCTCCTGGGGAAGTGTGCCCAGTTGGCACAGAGAACTATTAAGTCAGCGATGCCTTGCTATTGCTGTGGAACAAAAGTGCTTCCTGTTCGTGATAGAAATCACCCCATATCATTATTTGTCAGCCTGTTACCGAGCAGCTGACAGATCCCAAATTCCTGTTGTAAAAGACAACCCTCTCCTGCCTTGTCCAGCACTTCTAGTTTGCAGCCGAACTGCAAATGCCATCCCAACGGTATTAGGTGGCTCTTTTTCTTTCTCTATGTTCATGACAAGAAACAAGAAAATGAAAAGTTGTGTGAAGTTGAGAAAATTGCAGAAACCTGGCAGGGGATGACTTTCACCTGGGCAATTTGTCAGTTCCAGGGGGATGTCTGAAGTGAGTTTTTAAGAATAAGAGGCATCCGGTTCTCATTCCAACTGGTTTGCCTGGTAATAATTATTGCAATATGGAACAAGATCCCCAGCCTTGCATTGCACCTGTGCAGGCTCAATAACTACAGCTGGCCTTCAGTGTTAGTTAACACTGAAGACAAAAGTAAAACTGCTCTTTATTATCCCAATACATTATCTTCCTAACTGTAGACGTTGCCTTCTTCCACATGCAGCCTGCCAAGGTTACGCTTACACATGTATTCCTGTGGCCTCGTGGGAAGGAGGTTGGGTGCCTCTTGGACCTCCATTCTCAGGTTTGCTTTCTCCAGGGCAATGAGTGAGCTACATTGGTAGTGGCCTGAAGTGGCACAAACCACTCAGATGATAGGACTCGTCTGTCATTCAAATCACACGATAGGCACATGCTTTCAACTTCTGAAGTCTCACTTTAGTATCTGATCCCACTGCATCTGTGAGGATCTATAGATTAAGATAATACAAGCAAAAGATTAACTTTCTTTCAAGTGTGGATTTTGAAAGAATATAGGGTCAAGACCTCGAGATTTTAATCCTTTAGTCACCCATTTACAGACCTCTTTAAGCCTCTTAATTGTTGTGCACTGTGTATAGAAAAAAATAACTCAAGGCTGCCCTTCCTTATACCAATGCTCTGGGGATTAACACATGTTGAAAATCCCTCTGCACATGTGAAATGCTGTATGAATAATATCCACTGTCAAGAGCAAACATCACTCAAGATATCCTAAGTATCTTGAGCCTGCTGCCTCTTATGCAAACTCAGTCAAGCATGTACACACATACAATCACAAACCCACACATACAAATATGAACACACACACACAAAGATATACAAACACACACACATATATATACACTTACACACAAATACACACACATACTTACACATGCACACACATGTATACATGTGCACACATGTATATACACACAAATATACCATACAGACACACACACACACACTGGGTACTAAAGAATTTATTGATGTTGGTTCAAATGTACTCAGTATGTGCTTACCTGACAGTTGCAACAAACCTTGCTTGACCTCTTGGCCTTTCTAGACCTATTAACCTATAATTTTCTGTTGAATTCTAAAGCAATGAACACAGAGTGAGGACCATATGTAAATGCTCCCCTGGCAGTAAAGACAGGGTCTATCGGTGTCTCTGAGCTCTGGCTTTATTTACAATGTGTGCTAGCATCAACCATTTCACAAATACTATCTTCCAGAACTGCTGTGCTATGCAAAACCAACAAAGGAACTGTGAGAGAATCAGTGGCTGGTATAATACACAGCACAGTGCTGAGGGTAACAAAATAGTTGTGTAATTATTCCTGGCATGACATGTTGAGGCAAAGAAACTTTAGCTTCTTTTAAACAGTGTCTGTCAATTTCCCTGTATTGGTGCAGAAATCAGTGACATGCACCATTTTACCCATCAGTGTGATGCCCAATTATTTGAAAAGGGTGAAAACTTTTGCCTCTTCCAAACATGATGGGCATAACCTTTAAACATTGGCAATGGCTGAGATGTTTCATGTTATAAATTTCCCAAACATATTTGTGAGTTTTCACTTACCATCAACTTCACATTCTGTTCAAATTAGAAAGTAGTAACAACACTTTGCTTGCCTCTCTTAAGTTTCAAATTTATAGCCACAAAGATGCTTAGCTGGGCTAGAATGACCATGTAAATGCTAATAGAGATCTGGGCTCTGCTTTGGGCCGTGTTTTATTGTATCCTTGGTACTTTATGTGCAGAATAGTCTGAAGGCACACTAGGGTTGCACATAAACTCTTTTGACCCTGCCTATGTACATTATATAACATATTATTCTCATTTCAACCTCAGACCTAGTAACACAGGAAAGAACTAAATTATTTGGCTCCATGTTGACTACAAAGAGTTAATAATTGTCACCAAATAAACTACCATATTCTTAAAATATAAATTTGTATAACAAAAATTACAGCTGCCTATTAACATGTGACATGTAATTTGAATATGCATTTATACATTCTGAGCGCATATGCAAATGAAATGTATAAATGGCTTCCCAACAATAATGCCCACTGCTCACATGTTCTCTTGCTCTCTCCCTCCCTCCCTTTCTGTTTCCTCACCTCATAGAAACACTGAGTATTCTTTCTGAGAAATTGTCTTTACTCTTTTGACCTGTCACCAGTATATGGTGTCATCTGTAATACTACGATGAATGTTTGTTGAATTGATTTGATCACCTAATAAATTCCCTTTCTTATTTGGAGATACCTATAGTTGGTGTACAGAAGGCTGGATATATGTTCTAGAGAACTAGGGGCAGACATGTGGCCTACACTTGGTTAGTCTGATAGTTCACCTAGAAGTTCTCTTAGAGTTATGAAGAGATGAGGACAGCTTAATGACCACCATGTGGGGCAGTGCATAAGCAACACACACATTGTTCCAAAGCAGCAATGTCCACAGCATCATGAGGCAAGAGGGGCACCCCAGGAAGACTGTTGGGGGACTTGCAATCAGACAGTTTCTATAGTGTTACCAATTGTTCCTTCAAAGGAAGTTTTTTTGAACATGAGGTAAGTGAGTTGTTTACAAACAATGTACAGTACCAATGCTCCAAGTCACGAATTAAAATAGAGGCCCCCTCATCCTCACAGTTGAGGAAGCTTGTTCTATGTTATCCTGGATTTGACTTTTATCTGTGTCTTCCTCATTTCCTGTTCTGCAGTCATATAGACCAAGTCAGCACACTTCTTTCCCAAAGCAGGTCCTTCAATTCAAATCAATTTCCTTGCTTATAAAAGCTTGCCTATTGTTCTAATCCATGTTGATTAAAGAATTTATGTCGACTGTATTTCTAGACACCAGTGGGTAGAAATTCCTTCATATACCTACTTCCCCCAACCAAGACTTACCTGGTTATCCCAAACCCACGGAAAGAAATTTGTCCTTGATCTTTTGTTTCTCAATAGCATCATTCTTATGTCAAATACTAATATTTCCCAGTGGAAGAAAAGCAGTCATTTCTGTTGACATTCAGCCCCTCTTGGATTGTGTGCACCTGCAATGACAGACATTACATATCATTTGTTTAGTAATGGTAACATTTTCTAGTAGTGGTCAGGCATGCTGAGAAACAGAGTGAAGTACACAATGCATAGCTTACCAACATGGATACTGTAATTTTCAGATATACAAATTCTCTCACTGCTTGACTTAAAACACTGTATTATCTCAAATTATATTCTATGATATTCACCTTAACAAAGAAATAATGTATTAAAAAGTTGAAAATTTAACAACTATGTATTTAGGTGATAAGTAAATTCATTATATTATCTAGTTTTACCTAACTGAATATTCCAGCTGTTTTTCAGATAGACAGTATCTTTATGTAGAGTAAAATAGCCAGTCAATATAAATAAAAAAAAATATTGTTCTAATGGCAGATGTTTCCAGTATAAGTTTGTTTCTAGCCAGAAAGACTCACATATACTTTGGTGTTAAATAGAACAGTAATGGCTTGTGCTGTAAGATCGAGAATTGACAAGTGGGACCTCATGAAACTACAAAGCTTCTGCAAGGCTAAAGACACCATCAATAAGACAAAAAAACCACCAACAGATTGGGAAAGGATCTTCACCTATCCTAAATCAGATAAGGGACTAATATCCAATATATATAAAGAACTCAAGAAGGTGGACTCCAGAAAGTCAAATAACCCCATTAAAAAATGGGGCTCAGAACTGAACAAAGAATTCTCACCTGAGGAATACCGAATGGCAGAGAAGCACCTGAAAAAATGTTCAACATCCTTAATCATCAGGGAAATGCAAATCAAAACAACCCTGAGATTCCACCTCACACCAGTCAGAATGGCTAAGATCAAAAATTCAGGTGACAGCAGATGCTGGCGAGGATGTGGAGAAAGAGGAACACTCCTCCATTGTTGGTGGGATTGCAAGCTTGTACAACCACTCTGGAAATCAGTCTGGCGGTTCCTCAGAAAATTGGACATAGTACTACCGGAGGATCCAGCAATACCTCTCCTGGGCATATATCCAGAAGATGTCCCAACCGGTAAAAAGGACACATGCTCCACTATGTTCATAGCAGCCCTATTTATAATAGCCAGAAGCTGGAAAGAACCCAGATGTCCCTCAACAGAGGAATGGATACAGAAATTATGGTACATTTACACAATGGAGTACTACTCAGCTATTAAAAAGAATGAATTTATGAAATTCCTAGCCAAATGGATGGACCTGGAGGGCATCATCTTGAGTGAAGTAACACAATCACAAAAGAACTCACACAATATGTATTCATTGATAAGTGGATATTAGCCCAAAACTTAGGATACCCAAGATATAAGATACAATTTGATAAACGCATGAAACTCAAGAAGAATGAAGACCAAAGTGTGGACACTGTGCACCTTCTTAGAATTGGGAACAAAACACCCAGGGAAGGAGTTACAGAGACAAAGTTCGTAGCTGTGATGAAAGGATGGACCATTTAGAGACTGCTGTATCCAGGGATCCGTCCCATAATCAGCTTCTAAACGCTGACACCATTGCATACACTAGCAAGATCTTGCTGAAAGGACCCAAATATAGCTGTCTCTTGTGAGACGATGCCGGGGCCTAGCAAACACAGGAGTGGATGTTCACAGTCAGCTATTGGATGTATCACAGGGCTCCCAATGGAGAAGCTAGAGAAAGTACCCAAGGAGCTAAAGGGATCTGCAACCCTATTGTTGGAACAACATGATGTACTAAACAGAACCCTGGAGCTCTTGTCTCTAGCTGCATATGTATCGAAAGATGGCCTAGTCGGCCATCAATGGAAAGAGAGGCCCATTGGACTTGCAAACTTTATATGCCCCAATATAGGGGAATGCCAGGGCCAAAAGAATGGGAATGGGTGGGTAGGGAAGTGGGGGGCGCTATGGGGGACTTTTGGGATAGTATTGGAAATGTAATTGAGGAAAATATGTAATAAAAATATAAAAAAAAAAAAAAAAAAAAAGAAATAGTGAAGTGAGGCTGGAGAGAGGGTTAAGTGTACAAACTGTTCTTACAGAGGACCTGGATTCGGTTCCCAGCCCCCACAGGGCAATTCAAAAGTGTACATACAATTAATGGGGGTCCCATGCCTCTTCTGACTTCTGACCTCTGCAGGTTCCTGGATGAAGGTGGTATATATACGTATACTTGGGGCACACAGGCATGTATATAAGACTAACTAACTAACTAGTATAAAAAAGAAAACCTTGAAGATATGGGCACAGGGGAAAAATTCCTGAATAGAACAGTAATGGCTTGTGCTGTAAGATCGAGAATTGACAAATGGGACCTCATGAAACTACAAAGCTTCTGCAAGGCTAAAGACACCATCAATAAGACAAAAAAAACACCAACAGATTGGGAAAGGATCTTCACCTATCCTAAATCAGACAAGGGACTAATATCCAATATATATAAAGAACTCAAGAAGGTGGACTCCAGAAAGTCAAATAACCCCATTAAAAAATGGGGCTCAGAACTGAACAAAGAATTCTCACCTGAGGAATACCGAATGGCAGAGAAGCACCTGAAAAAATGTTCAACATCCTTAATCATCAGGGAAATGCAAATCAAAACAACCCTGAGATTCCACCTCACACCAGTCAGAATGGCTAAGATCAAAAATTCAGGTGACAGCAGATGCTGGCGAGGATGTGGAGAAAGAGGAACACTTCTCCATTGTTGGTGGGATTGCAAGCTTGTACAACCACTCTGGAAATCAGTCTGGCGGTTCCTCAGAAAATTGGACATAGTACTACCGGAGGATCCAGCAATACCTCTTCTGGACATATATCCAGAAGATGTCCCAACCGGTAAGAAGGACACATGCTCCACTATGTTCATAGCAGCCCTATTTATAATAGCCAGAAGCTGGAAAGAACCCAGATGTCCCTCAACAGAGGAATGGATACAGAAATTATGGTACATTTACACAATGGAGTACTACTCAGCTATTAAAAAGAATGAATTTATGAAATTCCTAGCCAAATGGATGGACCTGGAGGGCATCATCTTGAGTGAGGTAACACAATCACAAAGGAACTCACACAATATGTATTCACTGATAAGTGGATATTAGCCCAAAACTTAGGATACCCAAGATATAAGATACAATTTGCTAAACGCATGAAACTCAAGAAGAATGAAGACCAAAATGTGGACACTGTGCCCCTTTTTGAATTGGGAACAAAACACCCAGGGAAGGAGTTACAGAGATAAAGTTCGGAGATGTGATGAAAGGATGGACCATCTAGAGACTGCCGTATCCAGGGATCCATCCCATAATCAACTTCTAAACGCTGACACCATTGCATACACTAGCAAGATTTTGCTGAAAGGACCCAAAGATAGCTGTCTCTTGTGAGACTATGCAGGGGCCTAGCAAACACAGGAGTGGATGCTCACAGTCAGCTATTGGATGGATCACAGGGCTCCCAATGGAGAAGCTAGAGAAAGTACCCAAGGAGCTAAAGGGATCTGCAACCCTATAGTTGGAACAACATGATGAACTAACCAGTACCCCGGAGCTCTTGTCTCTAGCTGCATATGTATCGAAAGATGGCCTAGTCGGCCATCACTGGAAAGAGAGGCCCATTGGACTTGCAAACTTTACATGCCCCAATATAGGGGAATGCCAGGGCCAAAAGAATGGGAATGGGAGGGTAGGGAAGTGGGGGGCGGTATGGGGGACTTTTGGGATAGCATTGGAAATGTAATTGAGGAAAATATGTAATAAAAAAAAACAGTGGGAAAAAAAAAACAACTGGGATGTCAATCACTTTGATCACTTAAAATAAAAAAAAAAAAAAAAGAAAATGAGGAGTGGGGAAAATGAAAGAAATTGCAATGAGAGTGTCAATGATCCTTATTCACCTAGTTTAATTCTCAGAGGAAAAGGGTTTGAAGAGAGCACAGTTTTGTGACATTAATAACTGGCATACATAAGATAGCATTTCTAGACAGCAAAGAAGAGATAGAAGAAGAACCATATGTTTAGGAAGGCCTTTATGAGAGGCATCAGTATGGCCCGTTTGGGAAAATATTACCATATGCATAATGCATTTGCAGAAGGTTTTGAGGAAAACATTTTTCTCGTGGGTTTATTATTTTGTTCAATAAAAGGAAGCCAGGTCTTTTTTTTTCCTGCAAATTTTCCATCTTCCATGAATGCATTTGGAATGTGGTAATAAAATAATGCATTTGGGCCTCTTAGATGCAAGCAGTTGTGGATTTTTTTTACTTTTTTCTCTTTTATTGTTGAAATTATAATGTAATTAAATTGTTTCTTCCCTCTCCTCCCTCCAAAACCTCCCATTTACCCCTCCTTGCTCCTTTTTGCTTTTTCAAATTCATAGCCTCTTTTGTCATCACTTGTAGCATGTGTGCATGGATACACATGTGCACATAAATTCCTAAAATAAACTTTTCACTTGCTATAATGTACGTGTATGTCTGTTTTCAGGGATGTTCACTGGGTGACCAGTTGGTATGCTCTTCCCTGAGAAAAGTGATTTCTACTGCTCTCTGAATTCCATCATTGCCTGTACTTATTTGGAGGACAGAGGCCTCCTGAGCCTTCAGCAAGGCCTGTGGCCATCTTCCTCATTCTGTTTATGTGTAGGACTTCATACAATGAGGCTTGTGACATCAGTTCATGTATGAACATATGCCCCGAGAACACCCTAACTATAGGCTGTCCTTGTCTTTTACTTTCAAAGAATTTTTCCTTTGTTTTTATTTTATTTTTATATGTTTGGGTGTTTTGCTCACATGTATATCTGTGCACCACAGGCATACAGTGCCTAAGGAAGCCATAAATGGGCATCGGATTCCCTGGGATTGGAATTACAGATGGTGGGGAGTCACCATGTAGGAACGAGGAATGGGAGCAGCCTCCTCTGGAAGAGCAGCCACACTGATGGACCTCTCAAGCCTCTGCTCTTTCTTTAGCAGAGGTGCTTTTCACAGCCAGTCACGGACTTCAGCTCTTAGCATTCTCCATGACAAAGATCTCAAGGAAACAACTGTGCCAACACATGTCTGAAAACATATTTAAGCGGGTAAATATGCACCATCCTTGCAGGCCCCCTTCCCACCTTGACACACTGCAGAATGACACAGGGTATGACTGGCGAGAAGCATGTAAAGTCCAATATAAAACTAAGCTGTCTCTTATTTCACTTAAAACCCACCTTTATGTCCTGTCTTATGTCTACTTGTACAGAGCATCAGGAAACACCTCCTGTTTGTTTGCTCTGTTCTGAGGCCATCTGCTCAGAGCTGCTTCCCCCTGGCTCATAGATATGTCACTCTGGGGCACTACGTGTCCTCGAATGTCAAGAGAAGAGAAGAGGTAATTCCAGAAACTAATTTTCAAATAAAATGGCAACATGATTGAAACACATTCCTCTAAATTCAGTATCAATTAAGTTTAATGGTCACAAGTCTTCTATCGATTTATAGAGCTGTGTATATCATGATTTTTAGAGAGAACATTACTCCCGAGACAGCTCTCTAATTGAGAGAAGGATTCTACAGTCCAGAGGCCTTCGATTAATGTTCTATAGAAATGATTTGCAGCTTTTTGTTCTGTTGCTCGCTGGACCAGCCATACAGGAACTTCGGTTGGCAGGTTTGAGAAATTTAGCCGCACGTACTGCAAACAAAGGCTGACAACTGTATTCTCCATGACACCAGAAACCACGAGCAAGGGCAAATGACTGGCAGGGCTTTTGTTCCCCTGGTCATTTCCCTCATGGCAAAGCCCTACAGACAGAATGGAAATCATGAATGGAAGACACAGTTAACTGTCCCTCAATGACAAGGCAGAGAGGTAGGAAATGACGCTTCATTGTCTTCAGGAGTACAGTCCTAGAAAAAAGGCAGGCATGGGTGCTGGGTGGGCCTGGGGTCCAGCATTCCTCATGGCAGTACTGGAAGTGAACAACATAACATGGTACTCATTATTGGCTTTAGGGAAGCTATTCAACATCCCAGGTGTTCAGTTTTCACACCTATGAGATCTTAACAATGAACTTCTGTGAAACACCACACACCAATCTTGTACTTGGTGGGCACTTCTCAAAAGAGATTTAGCTCTTGCCTCCCCTCTGACATTGAGGATTTCCTTTTTGTGGGATGCAGAGACTTTGATATGATGGGGTGAGCTGTGGAGAGTGGGTGAGAAGGCTGGCAAGCTAGTTCATAGGGTAAAAAGCACTTGCCACCGAGCCTGATGGCCTGAATTATCCAAACTGTGGGAAGGATATGCTCAAAGGGGAGATCTGAGTCTTTGAATTGTTCTCTGGCACCCACAGACATGCTGTAGCATCTTGCCTAACCCCAATAAATGAATAAATGCAATGTTACGGAAAAGAGCAGAAGAGAGGAGCTAGGCAGGGTGATATACATATGCAAGATTGTAAGTTGGAGGTTAGGCCCAGCTACAGAGTGAGACTCTATCTCAAAACAAAAACCAGAACAACACAAAACCAAACACAATAACAACAAAACCAGCAGAAACTAATGAAGGGTAGATGGAATGGGGTTCATGGAGGGAGGATGGTGCAGACTGCAGGATGGGCAAGTAGTAAATGGCGGGTACAGGGATTTTTCCGCAGCACCTTCAGACCATTACATTCTACTTGCCTCCCGGCTTTTCTGGCACTATTGATCTTTGAGAGTGCGCTGTTGCTGGACTCAGCAATTGCTTACAAACTCGGCTTCCTCTAAGAACTAACAAGGCAATTTGAGCTTCCTAAGAAGGCAGGGCAGTGATTGAAATGCCAAAGTTGAGGTCCTGTTAAGCACTAAAGAAGTCCAAAGACAGGAAAGTGAGGAACTGAGAAAGATGTGGTAAAGTCCTGAGTGGCACCTTAGGACTTTACCCATTGCTATGGGCAAAATCACAAATTATCTAGATAAGGACAGGACAGTGGGTGTCATGAGCTATCAGCTCTGTGCTGAGAAAGGCTATGTGATATCTCGGTAGATCTGGGTTTGGGCCTGATTGCTCATCCTTGCTAACATATGAACTGGAAGAAGTGATCTCACCTCTCTGGGACTTAGTTTCCACCTGTAAAAGGAAATGTACTATGTTCATAAAATTATTAGGGAATTTAAAACAAAGGTCTTAGAAGTATGGAAGACGTTAAAGTTAAGTCATTGGCTTATTGAGTTAGAGAAAAGTTTCTCCACGGTTTTATGTCCTCTATAAAATGATCATAATAATAGTTCCCACTTTTAAAGGCTTTGGGGAAATTAAATTAATCACTTCATGAACCTCTAAGTAGTCCCTAGCACAAATTAAGTTTTGCAAAAGCATCATGTATCTATGCCCTCTTTATTATCCTGTCTCCTGGCCATCTGCCCTCTCCTCTGTATGCACAGCCCCTAGTTCTGAACATGGTCCCTATCTGTGTTCTAATATCCAGACTAAATTTTCCAAAAAGCCTTGGCAATCACATTTCAAATGGATATCACCACTTTCCAGTGGGGTAAGTCTTCTGTCCTTTTGCCCTAATGGTCACAAGTAGCGACCTTGAGGTTAACTTCAGCTTTCCCTAAGAACAAAACCATTAGCTTAGTGTGACATTTCCATCTCCTTCAGAAAAGGGAGGAGATGGCTGAAAACATGGCTGGTCATTTCACACCTAATTGGCTTCCTCTTGAAACTGTAGTGTGCCTCTGTCCTTGTGTGGAGTCTCATTTTCACTCCTGGTCACCTTGTTTCAAGAGAAGTGGAACTGAGATTGAAAAATGCGGGGGGAGGGCACGATCTTGCTTAAAGGTTGAGGAAGATTCATGTTCTGTGAGAAGCAGCAAAGAATAGGATTGGCAAAAGATTAGGATGAATTTGATAGTAGACCTCTGCAAGATGAGGGTTTAATAAAAACTCATTGGTCAACATAACAAGCAAAACCCAAGAACAAGTGGATGCCCAACATCACCAAAAGGCAGCAAAAGGAAAATCAATACTCACTAGCAGCTCCTCCAGTAAATCTTTTCTTGTACAAATCTCTGATGTCAACGATGTAACTGGGATTCTGTCCTTATATTTTAAAAGACTGAACAGTTTTATGCAATAAAAATATGTGATCACAAATGCATGTCTAACATGGGTAATTAAATTTCACACTTCAGGGGAGAAATAAGTTGTTGAGGGATATCTGGAAAACAATTTTGAATGTATGTCATTTCACAACTAGCTAGCCTCCCCATGGGCCTTTGCTTTCCTGCTGGGGAGAGAAAAGGAGTCCGCTAAAGGACCACTTAATAAGGCAAGCTTATCCTCTATTATACTTAGCATGTCTTACTCCCAGTAAAGTGTTGGTCAGTGCTTGGAATCTGTTCTTAGTGAACTCCAAACTAAAGAATCTGAAGAGATAAGATCAGTGTGTATATTTTATTTTCTAGAATGACCTAGAGATATCTCTGTAAATGTTCTGAACCCAAATCTTAAGATGACTCAATGCAAACATTGTTTTCTTTTGAAGTCTTTTAGACTTGAACCAATTGTGTAAGAACCATCACTGGGGAACTCTTGATTTTCAAAAACAGAGGCCCAGACAATGATCTATGACTTAGACTGTAAGCTTTCCAAGGGTACTAGTTTGCTGCCTCCAGAAAGAATGGTCATGCTTATTTTGTTAGTCTTTCATAGCAGAATACAATTCCTTATTAAAGGTAGGAGGCACCCTGGAAGGGAATTGGCAAAAAGATTTTTATCTCCCACAAAAGAAAAGTATCTGTTGAGAAAAGAATAATTTGAGAAGTCTCAAACAGAAAGGCTCTTAGTAGGGGGCTTATAATGAAGCCCAAAAATACATGTTTGGCCCAACAGACAACATTTTTGTATTAACTCATATAAATCAAATAGAAGTATTAGAAAGAAAATATTTAGATCATGACTTCATTTGGAAAAATTGTTTCTTTTTAAAACATTACTTGAAGGCTTATTTATTTCATATGTGTGAGTGTTTTGCCTATGTCTATGTATATATACCTCATGCATACCTGTTGGCTATGGAGGCCAGAAAAAAATCATTAGATCCCCAGAAACTGGATTTATGGGAAATCTGAGCCTCTTTGTTGATGTTGAGCACTGAACCTGGGTCTTCTGCAAGAACAAGTGCTCATAACTGCCAAGCCATCTTTCCAGCCCCACATTGTTTCTTTATGAATCTATATTTTCATAGTATTGTCAATTTGAGCTTATTTTTATAATAAACCTTTTATCAAACTAAACTTTTAGTACCTCAATGTGTGCCTTAGCCACTCACTAATCAAGTTAAAATCTGCTGGCTTCAATTAAAAGCTCCACAGACTGCAAAGGCATTGAGCTCTGCTGTTAGGGTCAGATGTCAGTTCCTGGCTCACTTGGTATGGCATTACATATGCCCTGATATCCAGAGAAAAGCTGTAGTCATAGCTCCACGGGTTGTAGAGAATGGGAATATTAAGTTCTACTGGTTGAGAACCTTACCAAAACCATTTCTCTTCATTTCCATAAGAACTGATTTTGGTAACATTCCCATCCTTGTTGGGGCCCCACACAGCTGAAACTCTAGTTCCTGGAGATCCCAGGCCATCTTCTGGCTTCCATGGACATCGGACATGTATGTGATACACAGATCGACATGCCAGCAAAACATCCAGACAGAGAAAGAAGGAGGGAGAGAGAAAAGAGAGGAAGAAAGAAACTAAGGTCCAGATGGAATAAAAGGCTTAGCTACAATTCCATAGCCAATTAATAGTAGAACATGACTATTAACTGTCATTTGAATGACTTCAACTGCCAGATTATGTTCCAAATCAGATCAAAGCAGGAAGGGGACAAGACAATGGCAGACTGTGTTTAATATAATAAACAGCCACTCTCTATTTGTAGTTCTACATACTCCTCTGCAACAATGTCTTTATTTACCAAAATGTACAGTTCTAGGGGAGAGAGAAGGCCTGAGGCAGACAGTAATGGGGTGAACAATGATACATGCAGGAAAAAAAACCATAACCTTCTTGGATTTTGTTAGTTTGTTTCTTTGGGGTTTTTCATTTTTTGTTTTTGTTTTTGTTTTGCTTTGTTTTGTTTTGCTTTTATCAATTTGACACAAGCTAGAGTTATTTGTGAAGAGGGAACTTAAATTGAGAAAATCCCACCACCAAGCCTTCTGACAAGCCAGTGAGGCACTGTAAATGCAACTTCTGTTCTCCTGTGACTGCCTCACTCTGCTAACCTAGGCCTAGTCCTGGAAGCTTCTAGCCTTTGTACAATCTAATCTAGGCCTAGAATGATTTCAGCCTCTGAGACTTACTGCTGAATAAGTTCATTGCTTCCTACAATTCAACGCAGCTGTTCTGGCTCAAACTCCTCTCCAAGCTGACTGATTTAAGCTGGCTTCTCCCTCCATCTCTGATTTTTGCTCTGCTTAGCCTCAAACTACCTCTGGCTACCTGTTCTAATCTTCTGGCTCTTTCTCATTCCCTGGCTTGTTCTATCTTCACCTGTGTCTAGCTTGTTCTCTCTCAACCTGTCTCTGTAAAACTGTTTTAGTAAAACTGCCGCCTACTCTCTCTTTCTGTGCTCTCTTTTTTTTTTTTTTTCCTTACATCTTTTTATTGCGCGGGGTGTGGGGGGGGTAGGTAATCCTGGAAACTATTAAGAAAGGCTTTGCTTTATTAAGCTCAGAAACACTATGGCCAGAGACCCTTACCAGTCTCTGTTCATCCTTTTCCTCGCAATACTGTTTCTTTTTTTTTTTAATTTTTAATATTTTTATTACATATTTTCCTCAATTACATTTCCAATGTTATCCCAAAAGTCCCCCATAGCGCCCCCCACTTCCCTACCCACCCATTCCCATTCTTTTGGCCCTGGCATTCCCCTATATTGGAGCATATAAAGTTTGCAAGTCCAATGGGCCTCTCTTTCCATTGATGGCCGACTAGACCATCTTTCGATACATATGCAGCTAGAGACAAGAGCTCCGGGGTTCTGGTTAGTACATCATGTTGTTCCAACAATAGGGTTGCAGATCCCTTTAGCTCCTTGAGTACTTTCTCTAGCTTCTCCATTGGGAGCCCTGTGATACATCCAATAGCTGACTGTGAACATCCACTCCTGTGTTTGCTAGGCCCCGGCATCGTCTCACAAGAGACAGCTATCTTTGGGTCCTTTCAGCAAAATCTTGCTAGTGTATGCAATGGTGTCAGCGTTTAGAAGCTGCTTATGGGATGAATCACGCGGGACCTGAGACTGCTCTGGTTGGGGAGGCAGAAATCCGGCCTACGTAGGGCCACAAGCCTCTTCCGGTCAGAAAAGCACCAGGGTAGCTAGGGCGCAGGGTCGGCTGACACTCGCCAGCTACCCACAACACCTGCCACAGGATCTTAAGACTTCTGGTGAGTGGAACACAGCTCCTGCTCCAATCCAATTGCGCGCGGGACCTGAGACTGCATTAGTTAGGGAAGCAGAAACCGGCCTGAGTAGGGCCACAGGCCTCATCCGGCCGGAACAGCACCGGTGTAGCTAGAGCGCAGGGTCGGCTGACACCCGCCAGCTACCCACGACCCCCGCCACAGGATTTTGAGACTGCTGGTGAGTGGAACACAGCTTCTGCTCCAATCTTTAAACAGTGACAACGACAACAACTAACCCCAGAGATTACCAGATGGCGAAAGGTAAACGTAATAATCTTACTAACAGAAACCAAGACCACTCACCATCATCAGAACCCAGCACTCCCACTTCGCCCAGTCCAGGGCACCCCAACACACCGGAAAAGCTAGACACGGATCTAAAAGCATATCTCCTGATGATGGTAGAGGACTTCAAGAAGGACTTTAATAACACACTTAAAGAAATACAAAGGAACACTGGTAAACAGGTAGAAGACAATAAAGAGGAAGCACAAAAATCCCTTAAAGAATTGCAGGAGAACACTGCTAAAGAGTTACAAATCCTTAAAGAAAAACAGGATAACCTAATCAAACAGGTAGAAGTCCTTAATGAAAAACAGGAAAACACATCTGTGCTCTCTTAAATAGCTTCCCTTTCCTCCCTCTTCTCGTGAGAATTGGGCATACCCTATTCTGTCAAATCTTTTTCTGTCTCATCACTTTGTCTGCCACTCACTTAGACATCACTTTCAAACATGGATGCTTTCTTCTACAAATTAAATTTGCCTCCACGGTTTGGTAGTAAAACTGTGTATTAAGGACAGGTCTGCATTCCAGCCAGAGGGATTAAAGGCCTATTCTAAGGGCTGACCCACACCATAACTAGCAACAGGTATTTTTGTTTTCTTTTTTCAGTAAATAACACAATCTCGGGGTTCACAATCTTGGGGTTCAAATATCCAGCAACAGAACATTTTCTTGGTTACTAATTATTGATATGGCCTTGAAGACCTATCTACTGTTGCTGCCAAGCCTGGGCAAGTGGTCCTGGGCTATATCTAAAAGGCAGGCTGAGCAAATCAAGATCAAGCCAAGAGGCACTGTTTCTCCATGGCTTCTGTTTCAGCCCTTTCTCCAGGTTCCTGCCTCTAGGTTCCTGCCTTGAGTTCCTGCCCTGACTCACCAGAGTATGACCTGAGACTTGTAAGATGAAATAAGTCCTTTTCTCCTCTAGTTGTTTTTGGTCATAGTCTTTATTACAGCAATAAAAACCCCAACTAAGAAAATAATGAAACTCACTATTTTGTATTGAGTAATAATTACTTTTAAAATTATGCAGAGACCAAATCTTCTCCTTAAACACATTTTGGCTTTTTCCTGACCATCTTGATGAACAGACTACAATAAAGATGATGTTATGAAAATTTCAAAGGGAGGTCATAAAAAGGTCTTTCTGTAATCTAAGCCATTTTATGTATGTTCAGAGACAGCCTTTAAGCTAACGCTTGTTGGAACAAAGGTAAGTTGTATCAGCCAGGCCCAAATTGTAGGTTCACAAATAAAATAAATGCTGTTGCTTTAAGTCATTAAATTTGAGAACGTTGCAATAGTTAACAGTGAAAACTAAAAAATATCAATTTTATACTTATAATTGCAAAGGGCAGGGTTATAGCCACATGAATATATGCATATGTATGCATCTCTTAGTCCACTTTGCACTGATAATGGAAATATAGGTAATAAATAAAGACAGGAGATTTTATAGCTCACAGACTTTGAGGTCTTAGATCCTGGTAGCACTATGATAGGCTTTGATGAGAATCTCCCTGATTCATCCTGTCATAGAAAATGGCTTCATGGTAGGAGTACTCTCATAAGGAAATATCAGGTAGAAGGGCCAATTGCTCTTTTGTAATAATATGCTCTTGAAGGAAGTAACTAGGATCTTGGAAGAA
The DNA here is from genome assembly GCF_978045245.1 of Mus caroli. NCBI lineage: Eukaryota > Metazoa > Chordata > Mammalia > Rodentia > Muridae > Mus > Mus caroli. Next base: position 58,240,037 of record NW_028227256.1, read on the forward strand.
CCATATTAACTCTTTATGAGGGTAGAGAGTCCAATGATCTAACCACCTCAATCTATTAGAAGATCCATCCACTCAGCCAAAATTCCAACATGGGAATAAATGCCATGCAAGACACCCGGTAATGAGTAAATGTAAATAAACAGGTGTGGAGATCCAGAACATGACAGTAGTGTTAAGGAGAAAGAATTTTATGCATGGGTCTCTTCTTTTCTTTGTGTCCCAATCCTTGCAAGGTCAAGGAATAAGGACTCTGCTGCATATGGCTGCTTCGACACCCTCTTTCTCCTAGTGACAAATAGTGTCAGCCATGATTCTTCAGTGCTATGCATGGTTTCTTATAGCTCTTCTCTATGTGCTTCTTCCTGCATGTCATGTGGTTCTCAGGTGCTATTATTTATAATACACTATGGTCCACTGTCAATCACTTCCGTAGAATGTGCTGGACCACTCGGGCTGGCCATTCAGACTTCTCAATTTGCATCCTTCACATTAGTTTTAAAATGAGCATGTTAGTAAAATAAGCCCATTTGTATTCACCTGAGATTTATGGCTAGCCTTAAAAAAAAGAGATGTCTTAAGTCATTGAAATATTAATCTCGGTTCCTCCTTTTTATATCTATGCCTTTTGCCATTTAGCTACAGGATTCCTCCAATAAGCATTTGGAATATGTTTCCTTGCCCTATAACTTTGGACTTGGCCATGTGGTTTAGTCAATGAGACAGTTGTTAAGCATGATACAAACAAAGAGTTAAAAACAAACTTGTAGCCAGGTATGGTGGCACATGCCTTTAATTCCAACACTCAGGAAGCAGAGGCAGGAAGATTTCTGAGTTCAAGGCCAGCCTGGTCTACAAAGTGTGTTCCAGGACAGCCAGGACTATACAGAGAAACCCTGTCTCGAAAAACCAAAAAATCAAAACAAAAACAAAAACCAAAAAACAAACAGACAAAAAACAAACTTGTACACTGGGACTTGTTCATTTGTATGTCTGCTTTTGACTTGAAAAGTATTTCCTTGGAGAAAAGTCTTTCCTACATCTATGTCCAGGAATGAAATATATATGAAACAGCTCTTCTGTCCCAACAGTCAGCCCCCCTACTATGTATAAGAAATAATTGTTTCTTACGAATTTTGTGATTGTTGTACTATTTTTTCTTTCAATAGGTTACTAACACACTGTCTTTCCATGGGATTGCTCAGACATAAGAGACAACATAATTTCAGATTACATGGGACTATCTCATTGAGATAGTTTAGCTGGGAATGAAGCCAGGTAAGGGGCCAGCAAAATCAAGAGACAGAGAGAGAAACAGATACACTGTGCTCACGGAGGCAGCCTCTGCCTACAGTGTTGGGATTGATCCTTAGAAGTCCCAGTTACAAGGCAACAAGTTTCTTTAATTCTTCTTTTATCATTAAGATAATTTGAATATGGATTCTGCCATTTGACACAATAAAAGTCCAGACTTTAGTGTATCATATGAGTCGAACAGTGGTGGCACACGCCTTCAATCCCAGCACTTGGGAGGCAGAGGCAGGTGGATTTCTGAGTTCAAGACCAGCCTGGTCTACAGAATGAGTTACAGGACAGCCAGGGCTACACAGAGAAACCCTGTCTCGGAAAAAGAAAAGAAAGTGCATCATAGGAGCCATCTTACAAGTGTCTCCTGCTTCCTGGTTGTACCCGTCATCGCTACTCACATTGCCATTTCTAACACCTGAAAATTGGCTTTCAGCCACATAGGTTTTTGGAAGGCACAGAAAGATTTTGCAGTTGAGATGTTCTCAAAAACACAAATCGTTACATCTGTCTTCCTCTCACAGAGGATGCAATGAACCTTGGCCTGCAGGAGACATGGCTTCTCTCCATCAGCTGTGACAAAGGGCCATTGTCCTTTGCAAAGAGTAGATTCTGACTCTGCTGGGGTTTTGGTGGGACAGAAAGCTGAAGGTAAGTGTGAAAGAATCAGCTTTCTCTTTTTGTTGTAGGGACAAGCAGTATCTAGCCAAAATTAGGAGATTGACAGCTTCATGACTGAATTACATGCTCTAATGCCAGAAGGCGTGTCTGTGACTTGATGGTAGACAGCTTAGGCTAGAAAAGAAGAGCTCTTCAAGATATATATATGTGCATATTTTTCTTCTTTTGCTGGGATATCTGGGTTCTTCAGAAATGCAAGCAACAAGATATTCTAAATAGGTTCTACCATGCATAAATACCATGGGAATGACTGTGGGAAGGGGTGCAGTCTTCTTCCTAACAAATGGGTGGCATTGTAGTACATTTCCCAGGTCATTCTTTTCTCATAAGTGTTGTTTACTGACACTCACCCTATCACAAGTCCCTCGACCCTCCAACCCCCCAGCAGAAGCTGGAAAATAGTAACACACAGAGAGAGAGAGAGAGAGAGAGAGAGAGAGAGAGAGAGAGAGAGAGAGAGAGAAGAGAGAGAGAGAGAAAGAAAGAGAGACTTAATTTGCCTGATAAGAAATTGGAAGAGGTTGAATTACTGCATGAAACAAAGACCCCAGGACCTTGCCAGCATATGGGTCTAGACCCAGAAATCAAACATGACGTTCCTTCCATGGCAGACAGGCTGTACTCTAGGTCCAGCACGCTTGTGTTCTTTCCATTTTAATTACGCAACAGGGTGTAAAGAGACTACATGGCAGAGAACTGCTATAGAGCTTGACAAGGTATTTTATCAACATATTATTATATTCAGATGTAGATAAACCCAGAGCATGACGTGGGGCTCTGAAGCCAGCTGTGGTCTTGGCAGACCTGTGTTTCTGCGCCCAAGAGAGCACACTCAGGGAAAGAAACTGAAGCACAGAGATGGAATTTTTCCTCAGGCTTAGGAATAGAGTTCAAGAGTGCTGAAGGAAGGGGGCAGACTGCCCTGTAGAACAACCCACATGTGCTTGATTTTCTTGCCCAGAGTTTATTCCCACATCCATACATCCATGTGGGATGAAGCACCATCATAGACATGTGATGATTGGGCCTATTCCCAAGCGCCTTCAACATCAGGCATTCAACATAAACATCTCCTTCACTCTCCATAGCGATTCCTGGAGATACACTGATATAAACACTGGCACAGCCTCCAGCCCTCACACTAGCCAATGCCTGCGTTTTTTTCAGCCTCACAATCAGCCAATCAAACAAACTCCTCTTCCTAGGACTCTATGGGAATCTTCCCATGGGATGTCACGTGACACACACAGCTTGGAGTATAAATCAAATGCATGGGGCCTTATGGGCCCAGCCACAATCGAAAGCATCTGCATCTACCATGGGGATCTCTACTTACAAGTCAACTGATTCCCTTCTTCCTTCCTTCCTTTCTGTTTACTCTTTCTTTCTTTCTTTCTTTCTTTCTTTCTTTCTTTCTTTCTTTCTTTCTTTCTTTTTCTTTTTTTCAGTTAAGATAGTTTGAATATGATGACTGTCTCTTAAAACAAGAGTAGCCTCCTTTGTTTTTTTTCATTTTTTATTAGATATTTTCTTCATTTACATTTCAAATGCTATCCCGAAAGTCCCCCATACCTTCCCCACCCCTCTGCTCCCCAACCTACCCACTCCTGTTTCCTGGCCCTGGCATTCCCCTGTACTGGGGCATATGATCTTTGCAAGACCATGGGCCTCACCTCCCATTGATGGCCGACTAGGCCATCCTCTGGAGTAGCCTCTTAAATATATGTCTCTCCAATCCGTTCTCTGCCCCTCTTTACATCCTTCTCAGCCACTTAATAAATATTTCTCCTCCCTCCTTCAATTTTTTGAGACAGAGTCTTACCTTGTAGCCCTCCCTGGCCTGAAATTCACTGTTGATTCAGGCTAGCCTCTAACTTAGAGAAATTCCCCTACCTCTGTCCTCCAAGTGCTGACTGAGATCAAAGGCATGTGCCATAGGTTTCTCAGGAAACCTATTGTCTTCTTGACAAAGGGAGGGAGAGGGAGAGGGAGAGGGAGAGGGAGAGGGAGAGGGAGAGGGAGAGGGAGAGGGAGAGGGAGAGGGAGAGGGAGAGGGAGAGGGAGAGGGAGAGGGAGAGGGAGAGGGAGAGGGAGAGGGAGAGGGAGAGGGAGAGGGGTATGTGTAAGAGGACAGGGTTGTGGGGTGGGAACCAGATATCTTAATCCTTCTGTAGGCTACCTACCTTCATTCTTTGCTCTTGAGTGGAAAGAGATCAATATGAATGGTGGCCAGCAGTTTCTCCATACACAGCAGAAGATGACAGAAGACAAGTGGTGTCTCCATCTAATTTCCATCTTACCAGAAAACCGACATTTAGGAGAAAGCTTCTGTATAAGGTCACAGCACACAGGCAACTCCACCCTGTTCTACGCTCACATTCCACGCTCATCCCATAAGTTCCAGGGAGGATGCAGACTTGAGATCAGAGACTTTAGAACACATTTCTGTGCCTTTATTCGAAACTATAATGTAAAGTTCAGAAAACACAGCCTGGCTTTTAAGTAAGGTCAAATTGTTTTAATAGGGGAAATTAATTCATGAGTGGGTAGTAGGAAATCAGGAAGTATGGAGGGCTCAGAAATGCTTTCCTAGCAAAACTAGGAACTGGGAACAGTGTATAAGTAAAAACTTCGACAAAGAAAGGAAGGGAGGATGTCACTGCTTTGATTTTTGAATGTTTCCTAAAGACTGTTTGTTGATGTCAGTTCCCAGTTTGAGGCTACTGGGAGGTGGTGAAAATTTTAAGAGGTCAGGCCTGGTAGGATGCTTTCTTGTCTTTGGGGCTATGCTCCTGGAAGGTATAAGGAACACTTGGGTCTCTGAGCCTGTCTCTCCTCAATCCTGTCTCCACCCCACCCTCTTCCCTATATCCTAATCATAGTGTGAGTTTTTGTGAGTGGTTTGTTCTTTCTTACCTCAGGCTCAAAAGCAACAGAGTCAACTGGATCATGACCAGAACACCCCCTTTTCTCTTTGCAGGATGACTATATCAGATATTTGTTACAATATTAGAAACAGAGTAACCCAGTGGCTAAGCCATGTCTATATGTGAATTTAAGGCCACCAGATGAGCTTCAGTGGGTGCTCCAGCAATAACGTACAGAATTTTCCTCCTCATTCTGACTACTCGTTTCATCATATTAAAATCTCTCAGGAGCTATATCCATAGAGTGTCACCAACATAACTACCCAAACACGAACTAACAAGGACAAAAGCAACAGACATGCAAAAGTGTGTGAGGGAAAGTCCGCAGGGCCTCAACCTTACACAAAGAACTTCAGGCATCTAAGGAACACTGAGAACAGGAGAGACAGTGTTCGCATGGAGGAGCAAGCAGGACACCAACTGGATCCCCAAAACTAAATGATCAGCCTTGAAAACACACAGAGAACTAAGATTATACAGACCGAGCAGATTGTATTTAGGAATATATATGCATGTACATATACATATATGCATGTAATAATGATTAATGGAAAAAAACAGGCCATGAATTTGAAAGAGAGCAAAGAGGGGTATAAGCTATGTAATTATAATATTTAAAGTGAGTTTTAAAGTCACTGCTAAACCTGGGACAGAAAAAGAAATTTCAATATGTTGGATATCTTTTTTTTCCCCCAATTTCAATGGTTTGTTTCCTAACCCTCTCACACCCAAAGGATGTATAGTTAAACTGAAAAGTCACTTCTTATTATTGGGAAAGCATTTTTTTTTAAGGGTGGTGGAGAGGATTCCACTCAGGGTCTTTTTTCTTTAATGAGCTTAAGTTTCCTGGTTGAGCCTGGATCTACTTTAAAAGGTTCTTTATTCACAAGCAGTTTAACTCAGGGAGAATTAGCAGGTCAAACCCAAACACATCTTTCACTTGTACCAAGACTAAATGATTTTCCCCTGGAAGTGCCTGGAGAAGAAAATTATGAAGAGATTTGATTCTAAACTCCAGCACCCCAGGAGCTCTGAACTCCAGGGATTTTCTTCTTGCTTTGATCTGAGATTTAAGAAAGAAAGAAAAAAAAAGAAAAAAGAATAAAGATCTGGTGTGTTCTTAGCTGCCTCTTGCCTTTAGATAGGAAAGACCACATTGAGTCTTTTCCAAGATCCAAGGAAAGATTTAAGGGTGAAGTGTACAGGGACAGAGAGGACTTAAAATCAATTGACTTAGTCTTTTTTCTTTCTCCATCACATAGTTTGGTAACGTTCTTTTTGAGCCATCAAAACTGTTCACTGGCATCCTGGGCATATCCAGGTGATATTCATTTATAGTTGTGCATAGTATAGTTGGGGGCAGGGAGAAAAAACTAATTTATATATATATATATATATATATATATATATATATATGTATATACATATATATATATATATGTATATACATATATATATATATATATATATATATATATATATATATATACATATGAAATGAAGGTTAACCTGAGACATGGGATCATCTGTCAGGCCTGCTGAGTAAGTCTGACTATGCAAGGTACACAAGGTAATGGTGACCCAGAACACAACAACCAAAGTTCTCTTTTCCACTCTACAGTATTGTTTATTCACGTGGATTTAGATAACAACCCAAATACTCATTTAGGTGATAAAATCACGGGCAATGGCAGTTAGCAGGCGTGGCTCATGGATAAAGAAACCATTTGAGGAAAGAACAACTTCCAAAAGATAAGGAACGGCCAAGAACAGGAAGGTATTGGCTCTTGGCAAACAACTCATTCCTGTTCACACCGCCTGAGATAAGATGATACTGTGACTCTGTGTGTGTGTGTGTGTGTGTGTGTGTGAGAGAGAGAGAGAGAGAGAGAGAGAGAGAGAGAGAGAGAGAATAGCAAGTCCTTACTGAGCCTTTGCCTCACATAGGCTGTAATAAGAACTTTATACATAGTACCTAGTTCTGTTTTGAAAAGTCTATGGAATTCTCATTAAGAGTAGAAGTAACTCAGGCAAGTTACCATGACAGTCAATGTTTAAAACCGAGTTTAAGTACAAGAGCAGATCCTAGGATGAGAGCTCCCTAAGTTTGTGGGGTCTATCTCTTGATATATTGTGACTTGGGTCCTGAGGTGTGAACAGTATTCACGTATTTCCTTCTGATTTATGGCCTTTTAGTATCACTGTTCAGTGTGTGGTATAAGCAGAGCCCCAGTAGCAAGAAGAACAGGGAGGCTCGGCTTTCAATCTGGTTCCCTACAGTTAGTCTTGACAGGGATGGAGAATTAGATTTCCCGTTGTTACTGGCAACGCCAGAGTTTTCCTTCTCATTGAGCCCCCTGGGGAGGAGCCCCAGAGGCTGGAGAAATGAGACAACATTATTTGAAGAGGGTCATTTGGTCCTAATGAAGAAAATAAACAAGTAAGTCACTGTTTCCTGCCTGGGGAAAGGTCATTTGGTGACCTTGTGAATAGGTCTGTCTTATGAATAGGTATTTCTTTAAAAAACAAAACAAAACAAACAAAAAAAACTTTCTATCTTCCTTATCAACCACCTTTCACAATAAAAATTGATGTTCATTATGGCATATGTTCAAAAGGCTTTCAGTAACAGTTTCTGGCTAAATAAATGAAGAAAGTGTGTGCCAGCTGCAGTGTGCTGCTATGAATTATCAAAAGCCACTGAGGCCAGAGGTGTCATTCTGACCAGTTATCTTGAGACCTTCTAGAATTCATTTGTTTTCCTTCAATCATCTTACTCCAAATACAGTGTCAGGTGCCAACTTTATGCCTTCTCTGGCACTGCACCACTGTTCCCATCCTCGGGTCAAAGGTCTCCAGACTGTGTGCCTAGCCAAACCTTGCTGCTGTAACAAGCATAACCTGCTATCCTTGATGGATCCCTCCCATTAGACTTTATCCTCAAGGTGGCATTCAGAGATGGTCCAATAATGCCTGTAGCCATTTCACAAGGAGTTCAGTAAGAACATAAAGGACTTTAAAGTTATCGCACAGTTTTTGTTCTTTTATTTACAGAGGTTTGACTTCTTGCTCTTGATCACAATGTGATTTTTATCATACTGAATCGATAGCTAGGTGTGAAATACAAGATGAAAGTCATGGAACTTGTCTTAGTCAGGGTTTCTATTCCTGCACAAACATCATGACCAAGAAGCAAGTTGGGGAGGAAAGGGTTTATTCGGCTTACACTTCCATGCTGCTGTTCATCACCAAAGGAAGTCAGGACTGGAACTCAGACAGGTCAGGGAGCAGGAGCTGATACAGAGGCCATGGAGGGATGTTCTTTACTGGCTTGCCTCCCCTGGCTTGCTCAGCCTACTCTCTTATAGAACCCAAGACTACCAGCCCAGGGATGGTCCCACCCACAAGGGGCCTTTCCCCCTTGATCACTAATTGAGAAAATGCCTTACAGTTGGATCTCATGGAGGCATTTCCTCAACTGAAGCTCCTTTCTCTGTGATAACTCCAGCTGTGTCAAGTTGACACAAAAATAGCCAGTACAGAACTGTATACAGCCTGTGTCTTTCTTAGGGTTTCTATTGCTGTGAAGAGACACTGTGACCACAGCAACTCTTAGATAAAGGAAGGCATTTAATTGAGGCTGGCTTACAGTTCAGAGGTTTAGTCCGTTAGTGTCATGGTGGGAAGCACAGCAGCAGGCAGGCAGACATGGTGCTAAGAGAGAGAGAGAGACACTGAGCCTGGCTTGAGCAGTTGAAACCCAAAAGTGACAAGCTTCCTCTAACAAGGCCACACCTACTTCAACAATAGCACCACTCCCTCTCAGCCCATAGGGACAATTTTCATTCAAATCACCACAGCCGTTGTGTCCTAGTGGATTGGCATTTTATATTAAAGCAAAAATATAAGAAACACGTGAACGGTTAAGTAGCTAATGATGGTCAGGTAATTTCTACCCCAGAAAAGTACCCCAGTTACTTATTTTCTGAGAATATAACTTCTAAGAAAGTTTTAGAGTCCTCAGTACAAAAAAGTGTGTACACTGGAAATAGATAGATACACTCTAGAACAACTTTGTCAAGTGCCCTGCTATAATTCTGGAGGAGTTTCAGTATTTCAGTCATTAATCATCCCATCCTGTTTCTGGAGAACATTCGGATATCATTGTACCATTTCAGGCCACTTTCAGTATCCAAGTGAGAAGAGGGAGCTAACCAGGCCTGAGGAGGAGCCATGCTCACTCTTGTTTTTAGATTTCCCTCAGCACAAGAACAAATGTCCTTCACCTGCTCCGACCCTCATCTCAACAGCAACCTGAGTTATGTGGGAGAAGGCAGAGGCAGGGTTAAAGGGCTGGAAACCGAGATCTATGAGAAGTAGTGAAAGGCATGGGATTACTGGGGCCGTGGAAGATGGGCTGCAGAGCAACTTAACAGCCTTCTCTTTGAAATGATCCCTTAGGTTGAGGCAGACAGCTGTTCAGCATCTCCACCGAAGACCAACCGGGAGGAAGCGGGCTCAAGTCACAGCATTGGGGATTTAGGACACAAGAAAGAATTTCCTGACTTTGAGAAATGTTAAACACCAGGAAAAGTTACCCATAGGGGTTGAGGAATCCTCTTCTCTTGGGAAGCTTAAAAATAGGAGATTGTCTTAGCTGTCTTGAATGATTTAAAGAGCCTGCCTCACACTTGGCGTGGGGGAAGGAAAAGATATAACCACATAATCTTTTTCTGAGTATATTTTGGATTTAGAAACTAAGAAGATGTTTTTAGAATTAAAAAAAAAAAAAAGAAGTCACTTAAATTAGATTTACATTTCCATGGACTTTCCTTTATCAATTTATCTAAAGTTTATGAGGCAGCATTAGAAAAGAAATGTCCGCACTTAAAGCATCAGGCCTTATGTAGGTTCATGTTTTTAGTTATTACTGAAAAGTAAAATAATTGCCAGGATCTTGATTTCCTCATCTGTAAACTGGAGCCCAGATTATCTGTACTGTTTACATAACATAACTATGAGGATCAAGAAAATCATAGGAATGCTTTTAGCAGTGAAAATAAAGATATGAACAGAAAACATTATTATGGGAAAGTATCCTAATATAAACACCTCGATGCTTCTCTTCCTTTCTGTAGAACAGGGGTCAGCGCTGAGAGAGAAACCCTAAGCCTTCAAAGTGTGGCTGCCTCTGACTCCCTTTGCAAGCACACTCTCAAGAAAGAGGTGCCTGTAATTTCACTTTGAAGCCGGGCTTTGGAATGTTTCCTGATAGTTTGAAAAAAAAAAAAAAAAAAAAACCCAAGGATTTCTAAGTTGAATCTCAAATCAGGGCAAGTCTCTGAGCTCCCTGTGAACCACGTGGCTCAGCCGGATCCAGGTGAACGGGCTGTCATCCTGTTCCAACCATTTCCAAATAATTCTCATCAGCGAAGACTTGAAGGAGATCACAGGGCTTCAAAGGCAGCCAGGGGGGGGGGCTTGGGGGGGGCTGCCTGGGAGCCGGAGAGCACATCTTCTGGAGTTTGGTTCAAGTTACAACAGGCTTGTGCCTTTCACTGGGTTTGGAGGCCAACGGGGAGCCTGCAGAAGGCTCCAGGGGGCTCAGCCTTCTCTCTCCTCTTAAGATGTCTCTTTAGTTCAGCGAGAGTCTCACTAATTGGGAAAATGTTGATTAAGAAACCATATCTCGGTTTAGTCCCTGGGAGCTCTGGGGGTACTGGTTAGTTCATAGTGTTGTTCCTCCTATGGGGCTGCAAACCTCTTCAGCTCCTAAACCACCAACCAAAGAGTACACAGGGAGGGACTCGTGGCTCCAGCTGCATATGTGGCAGAGGATGGCCTAGTTGGCCATCAATGGGAGGAGAGGCTCTTGGTCCTGTGAAGGTTCTATGCCCCAGTGTAGGGGAATGCCTGGGCCAGGAAGCGGGAGTAGGTGGGTTGGTGAACTGGAAGGTGGCGGGGAGATAGGGGCTTTTCAGAGGGGAAACCAGGAAAGGGGATAACATTTGAAATGAAAATAAAGAAAATACCTAATTTTTTTAAAAAAAGCATCAAACCAAGTCTTACAAAAATTAAAATAAAAAAAAAAAAGTAAACCATATGGCTCCCAATGGGCCTGGTTTAACATAAGGGGAAAGCCACTCTGCTCTTGCTTTGTGTGTTCCAACCACCTTTCATTTATGTCCCCCCCGACATTTTCCTCTTTCCAAGCTGCCTCCCCAGTGAGACACTTCCAGTGGTCCTGGAGTCAGCCCTCACCATAGAATCTGGGTTGTCTTACTAGAACAACTTCCTTGGGCTTCCCCTTTAGAAAAGCCCAACTGTGGCTCTCACCAGGCAACCCCTCCTCTTAAAGTACAATTTCTTTTATCCTCAAAACAGTAGGGTGAAAAAAAATGAGAAAAAGGAAACAGGCAAAAAACAAAAAAAAACCAAAAACAAAACAAAAAAAAACAAACAAACAAAAAAAACTAGGGTAAGAAAATAAGAGGGAAAATGGAAGTTTTACCCTTTGTTTCAAGGTAGGACCTTGTTATGCATCTGGCCTGGTTTCAAACTCTTAATCCTCCTGTCTTGACAGTGTCAAGAGGGTTGGTATAGGTACTTTGATGGAAGGTGTTGGCTAGCAGCTAAAGAAAATGAGAATGAACTATTCAAGCTTAGAAAAACTTGCTAGCTAAGGATAGAGGAAATGGATTATGCTGTGTAAACCACTGGGTTCAGCCCACCAGCAGTCAGGCAAGAGGCAGTGCTGGGCATGGAAGAGCAACTGGCCCAGTTACTACCCAGTCAAAGGCCTTATCCTCAGGATCTCTGCTTGCCTAAAACATTTGCAACTCAAAAGGGGACAATCATGCATCTCAGAGTAGTCACCTTTGTGATTAGGTGCTCTGATTAGGAAATGTCTCTTCTCTTTCTCTCAGCTGCTTTTCTAGTGACTTCTCAGATAGAAGAACTGAAACAGGGCCTTGGTGGACCAGACAGCTCAGTGGCTAAAGGCTACCAGCCTGCTGATGAATTAAAATCCCACGGAGGAAGGAGAGAGAGAGCTCCTAAAAGCTGCTCTCTGACCTCCGCATGCACCCACCCCCAACACACACGATAAAAAATAAATAAAATGTAGTTTTAAAAAAAATGTAAGAATATGGGGGAAAGGCCATATTCCACATAAACCTGTTTAGTTTGTGTTCTCTCTCTTTATTATTTATTGTTTATTTATTTTTACTTCATATACTATAAGAACTACACACAGGCAAGCTCTACCAGTATAGCGTGACTGTCATCCAGCTAGGACTTCTTCGGTCATTCAGTCTAAACCTTCATTTTAACACCTGTAGGAATTTGATGGGGACCCCCATAAAAGAGTTTCACCCCATCTCAGGTTGTGGGAAGGAAGTCATATCGATGGACCGGTTAGACAGTGATTAATATGCACAATAACTCATCGTGCTATCCCTGCCTCAGCATTCTGGTCCTCACACAGGGATGCTCAATTACTCACTATTGATCAGCAATCGCATTGCAGGGACTAGAATGGCAGCATCAATTCATTCCATCCTATTGAGTTTCGGCCAATAACAATTGATATCTGGCATGTGTTTCCCAGAGACATTTGTCTGCCATCAGGGAGTTGATTAACAGGTTGGCAGTTTGCATGTTTGTAGAAAGGGGAGGGAAAGTGTAAATTCCACTTAAGAATCTGTTCTCATACCTGATGTGGAAGAAAGGGCAGCTGCCACCCCTCTGATATGAGTCTCATAGCCACAATCAGCTGTTTGCCCCCACTAACCTGTTCACATCCAACACTGCTCTGCCCTTATTTTTTATTGATAGTCATGTGAATAATTAAAGTCCGACTACATGAAACACACATAAATCATCTTCAGTGGGCTCGTAATAGACCTGGGCTCAGCCATTGCTCACAGCATAAATTAAGGCCAAAATATTCACGATGTAAACTAGGCATGGCATTGCCTCCTGCAGAATTCATAGTGACCTCCTTGTCACTCAAAAACCTGCCACTTTCAAGGCAAGCAAGCAAAGAATGCTCCCCCGCCCCCACCCCAGCCTCCCCCACCCCCTGCCCCCGCCCCAGGCCCCAGGCTCCAGGCCCCAGGCCCCAGCCACGATAAGGATCACTATATCTGCCTTCACTTCACCTCTACCGTTGATGTTCCATAGGCAGATGACATGCTATTTGTTTTGAAAATCCCACTTGCTTCATTTGGCCATTCCTGCTGCGGCCTTAGCATTTGTTCTGTGCGTACTTTTCAGAAGCCCGGGCAGCACCGTCCAGAGCTATTAACCTCTCTTGCTAATGTCATCCATCATGCGCTTGGCACGTGGGCTTTCGCTAGACAAACCTAACAACATCTGCCACACACTCTGCAACTTCCCTTTGATGCCTCACACTTTATTTTCACCTTCATCTCCGTGTGCTGGTGAGGTGGATGGCTGATCTCATTCACGTGCCAGAGAACTGGGAACATGCCATTTTCCCACAGGGCAGTGTGCCTGGCGAGAAATCGGGGCAACCGCTAGTTGGGAGCTGGCGGGGATCCCTGTTGCCAGCATCCAATGGCCACTGAAGCGTTCTGCCAGCAAATCTCCTTGATTCAGTGGACACTGCACCTGAGAAACTACTCACTCGTGTACTCATGAGCAGCTGGCACATTAAAGGCATCTATCTGTGGGGGAAAAAATCATTTTATTTAGAAAATAAGCGACACATTTTGTGCTGGGATGCAGGGATTGTTATACAGCAGCTCAACAATACCTGAAGCTCTCTCTGCTCTTTGTTCAGCTAAACGTCCTTCTTCTACACTCCCCCAGGAAGCCCTACCTTATTTCTGCATCACTGTATTCCTGAATCCCAGCCCTGGCCTGGCTTCAGTGATGTTCAATAGTGACTTCCAGACACATGAGTCACATCACACAACCACTCTGATGACATGTTCAGGGGCTTTGGTCCTTCTGTGGGTGTTAGAGGCTGCATCTGTTTCCTTAAGGGCAAACCTTTCTTCCTGCCAATGCCGTTAGGGCTTTTAGAGCCACAGTCTAAGAGAAAAATTGAAGGTGCTGGAATAGCTGTCAGATCTGTTATTCTGTTAGTCACCTTGTAAAAACTTAAACTTGTCCTCAGGCTTTTGTTGTGGGAAGTGAAGACTACTCAGAAGAGATAGATGGGCCACTAAATAAAATATGTCCACTTTCATGAAAGTGTCCCAAGTAATGAAGAATGCATTTAAAAACTACAAGGCATCCAGAGCTACTTAAATGATCGAGGAAAATGAGCGTTTAGACCTCAAAGTAACTCCATTCTTATTTTTTCAATGAGCATCATAACCTGTGAGTTTTTCTTTTAAAGGAAAGCAATGTCTGTGTTGCTCATAAGCTCCTGTATCCATATTGTGATTTGCTTGGGACATACATATACTGCATATTTGGTTGGGACATATAGTAAAGTTTTCTTAGGGCACTCTCCATCTTAAAGAGTCCTTGGATTCCTGGTGGTGGTGTAAAAGGGGAATCCGAGGTAGCTGATTTAGTCAACATGAATATGATCCTAATTTGGAATAGCTTCCAAATATTTGTTAATAAAGAGAGACCCATAGTAGGCATACGAGACATAGGCAGCAAAACATACATGATGTGAGGCTGCGGTGAGGAGGTTTGGTTCGTAAGTGAGGTGGGGAGAAGATAGCACTGACCTCCAAGACGTCTGTACAGTCGTTTCTCTTCTGTTGTGATTCCTTCCTCACATACACTAATCCATGGATTTGAAGGGGAGCAATCCACTGACACCCAATCTTTTGGGAGAATCCACCACCACCACCACCACCCCCAATTCCTGAATGAGGCATTTCGTTTGTGAAGTAAGGTAAGTACCAGGTCTTTCTCAGCAAAACGGTTCTCACAAAAGGACAATTAATTGCGGCAATGTAGATTAAGGTCACTGATCACAAATCTAGTCAGGTGCCCTCAGTTTTTAGCCATGTCCCTTCCCATCCAGAAAAACAACAGGAGAGTGGGTCTAAGATTTCCAGGACAGCAGAAGCGTTCAGAACATCTCAGTACTGAACCCACTAAACTATTATGAATGAAGTAAAGTAGTGGTTTCACAGGGCTCTGCATCAAAGACATATAAACATAAGAACAGTATTCATTAATTTATTAATTTACTAACTCATGTATTTATTTATATAGTCTCATGTATCCCACTATCTAGTCAAGGATCAATACAAGGATTCTGACACTCCTGTCTCTATCTCTGTCTGTACTTCTAAGTTCTAGAAATACAATCAAGCACCTCTTTCCCCTGGTTTATGTGGTAGTGGGGATCAAGGCCAGGGTTCTGTACATGCTAGGCAAGTGAGCCATGGAGGTACATCACCCAACCATTCATTTTTTAAAATAAAGTTAACCATTCTACAAACAATTGTTGAGTGTATTCTATGGGGCTCTTGATGTCTCACTCCATTCTGGGAAAATGGAATCAGAACATGTGTTGTTCAGAGTGTGACAGAGTGACACGGACAAGCCAGTTATAGAAAGCCATGTGAACATGCTTAAAAGGTGCCTGTGCAGTACATGAGGGGATTTTCAGGCTCTACCTGGTGTACATCGCAGAAGATATTTTTATAGAGAGAGCAAGGTGATGTGCCCAGGGAAAGCAAGCCAGGAGAGAAACAGGCATGGTGCCACTAGCAGCCTGACAAAGTCACAGTGTGTTGTGACCTGCCATTAAAGCTCATTTATGATGGTAAAATGGTCCATGAGGTCTGTCTCTCATCTGTCAATGCAGACTGCTGGTCTTTCTGAATTCGTTCCCCATCCCCTGCGATCCATCCTGGCATAGGCCCATGAGAAAGGCATTGAGTTATCCTGTGAAGCTTGCTCTCCTCTCCACCCAAGCCCTCTCCAGCCTTGAGACCACTATGTCTGTGGACCTCACTGCTGGTTCTGCTATGTCCTGTACATCCATCTGCCCAACTAAGCACATCTCATTCTTCTGTGGCTTCCTACTGTATGATCCTCTCCCCGCACGTGCCATGTCTCCTCACTTCTACTCTAGTGTTCTCCAACTTTGGAGACACTTAAATGACATTCTTGTGCCATAGGTTATTAACTGGAAAGGACTTTTCAAAAAAAATCTAACACATAGTTTCCTTTATTAAAGAGCTCCAACACTAGGCACAACCCCAGACTAGAATTGCCTCCACCTCAGCAGGGGCAAACTTCTAAGCCTGCCTCTGTCACTCTTCAGGCAGACCTCTCTACAAAGACTTAACCTGGTCTTTCTGCAAATGTTTCTAGGGAAGGCTTCCCACACCTGCTCGCCAACGCTTCACGGTTTTCTCAGTTAGTCTGATGAAGGAAGATTGTGTTCAAGCTGAGACACCTCACCATGAATGATAATTGGGAAATTATATCACATTGGGAATTCTTTGAGAAGCACGATTAAATCATTACACCTAGAAAGAAAAGGCCTCGTATGTTAAGATTTTTAGTCGCAAGAGATAGGAAAGTCAATCTAAAATAGTTTATGGGTTTTTTTTTTTTCGCCCACTTTTTTGTTTTTGTGGTTGTTGAGACAGGTTCTTCCTATCTCACTACTAATTCAAGCATGCTTCTAACTCAGATTTCTCAGTGCTGGGATTAGTGGGACACACAACCACATCTGTCCTCAAAATAGATTGTTTTTAATAGGAAAATTCCTGGTTTGTTTAGTTAAATAGACAAAAGGTTCATGTCATACCAAGTTTGTTCCATCACTTAGACACTAAGTCCAGTTTTATCTGCTATCTCTCTCTTCCTCTCTCTCTCTCTCCTTTTTTAAATTTGATATTTTTATTAGTGCCTATTGATTATACAAAGTCATGGGTTTCTTTTGGCACTTCATATACTTTGATCAAATTTTTTTCTTTCGTTTCATTAGTGTATTTTCCTGGATTTAGTAACTTGTCGATTGATGCCAGGGTGACTGGTAGCATATCTTGGTAATAAAATAATGTTTGTTTAGAGCCACTTGGAAGGAGAAAGGGAAAATGAACAACTCTTCCCCAAAGCCCCTGCATCTCAGGTGGCCCTGGTCGCTGTACTTCACTGCGTCGTCCTGATGGATGGGGAAAGAAGATTTTAGGATGAACTTTTGATTCCACTCTTTAGATGAGGGCACAGAATCAACTAACTCTACCAGAATCCCAGAGCTGAAACTGGATAAAAGAGAGCTTTTCTGGGGTAAATTAGGACATTGATTTTAGGAAAAGGAGGAAAAGCTAGCAGGTAAGTGATCAAGTTTCACACACAAAAAAATATTCCAGAGTATAGGGTTATAACATGTGCTTAGCATTCTTGAGACTATGGTCCAATTCTGCACCCCAAACTAATACATAATATCATGCACCGTGCATGTTTCTAAAATATTACAGGTTTATCAGTGCAAAGGCAATCTAACAATGTAGAATAGAGTTATCTTCACTTTTGGGAGAGTTGGATAGGTCTTAGCCTTTAGATTCCATACTCAATGAAAGGTACATGTGCCTGTGAAAATAGGGGAGGCCAGATGTGCAGATCTGCCCGGGGTTTCTAGATATCTAGAAAGAGGCCCAACAATTACCTATCCTACAATGAATGTAGGAAGTCTAATGTCACTTAGTTCAATCAGATAACAGCTTAGATAAGAACCAGCTATAAATCAATCAAATTCTACCAGACAAAAGTTGGAAAAATGCATGCATATATATTGTATATTTTGCATTGTATATTGTGTATTTTATATTTATTATATATTCTATATTGCATTATATATTACACATTATTCATCATATATTATACAATACATCACAATTATGTAATATATATAATCACAGGAGATTGTTTATATGATCTGCAAGATAACCAAGGTGGGGAAATAAAGAATTGGATAAGAAAGGACAAGAATATTTTAATATATAAAAACAAAGACTATGCATAGCAAAAGAGCTAAGAAATAAAACTACAGGAAAACAGAAGAGATAGAGAAAATATTTGAAACATATTCAAAAGATATCCCTATAACATGTAAACAATTCTTAAAAATAGTTCAGATTAGTCAAAAATCCATCAGGGGGAAAAATGGATAAAGTTTAATTCCCAGCTCTGCAAAAGGGTAAAATTGAGTTATCTAAAGAATTTTTAAAAAGAAAACTCTAGATAAGAGATAACAAATAAAGAAATAATTTCAGAACAAATCTGGACTGGCAATTGTTTAAATGCTCAAAAAAAAAAAAGTGCCTTAGTTAGGGTTTCATTGCTGTGAAGAGACACCATGACCAAGGCAACTCTTATGAAGAAAACCATTTATTTGGGGCTGACTTACAGGTTCAAAGGTTCATTCCATTATTATCAAGGTGGGAAGCATGGCAGCATCCAGGCAGGTGTGGTGCTGGGGAAGTTGAGATTTCTACATCTTATTCCAAAGGCAGATAGGAGAAGACTGGCTCTCACATAATTAGGAAGAGGGTCTCATTTCCCACCCCCACAGTGACACATTTCCTCCTACCAGGTAACACCTACTCCAACAAGGCCATCCCTCCTAATAGTGTCACTCCCTGGGACAAGCATATTCAAACCACCACAGAATAATACCGATGGGCCGGTGAGGCAGCTGAGTGGGTGAAGTGCTTGTTACACAAGTATGAAGACCTGAGTGCCAACCCCATTATCCACCTCAAACAAGCCAAGCCCAGCAGATCTATCCAGTCTAGCTCCATATTTACTAAGAGACCTGGTCTCAAGAAAGACAAGGAACAACTGAAGAAGACGTCTGAAGTTGACCTCTGGCCTCTACATACACTCCCACACACGTGTACACCCCTCCATCCACACACACACACAGTAACATGAGATGCTGTTTTATTATCACTAGAAATGCAAATTGTAAGAGTGGATCACACTCAGTGGTGGTGACAGAGAGAAAAAGTACTCACACACTCCATGGGAGAAGTGCTTGTTTGTTTGTTTCAAAGGAAGGTTGGGGGAGGGGGAGAAGGAAAAAATTGGAAGAAAAGAAAAATTAAACAATTTCAATTTAGCCATTCTATTCTTGAAGTTTTGTCTCATAAAAATAAAGACATTATATATGAAGATATTTATGTATGCATCTGCCTCACTGGTCACAGTGATGACAATAACAGTGAACTTGGGAAACAAAGTAAGTGACATGGGCCAGACAGAGGTTTCAGAGGATAAAGGTGTTAGACACTGTCTTAGTCAGGGTTCCTATTCCTGTGCAACATCATGACCAAGAAGCAAGTTGGGGAGGAAAGGGTTTATTCACCTTCCACTTCCACACTGCTGTTCATCAACAAGGAAGTCAGGACTGTAACTCAAGCAGGTCACAGAGGCCATGGAGGGATGTTCTTTACTGGCTTGCCTCCCCTGGCTTGCTCAGCCTGCTCTCTTATAGAACCCAAGACTACCAGCCCAGGGATGGTCCCCCCCACAAGGGGCCTTTCCCCCTTGATCACTAATTGAGAAAATGCCTTACAGTTGGATCTCATGGAGGCATTTCCTCAACTGAAGCTCCTTTTTCTGTGATAACCTCAGCTGTGTCAAGTTGACACAAAACTAGCCAGTACAGACACCAAGTCTGATGGCCTGAGTTTGATCCCTAGAACCCAAGTAGTGGAAAGAGAGACCTAATCCTTGCACATTTTCTTCTTACCACCACATATATGTTATAGTGTTGCATACACACACACACACACACACACACACACACAAACACATACACTAAAATGAGTGTCTATCAATAAGAAATTAGCCAAAATCACATGGAATACTCATAACACACAGCTTTATCCAACCAATAAAAGGAATGTCTGAGAGCTCTATCTCCTGGAGTGACCGTTACCATTTATTCACTCAATCAATAATGCTCGTTATTATTGTCATATAATACACATCCCATCTGTGTATTAATTTACCTATTAGTAACACAGCACTCACTGTGAGGGTAAAAGTGTATAGGGTTCATGAATAAATTCATAACCAAATTATAACAATATAATTATGCAAATGATTGCAATATGTCATGGCATGTATGCTGCATAGTAATGCATGCTTTGTTGTCTGTTTGTTTTTGAGATGTGACTGAGTTGGCTTGGAGTGCATAACCCTTCATATTTGCCTCAGAGGGCTGGAATTATAGATAGGGCCGCCACACCTAACAGTACATGCTTAGTGGAGACAAGAGAAGGAATCTATGCAAACATCTGGACAGGGAAATAATTCTGTTCGTGAAACTGTAAAAACAGAACAGAAAGGGCTGTGAGGGTTTCAAACGATGAAGGAAAGTTTGCAAATGTAACACAAAGGAGGAGGAGGAGGAGGAAGAGGAGGAGGAGGAGGAAGAGAAAGCAAGAAGAGTCTGTGCAGAGTGAAGAGTCACAGGATATCAGGAGCATTTGGAAAAGAGGAAAACGCCCACAAAAGGCTGTTTGCAGGGAAAAGCATGGAGGGAGAAGTCAGACTGTTGAAAGATCCAGTCACTTGCTGGGAGTTTGGAAAGTACTTTGAAGGTATCAACGTGACAGAAAATCTCTCATTGGCAAAGAAATACAGTCAGATGTAGTTTTTAGGGAAAGAACATGGGCACCAAGATGCAGATTGACTTTATGTCAAATGTCAGTTCCAATTGATTGGTCATGAGAACTGACGGGCAGCGTGGAGGAAGACTGTGTGGTCACCTACTTGTAGGTTTGGCAGTTAAGGTGTCATGGTCAATTAACAGTGTCTACTATGAAAAAGGAAGAGAGAAAATAGTGCTAACTTGGCCCTGTGCCTCCTACGGCCGCAGCTACTTCAGATCTGTAGAGGACGGACCACACAGGTAAGCCCACAATCAGGCACACAGGCACAGAACAGGACGGTCTTCACTGGCATCACAGAGGGAGAGAGAGGTACCAGAGTCACAACACAATGCAGAGGAGATGAGTGAGATGGGCCCAGTGGATATGATCCAGGCACTAAGGACATCTCTGGCAGGCAAGTGGGTTTCAGATGAGGATTACAGTATTATGACACTGGAACCGACCTGACTTGGCTTCTGGAAGCACCTTGAAGAGGGAGAGATGACTCAGCTGTTCTGGAGGCTGCCAGGGCACAGTCAGCATTTCTTGCCACCAAAGCACTGTCTGGTGTCTGGAGCTACGCGTGCTTACTCGAGCATTTCTTATGATTTATTCTCCAGAGTTGGTCCCGGAAGTGGAAAGAGCCAAAAACAGGAAGCACAACCCCTCCAACCCCGGTCCAAAGGCCAGGAAGGAATGTGGACCCTGACACACGGCAGCAGTCTAGCCTGTGTTCCCATTATGTCAGCAGTGTTTACCCTCCTAGGCACTTCCTGCAACCTGGAGCGCCTCTAGATCTCTTTCCCAGCAGAGGAAATGACTATCTCTAGGAAGTCATCTCTTTCCCCTCCACACACCCAAAAATGGAAAAGCTGTTGAACTTTCACTAAAAATACCAGTACGATCTAAAAATAATATCCATCAGCTCTGTCTTTGCTCCAGGAAATCCTCACTAGAACACCTCTTACATCATCAGTGGCCCTTGTCAAAGGAGCCTCTTGGAGCCACTCCCCGCGGCTGTCATCCTAGTTAAAGTCCACTCTGAAATGAATCCCCATGTTCCTTCCCCACTAATGAGATTGAGAGTAACTGTTGATCAGGACTGAATCAAATAAGCCCTTTCCCAAGGGACAGATGGTCCCCCAAAGTCTTCCGTAAGCACCCACACCCAAGAGCTTGTTTCTTTCCTGTCTGTCTGGCTTCCTCTAAGCTCATTACCGTTTCGGTGTCATTTTCCAGAACAGGAAAGAGAGTGCATGAGGTGGCCTTTGGAACCTCGGGTGGACGGACACACAGCGGCTGACCTGTAAGAGAGAGAGTCTAAATGAAGCTATTTGTTAGAGAACCACTGACAGACACTTCAAGTGTTTGTTTCTGCCCCTGTCTCTACTGCTGGCTCCTGGGGGCACTCATTGGTCTGGCTGGCTAGGGTCAAAAAATTCAAAACTAAAAGTTGGCCTTTGGCTAGGTGGTAGAGGTAATGGGGGTAGGGGGGATCCTGTGGGCTAGCCTATGTAATACAGCCTCGGAGAGAAAATGTCTAAACTCCAGCCTTAATGAGAGCAATGGAGAAAATACAAACAATAATGAACCCAGTTTCTAACTTGTGTGTTAGAGAATGTTTCCCTAACCATTGGGATGAGTTATCAGTTTTACTCTCCAAATAAGGGTGCAGATGGGTCTCAAATAAGGACCCTTATCCAAGGAAAATTAGTATAGTGTAGGTTTAAATTCTGCTGTTGCTGTGTTGAGCTATCTAATGCTGAAGGACTTACATGACTCTCTAATAAGATTCCTGTCTCTCATCTGTGAAACCACTATCAGTATGGTTATTAAAGATTTTAAAATGCACATCGCCTGTAAACAGGCCATTTTCCCTATATGTCTCTGCCAATTATTTTTCAGTGCCAGTGATTGAACCAGGGCCTCATGAGATGAATAAGCACTCTACAGCTGAACTACATCCACAGTCCTTGTTTGTTTGTTTATTTAAAACAAGATCTTAGTTGTATAGACAAGGCTGGCCTACCATCATGATTCTTCTGCCTCCACAACTTGAATGCTGGGACTGTAAGCATGTACCACTATGACCAGCTCTGCCTCCTTTACCAAGAGCCTGTCCATGTCTCTAGCATTGCTCTAGTATCAGAAAGTCCACAGACAAGATGTCAACAAGGTGAAAAGAAGAGGAGCAGGGCTGGAGAGATGACTCAGCGGTTAAGAGCACTGACTGCTCTTCCAAAGGTCCTGAGTTCAATTCCCAGCAACCACATGGTGGCTCACATCAACCTGTAATGAGATCTGATGCCCTTTTCTGGTGTGTCTGAAGACAGCTGCAGTGTAGTCATAGACACGAAATAAATTTTTAAAAGAAAAAGAAAAGTATGGAGGGGCATAAATCGAATACCAAGAATGGATGTTTAGTGGTTTGAGGGACAGCCGTGGAAGGTTCATAGATGACACTGACTAAGAAATGTGTGGTCTAAAGTGACCTATCTGTGCTACCTTCAGTCTCATCTCTGGAGAGCCCTGAAAAAGAAGGAATCCTGTACACAGGATCACCTAGAATTCAGGCACATGAGCCATGCTGGGTTGGATAGTTTCTAGTCTCACCGTCTGCTCCATCACCATCTCAGCTAGGACCCCAGGAAGGGATCAAAGATTAGGAAGGTCACAAAGTGGTCATTGCAAGTTGACTTTATCAACAACTTCCCAGGCAAAGGAATTCTGACACCAAGAGACCAAGAACCGTGGGGTTTGGTGGTGTTCTTTCTAAAGGAGTGACAGAAGGAAATTAGAAGTAGCAGGAAGGATGCTTAGGAGACTAGCAGATGGAGTCAGAATGAGCATGGGGACAGAGACTTACAGGCATGGCTCTCTCTTAACTCCAGAGCCAAGACAAAGATCCCATGACAGACAGCAACACACCTACACACACACACACACACACACACACACACACACGCACACACGCACTCGCACACACGCACGCAGGCAGGCAGGCAGACAGACAGATAGATAGAGATATAATGACAAAACATTATATTTCCTGGCACATATGTATAGCAACATTGCAACCTGTATACTATTGAATGTTTATTTCTCACATGGAGCAGCTGAGGTTTTCATCTAAGTCAAAGAGATGGGGAAATTAGAACTGTACCTATGGGAGTGCTGACAGGAGCCCAAAGTGACACAGAGCAAAGCAAGGCTGAGGTCGGGCTGGGGTTAGTTTTCGGTATTGGCTTTGTGTACAATTGGTAATGCTCCAAGGAGGCTTAGAGTGAGGCCAGGAACACACAAAGTCAACAAAACCACTAAACTCTAAAATGATTCGATAAGAAGCAAAACAGAAAAGAAGAAAAAGTCAAAGCAGCCCATTGGATGACATGAAAGATAGGGCGGGAGGGGGGGCATTAGGGGTGGAGCATGAGGGAGTGGCATATGATAGGGTGAGGTTTGGGAGTCACCAAGACACAAATACCCTTAGTTTCTGCTCCAAGGCAAGTTCACACCTCCTGGGAGCCAAAGGAAACTCCCAGGAAGCCCTGAGGGACATCTGAGAGATGATGATAGATGGTCACAGATATTAATTGGAATGTCACTCCCTTAGGAGCAGGGGTTTGGGTGTGAAACTGTTCAGTACACAGTAGCCTCTCAAACTCCATCTGCTGAGCAAATCCCCTCAGCTGATAACGTCACCCAGTCATCCCTTAGCAGAGTAAGCTTTGGACATGCCGTGAGACGCGAATGTGTCCTGTTCAAATTAATCTTCATTCTAGACTCACTGTTAATAGCTTCATTTCTAACATTTGAGGAAATTAAACCCAAGTATTAGATATTAGATTCTGCCTCACAGATTCTAGTGAATTCCAACAATACTGCAAATTATTATTGCTTCATGCACACAGTGGCTTGGTGCTAGTTTTAAAGCTGGGCAGGCAGGCAGAGCTTTTATGTTGAGCCAGGGGCAAGCCGAGGGATTGCTCTTGGTTTTTTGTTTTGGTCTGTGTGGTTTTTTTTTTTTTTTTTTTTTTTTGGTTTGGTTTTCAGCGTGATGACAGAAGGGACCCGCTAGGGGGCAGTGTGTGCACAGGTTTCAATCAAGCAAGCCCAGCGGTTTATGGCCGCTCAGGTAATCCTGAAGGCAACAGGGAGAGCCAAGAGTCTTGAGAAACAAAATTCACTATATGAAGTTATTCTTTAGGTGGAGCAGAATAAAGCAGCCCGAAAAGACTGCACAGGAGAAGAAAAGCTAGTGACACAGCAAAAAAACTGGGGGATGGTTAGTTTAAAGGTTTCACCGCACCGGAGAGCTTACGGCTTGACACAGGAATTATTTGGAATTCTCCTTAATGATTGCTAAAGGGCTTCTAATATTTTTATTTATTACCTTTTACATTTCATGTTTCTGAAATCCATGCAGAGCTGTGATTCATTTTTCTTGTCTATTGTAGGTAGCAGTTAGAATTCAATTAAAGTGAACCGCTTTTAATTGGGCAATGATAGCTGATGTTATGTTCTGAGGGGTTTACTTACATTTTCTTTTCTTCGTTAATGCTCCTGGATAAGGAGACATTTATTAGTAGTATTTATTCCTACTAGAGACGTGGGGAGCCTGTGTTGATACTCACGCCAATATCCCAAGCTTCAAGGTCTAGACCAGAAGCCATTTCTCTTAATTATTTTGCTGTTTTCCCCTAGAATGCAAAGCTTCTCACACCTCTTGTTAAAATGTAGATGCTGATTCATTGATGTGGGTGGAGACTGAGAGTCTGCATGTAGGCCAGTTTGCAGGTGACAGCAGTCAGTGCTGCTGCATTTTCCATGGGCCTCATTTTTAAAAAGTGAGCACCTGTGTCGAGGTGGTGAAAGGTGCAGGCTTATACAGATGTGCATGATCTAATCCCTACACTCAGATACAGATGTGCATGATCTAATCCCTACAGTCAGACAGCCCCTGAGTAGGAGAGATGAAGAAGGCACATGTCCAGGACCACAGAGTAACAAACAGAACAATTCCATTGATATGAGAACAGGACTTGCTGACAGGGGGTGAAATGGACCCCAAAGCTTTGAAGGGTGCCTGCGGAATGAGCAAGACCTAACTCACAAAGCATTACCAGTAAGCCTAGTGCAGACACAGGTCTTGCAAGGGTTGTTCAAAAGGACAGGGAACTGAAGGAAGGAGGGGCGAGGAAGGGAGGTCGGAATGCAAGTCACTCGTGGAATTAAGAAACACTGTCTAGAGGACGCTCAGAATGGACAGCACCCAGCTGCTCACGAAACCTCAGTGGGGGGTGAGATGAACCAGGAAATAGATGGCCGTAGAGGCGGTGTCGACAGGGCACAGAGGAGGTAATCTGAATAAAAAGATCCTGTTTAACCCAAGTTCTGGGATAGGACAGTACCATGCACACTAGAGGAAGAGTGCCTGTTTTCCCATCTGTCCATAGAAAAGCTATGCTGCAGCCATGGTTCAGAGCAATGTGGCTCTCTGTCCATCTTAACATATCATGAGTGCCGCAGCAGAGGAGACTCCGACTCCAAATTCTGGTTTATTAGGGCTGGGCTGGAGCTAGGAATTTATGTCTAACTTCTCATTTTTATTTGGTTGATAGGTATGTGCAGCCAGCACTGAGATCTATTACTTGGGAGCCACGGTTCTCAAGTGAACAGCCTCGACCGGGAGGCAGCTTTAGCATCGGTGGGAACTGATGGGAAATGCAAATCTTGGACTGGTTCCCAGACTCATAGAGTCAGAAACTCAGGGTGAGGCTCAGAATCTCTGTTTTAACAGACCCTTTGGTGATTCTCAGGCAAGTCCAAGTTTGAGCACTGGTGTATTCTCAGGCCTTCCAACTCCAAGTGTGGTCTAGCTTGGGACTTATTACACGAGCAAAGTCTGGGACCCGGCACCTCGCAGCTACTGAATCAGAAGCGCGGGTCAAGAGACCCAGGTGATGAACGTGTGTGTTAAGGTAGGGAAGCACATAGAATCCCAGGGAGGACAATTTAAGGTTCTAGAGTGGGAACATAACATCATGGCAAGAAAACGTGGAAGACGGAATTTGAGCCGGAGAGAAGGACATGGACCCAAACGCATATAACTCAGCTGGTCCTGCAGGACTTACTAAAAGAAACCCCATGGAGGAAGTCTGCTTGTTAGCATCCCTCCCCAGACCTTCCTCCCGAATGCTTCCCTTCTAGACCCCAGCAGAGAGCCGCCGGGCCTGGGGTGGAAGTCTGCAGTGCAGCATGCAGGGCTCCCTTAGTGGTGGACTTCTGCCAGCCATCGATCCAAGATTAAGATCTCCCTCTGCAATACAACTGCACTCAGGCCCCGGCTCCAGCTTATAGAATATTTTTGATAATAAGAAAGCCTAAATGAAGCATCCCTTCAAAGGCCTTCACCATTAATTTGGCACAAGGAAAAAAGCCAGCACATTAGAGCAGGTTTTCCAGTCACCCTGCCTGTGTTGTAGAACCTCTGAATAGACATCCATAATGAAATTACTCAGAATGGAATTCATTACCTGACTTAAGATTTATTGCTTTTTAACTAGAAATATAAGGCTCCGCACACTCTGCTCCCGGAGTTGGCTGTGCGAACGGTCCATTCCTTCTCTCCAGTTTGAGTTCGGGGGGGGGGGGGGGGAACCCAGCAGAGGAAATGCTAATCGGGTGCAGGGGTTGTGGGCAGGAGAATGGGCTGAACAATGCGGCTTCATTAGGACTGGCACATTGGAACCCCAGGACTCTGGTGCTCAGTTCTGCTTCCACAATCTCACCACAGGGACCACGGGCCAGTCACCTCCCAACTAGCATAATTGGAAAGACTCTAAGAGGCCCCGAAGTGCTGAAGTGCTGTAAATTGGCAGCGTTCGGTTCTGATGAACATTAAAGGGAGTGCGTGGTTAATTCCTCCGCTCATGCTGATCCCAAAGTCTTCCCACTGGGGGCTTTTGGCTTGGAGCATCGTGGGGCCATTTGTTCTGCCTGGATTCTCCACCAGGCCTGAGACCTCAAGGTGAGTTAATAGGCTCGGCTTCTCCACACTTTATTTTAATCTGTATTTACCATCATCATATGTATTTTAACAAACCCCGGGTGCAAGGCATGCCATAGAGCACTGCACAATGCAGATAAGAGCAGCAGGGCCCAGGCCCCGTGGCGGAGGCCAGCAGCTATGGTTGAAAGGTGCTTGACAGCATTCTGTCTTGCAATCCAACTCAAGATGCTCCTGGTCCCCTAAGGCCTGATCTTCTGCTAGATGTCTTTTTGGGTCTTCACCTCTCTGCAGTTCCTGGGGCCATCTCCTCTGGATTGGCAGGACAGTGAGGTCAACGGCTGGAACCACTGCCAATGGTTCTCAATCCTGTCCCCCTTCCCTCCTCAGTGACTCTCCTTCTGGCACTCAGGCACACGGTGTAAAAATATGGCTGATGGTGGCTCTCTACAAGATAATAATCTTAAACAGATGATGCTTGCATGGATAATAGGATAAAGTAAAACAGGATGGGCAAATTGATAATTGCAGATTAGGAGGAAGTATAATTAGCAAACCATACAAAAGCCAAAATCAGGGGGTAATAAGCAAGATTCGTCAGGACTGTGAGGAATGAGTTGTAAGTCTTTAATCCCCCAAACCTAATCAGCTCCTTTACTTGTGACAGGCATGTATCTGAAGTGGCAGATGTATATATGAAATGGCATACTGTGTTTGCTTGTGTCCAAAGATTCTGCATTGTCAAGCCAAAGGAACTATTGTGACAGATATTTTTTGTTGTTGTTCCATAACTTTAGGAACTAATAGGGGGGAATGCCATCATGGCTATAATATCATCCTGGACAATTGTGGGACATGCCACCAGCCAGAATCTTGTGATTATTTTAATTTGTATGTAAAACTTGTCAGATAACCAGACATGTTTTCAAAAATGCAAACTAATGGCCATCATTGTCTGATGCTCCCAGGACAAGTATGACAATGACAGTGTGTTATGAAAGGCCACATTGGCACTATCAGAATAATGAGACAGTAGCTCGGGCTGCCTGGGAATTTCAGCTATAGCTTTGGAAATTTGGGTTGTCACTTGGATAACACTACAAGAGATCTGAAGTCAGCTGTTCATATGGCTAGAAAAGGCTTCCTTTCCCTCCCTTTGTCAGTACAAAATGGCGCAACTTTCTTTGTCCCACAGCTTTGGTGTTGCCTGCTCGCTTTGACAAATCTCTAGACAAAGGTAACATAAGGAAAGGGAGATCGGAGACTCCATCCTAGTGAGGACAGCAGTGCAGTGGGAGGATGAGGTGTCTGCTCCTTCCTATTGGATCCACCACAGCAAGGGAGCAGAGAGCAATAGATGTTGGCATTCAACTCATTTTCTACCCTATTTATCCAGTTCAAGATCCCAGCCTATGAAATAGTACCACCGATGGATAGGGTAGCTCTACCTGCCTCAATTATCCCAATCTTGAAACTTCCTGATAAATATACCCAGACGTTTGTCTCTTAGGTGATTGTAGATGCTGTCAAGTTGGCTTCTAACACAGATTGTACCTCTAACTCCGGCCCTGCCTACTTACTGGAGCGACGGGAACTAGCTAAATGAGGGTAAATCTTTCCTGGCCAGAAGACAAATCCAGAGTACAAATGTCTACCAGCAGATTGAGTGTCCATTAAGATGGATTCTAAACATTCAGGTGAGTATAGTCTAGTACATGTCATTTCTTCTGGAAAAATCAATCTACCTGTTCTTTCTTCTTAACTTTGAGAACAGAGAGATACCTTGGGAATTACCCGTGAACTCTGGATATTCTCTCTGGCTGATATCTCAGAGTATCTGTCATTGCACATCTTGCTTGCTCTTAGCTCACTAGAAGTATCATCAAGATGTCCCAAGTGACATGTTTACTTTGTGGAGACCTCAGATTGCTGACTTCTGTTGCTTGATGCTTCTCTTCCATTACAAAACATTTATCTGAAATCATTATCAATATAAACTACCTGGGGTTGAGATACACTCAAAGGATAGTCACTGGCTAACAGTTTCAGGGGAGGAGAAGGTTGAAAAGAGTCCAGCAAACTCCTAAAAAAAAGATAATTTGTATAATTAAATCTTAAAAATTTAATGAACATATAAGCACATTTTTGCCAGATGACTACAGTGGCCAAAAACTAAAATCTTCTGTCACATAAGAGCATAATGACTTCTTTCTATGAAGATTTTGAATATTTATAGGAATTTATTTTTTAATTATAGAGCAAAATTTCAGTCTCTCTCTCTCTCTCTCTCTCTCTCTCTCTCTCTCTCTCTCTCTCCCTCTCTCTCTTTTTTCTTCCCGAGAAAGGGTTTCTCTGTGTAGCCCTGGCTGCCCTGGAACACATTCTGTAGACCAGGCTGTCCTCAGAGATCTGCCTGCCTCTGCTTCCCCAATGAACCCACACACCTATGGTCACTTAATCTTTGACAAAGGAGCTAAAACATCCAGTGGAAAAAAGACAGCATTTTCAACAAATGGTGCTGGCTCAACTGGCAGTTAGCATGTAGAAGAATGCAAATTGATCCATTCTTATCTCTTTGTACAAAGCTCAAGTCCAAGTGGATCAAGGAACTCCACATAAAACCAGAGACACTGTCTCTTGCTGCATATATAGCAGAAGATGACCTAGTCAGCCATCAATGGGAAGAGAGGCCCCTTGGTCTTGCAAACTTTATATGCCCCAGTACAGGGGAACACCAGGGCCAAGAAGTGGGAGTGGGTGGGTAGGGGAACAGGGCAGGGGGAGGGGATAGGGGATAACATTTGAAATATAAATCAAGAAAATATCTGATAAAAAATTGGAAAAAAAAAAACAGAGACACTGCAACTTATAGAGGAGAAAGGAGGGAAGAGCCTCAAAGATATGAGAACAGAGGGAAAAATTCCTGAACCAACAGCTTGTGCTGTAAGATCAAGAATCAACAAATGAGACTTCATAAAATTGCAACGCTTCTGTAAGGCAAAGGACACTGTTAATAAGACAAAAAGGCAACAAGCAGATTGGGAAAAGATCTTTACCAACCCTAAATATGATAAGGGGCTAATATCCAATATATATAAAGAACTCAAGAAGTTGGACTCCAGGGAACCAAATAACCCTATTAAAAATGGGGTACAGAGCTAAACAAAGAGTTCTCAATTGAGAAATACCTAATGGCTTAGGAGCACCTAAAAAAAGTTCAACATCTTTAATCATCAGGGAAATACAAGTCAAAACAACCCTGAGATTCTACCTCAAACTAGTCAGAATGGCTAAGATCAAACACTCAGGTGACAGCAGATGCTGGCGAGGATGTGGTGAAAGAGGAACACTCCTCCATTGTTGGTGGGATTGCAAGCTGGTACAACCACTCTGGAAATCAGTTTGGTGGTTCCTCAGAAAATTGGATATAGTTATATAGGAAGATCCAGCAATATCACTCCTGGGCATATACCCAGAAGATGCTCCAACTTGTAATAAGGACACATGCTCCACTATGTTCATAGCAGCCTTATTTATAATAGCCAGAAGCTGGAAACAACCCAGATGTCCCTCAACAGAGGAATGGATACAGAAAATGTGGTACATTTACACAATAGAGTACTACTCAGCTATTAAAAACAATGCATTTATGAATTTCTTAGGCAAATGGATGGATCTGGAGGATATCATCCTGAGTGAGGTAACCCAATCATAAAAGAACAGGCATGATATGCACTCACTGATAAGTGGATATTAGCCCAGAATACCCAAGATACAATTTGCAAAAGATACGAAACTTAAGAAGAAGGAAGACCAAAGTGTGGATACTTCGATCCTTCTGAGAAGGGGGAGCAAAATACCCATGGAAGGAGCCACAGAGACAAAGTTTGAAGCAGAGCCTGAAGGAATGACCATCCAGAGACCTCCCCACCTGGGGATCCATTCCATAAACAACCACCAAACCCAGACACTATGGCAGATGACAACAAGATCTTCCTGACAGGAGCCTGATACAGCTGTCTCCTGAGAGGCTCTGCCAGTGCCTGGCAAAAACAGAAGTGGATGCTCACGGTCATCCACTGGACAGAGCACAGGGTTCCCAATGAAGGAGCTAGAGAAAGTACCCAAGGAGCTAAAGGGGTTTGCAGCCCCATAGGAGGAACAACAATATGAACTAACCAGTACCCCCAAGAGCTCCCTGGGACTAAACCACCAATCAAAGAAAACACATGGTGGGACTCCTGTCTCTAGCTGCCTATGTAGGAGGGAATGGCCTACTCAGCCATCAATGGGAGGAGAGGACCTTGGTTTTGTGAAGGTTCTATGCCCCAGTGTAGTAGAATGCCAGGGCCAGGAAGCAGTAGTGGATGGGTTGGGGAGCAGGTGATGGGGGAATGTATAGGGGTTTTTCGAGAGGAAACTATGAAAGGGGATAACATTTGTAATGTAAATAAAGAAAATATCCAAATTTTTTTTTAAAAAGTCATGTGCCACCACTGCCCAGCCCATTTCCCTCATTCTTACTTCTCTATCCCCACTTTTTCTAAGCATCCTCTTCTCTATCGTTTCTTATGATTTTATAGTACACATATGTTTGTGTACAGATCTTTAAAGACACACGTGTTACTGTATCATAATACTGTCTTGCAACTGGCTATGTCCATTAAGTACAGTTTTGTGGGGTTTTGTTTTTTGGTTTTTTTTTTTTAATCAGTTCATATACCCCTGCTCTTCTGAGAGCTGCCCAATGCTCTTTGTTACAGATCAATCATGGTGTGCTTGAATATTAGTCTACAGCAGTTTCATGAACTCGCCATCACTCTGAACCCTCTGGTACTCACGTGCAAGCTGAGCTATGGGAAGCGTGTGGGGCTCCACAATGAGAGGGTTGAATCCTCCGTAGTTTTGCTCACGCAGAGACAGGGCATTCTTCTGGAAAAAAAAATCCTCCCACAGATGGCAAGCTTAGGACTTTGGCACCAAGCGAATTTGAGTTCCTGCCTCAGGTTGTTCTGACACTTAGCTCTTGGTTCACTAAGTTCCAGTTTCTTCCATTAAATCAGGGAAGTACTGTGTTCTTTGTGGGCTGCTGGAAAGATAGTGTGGCATCTTAAAGACACTTGTTGGCTAGTTGGTTCCTGATAAGGCATGATTATTATTGGGTCTGAATAATTTCTGTAACTTGATAGAATGCAACAATGGTAAGTCTCTAGAAAGAGAAGTGATACCAGATGAATATATGAATATCTATATGTGTATATATTTATCATGACACTTGTCTATGTATATATACCCAAGTTGCATTTCCTTGGGTTGCAATCTCACCAGCATTTCTGCTTTATTTAATTACATTAGCTTCTTCAGCCTTTGGTCTACATCTGCAATTTCTCCTGAGAAGCAAGCAGCACAGAGTATGTAGACTTAGCTTACTGTGGGGGCTCATACACGGAGTTATGCCTTACTAGTTCTAACCTTCCAGGTTACTACTAAGATGAAATGGCATTCCCTGACACACACTGATGTCAGTGTCCAGTCTCATTTATCACATATTCTCTGCCTTCCCCTGTCCCTTCTCCTACAGCCCCTGTATCTGTACAGTTGGTGTTTTGTCAGTTTCTTAGCTTTACATATGGTATGGCTTCTGGCACCCATTGACCTTCTGGGGACCCTTCTGAGACCACAGTTATTTTTAAATTAATTCGCCTTATTCGATTTCCTAGCTTTCTCATGTTATAGCAACCCTGTTCATACACCTGATCACCCGGACTCAGATAGAAATATCTGTCATATCAGCCTAAGTAATAGCTAAGGCAGGACCACTCATTTATTGCCAAGAAACCACCTGGGACTTATAAATGAGAATAGTTTCCAAATCTCTATGTCCAGTAATATCCCCCATTGCCCTAAGCCTATCTTACCTATTTAATTCTTTCAGCTACCAGCTGCCAGCTGCCAGCTGCCAGCCACAAAAGAGAAGCAGAGTCAGATATAAAAGAATACATTTGGGAAGCTTCCTTGTTTTCTTTTCTAAGTGGATTTTTGTGGTTTTACTAAGAAAGATATAAAAACAATGCTGAATTCGAAACCTAAGAAAGAACTGCCTGAGTAGACTTACTGCAGAGGTATTGGAAGCCTTGCTAGATGTTTGGGATGGTGTGGTGTAGAGAGAGGAGGGCACTCTAGTGAGGACAGTCCCTGGCTTCACTCCACCCTCCTGTTTAACTAATCTGTGACCCTGGGAATGCCAGAAGCCCTGATGACATCTACCTCACCCGTAATAAAGGTTAATTACAGTATCAACCCAAGGAAGGAAATGTGAAGACAGAAAGCCACAAAGCACTGAATGTTACACCCAAAGTGAGTCTTATATACAAGCCGACTCTCTGTATTGGTATTTAAAAGCCCAGAGTCTGGAATAGGCAGCCTGAGTTCAAGTCCTTATTGCCACTGTTACCTTCATGACTCTGGGACAACTTATGGGGCTCTTCTGAAGGTGCTTCCTCTGTACTGTGTGGGGTGGTAATGTTGCATCCAGAATGTGGTGGGTAATGAAACCACTTGGCGTTTAGCATTTTAAAAGAGCTATAACTGTAAGTAAACACGTGTAATATCAGTTTTTGGTATATCACAATGTGTGTCCATAACAAATCCTTTCTGATCTGAGTTGACCATGAACATCTGCATATTTTATGCCTTTTGATTTCTAAAAGAATTTAGTTTTTGAATGCAATCAGGATCACACAGAACTATTCAAAGAGAAGGAGTGCCAATTTCTATTAATAGGATTCTATTGACAAACAATAGGTTACTGGTGAACTTTGGGCCTCAGCCAGATTGGTCATTTCTGAAATAGCAAATGAACCTGATCATAAGTTGATTTTATCTAAAAGGTCAGACTGCCATGTAACTGGAGGCTAGCATTATAGGAAACTTCTGGTGTGTTAGAGTGTACATTGATGCTAACATGTTGTTACTGCTATGTGAATGTTATTCAGAGGCCTTCACTTTATAAGCTGCACACACACACACATACACACACACACACACACACACCATTCACATGTGCCCATGTTCTTTAAGTGGATGGTGTGACCAATAGTCACACCAATACCCAAAATTCCAATGTTGGCTTTGTTGCTTAGGGGACTCTGATTTTGCAGGCTATGTGCGCTGTTGAAATGAGTCCTTTCTGTTTCTAAGTCTTGTTCCAGAATCTCCATTTGGCTGAGGCAGGAGAGAAGTACTTCATTTTAATTAAATTTCAAGCAAACTGCTTTATGTTGTTATGTGTTATTCCAAAAGAATATGCCACATCAAGGGCAGCTGTTACTCTGCCTAAGAAATAGAAATCTTTTCACTCACTTCATAGCTCCTCTTCCCCTAGCATATCCCAAGGAGGAAAAGGATGTGCCTAGAGGCCCTCTAAGACAGTAAACACATTCAGCAAGATGTCAGGTAATAATCTTGGGGCCCATGAAAAATATGACATCACCCTATCATTAAAGGGAACACTGCAGGTTCCAGCCTGCTCTCCTTCTCCCATGACTTACTGTAAACCACAGCGCCCTCTGAGGGAATCCAGTTCCCACCTATTTCCCCGAGAAAGGTCCCAGCTTGTACTGAAGAAAAATGTTGGTTGTGCTGCCTTAGACCTGCAATTAAGTCCCCACTGCTCTTCAAACCAATGAGTCCTTCCAAGTAGTAATCAAATTTATTTTTCCCATTTTCTGAGTAATGCCAGGGTAAGCACGTTCATCATTTGAAACTCACTGATTCTAATTCCTAATTCAAACTTGTTTGTTCAGTAGAAGGTAAACAACCCCCTAGCTATCACCCACCCCCATTTATTTAGAAATAGAGAGTTTCAGTGGGAGAAGATAAATAGCATGTCAGACATGGTTTGGAGGGGCTGTAACTGAGTAATTTCTAGTTTCCTACGTCTGTCTCCAGCTGTTGTGGCCCAGTGTGACTCTGGCAGCTGTGTCTGGCTTGGCTGAGTTTCTATTTAGTCAAGTAAAATCAATGCTTTTAAGTATTTGCTTAATATAATACTTTCAGGCTAGTCTGGGAATTCACATATTCAACCACAAGACTAGTTATGACTAGTTTCCTATTATCTATCTGTTTATATATAACCAATTGGTTGATACCTGTATTCCTAAAATGCCTTAGAAAATGGAAAAGACCACATTCAGAGAATCATTGACATGAAACACCCCAAGGGATGAATCAGTTTCAATTCCATGAACAATTTTGGGTGCTCCTGCATACATGGACACACTCAGGTTCTATAAAGACTGACAAGACAGAGTCTCTACCCTTAAGTTTAATGTAGTACAAGGGTATAAAAACATAAGTACCTAATTAATTCATTTTTGGACTTGGCCTTATTTCAAAAGGGCTAAAGATGGACGATTCATTGCAAAAAAAATACAAATAACAGGTCAAAATGAAATAAAATAAAATTTTGTAAGAAGAATTTAGAGAAAAAATTGAGTGTGAAATTTTTCACTGGATCTTGAAGTAAAGAAGTTCAAAAAAATGCAGATCATGAGCTTACCTGATGGTAGGCCATATATGTGTCTCAGAGTTTCCTGTGTTACTACAGAGATCTAGTTTGGTTTGAGTGAGGGCAGAGAGTACAGAGGGTCTGAAAGAGTGAGTTTTAGGCACACGCAGCCTGTGGCAATCCTTGATGAAGGAGATGGTCCTTGCTTGTCCAGACTGCTTTATTTTATGGTGGGTGTGAATGTATCCATCTTCTTCAGGGTGAACCAGGAATTGAATACCTTTTATGGGAAGGAATGCCCAAGAAAGGAAGCTCATTGGCTAAATACTCAGGGCCTATCTAGATATCTAGATACCTGATTAACATGGAGAACTCCAAGATTTTTGTTTGCTTGTTTGTTTGTTTTGCTTTTTTGAGACAGGGTTTCTCTATGGAGCCCTGGCTGTCCTGGAACTTACTTTGTAGACCAGGCTGGCCTCGAACTCAGAAATCCACCTGCCTCTGCCTCCCAAGTGCTGGGATTAAAGGCGTGCACCACCACTGCCCAGCTGAACTCCAGGATTTTATGCTATGCAACTGACTGTCATATGCCTGTCGGTGGGGTGTCATAGGTACGTGCTCTGAGATGTGTAGACCTTGGCAAGGAACTGGTTCCACACCTGCTGTTCTTAATTCTGAGGTTGCCTGGGTTTTGAATCTGCTTCAACATTACCAGTTCTTCTGTCTGCTGGCACGGCCCACTTGCCCTCCAGGGATAGGTATCCCAGGTTTGTTCAATCTTTGATGAACCAGGACCATATGATGTTATCATATAGAAAGTTTGGGTTTTAGAACTATAAGATCCAAGCCAAGTAATGAACTAATGAACTCTAATTCAACACTAGGGAGGCAGAGGCAGGCATCAGATCACTGAGTTCTTGGTTAGCTTGATCTACAGAGTGAGTTCTAGGGC
Source organism: Mus caroli (assembly GCF_978045245.1). Taxonomy (NCBI): domain Eukaryota; kingdom Metazoa; phylum Chordata; class Mammalia; order Rodentia; family Muridae; genus Mus; species Mus caroli. The sequence continues at coordinate 58,277,034 of NW_028227256.1, forward strand.
AGCAAAGTCTATACAGAGAAACCCTGTCTTGAAAAGCCAAATAAATATACAACAAACAAATAGAAGGACTATATAGGATGGAATTACCCCCACCAAAAAATTGCAAACTATTTCATAATGTTTTAAGAAAGTTTATTACCTTGATTTGCATTCAGCCAGCTAGCTATCACGTGGATATGACTGAACAACTACAAGCTAGGTTGGGAAGAAATGTTAGACTTTAAATTCCATCCTCAAACATATTTCTGGTGACTAAGCAGGAATGGACAGTAAAGTCCGGGCAGGAACTGGGAAAACGTGATGCAGTATTTGTCGCTGTTGCTTGTTTTTCTCTTTGAGGTTCTAGAAATTACACATAATAAAGGTAAGTGCTCCACCCATAAGCTTTGCCCCAACCCTTGGTGCAAATTAACAGGGAAATGAGTGATACCTCCCTACCCAGCTTTCAGACAAGGTCTTACCAAGAGAAAGATGTTTGCATGACTTAATTAGAAAAGATATTCATCTCCCTCTCTTTTGATATAAAGTCTTGCTGTATAGTCCAGGCTAGCCCAAAAGCAGTGAGATTATAGACAGATGAAAGAAACTGACCTCTAGGTAGTTTGACTAGTGCTGTGCATCTCACCCTTGCATTCATCTTGACATCTAAGGAGAGAATTCAACCCTCAGAGAACTTTGTGTATTTATGTGTGTCCTGTAGTGAGTCTGGACACCATAAATGTATGAAGAAACAAACTCAAAAGAGGAACTCATCTCCAAAATCTGACTTAGAACAAGATTCAGAAATAAGATTAGGAAACCATTGGGAAGCTCTGGACAAGTGTGAGACGGCAGGCCATTACAGATCAGGAGCCGAGGGAGGAAAAAACAAAACAAAACAAAACTGGGCTAAAGGTGAGGTTATACAAAGTCAAGAAAGCGTCTAAGAGACTAAAAGGTGAGGTTAAAACGGAATCCAAACCGTAACTGAATGGGACATTTTGGAAACAAGGAAGCCTAAAATAAGCATGTCTAATTTGTTTAGATATTCCCTGCATTCTTAAGGGAAATAGAAGGAAAAAAACAAATGGAGCAAAACTTTGAAGCTGAAAATCAGATAAATGGTGTCTTGGGGTTATTGTTGTGGTGACAAAATACCATGACCAAAGGCAAATCAGGGAGAAAAGGGCTCATTAGGCTTACATTTCCATATCATAGATGGTCACTGAAGGAAGTCAGGACTGGAACTCAAGCAGGGCAGGGACCAGGAGGCAAGAGCTGATGCAGAGGCCATGGAGGGGTGCTCAGCCTGCTTTCCTATAGAATCTAGAACCACCAAACCTGGGATGGCACCATCCACAATGGGCTGGGCCTGCCCACATCAATAATTAAGGAAAAAAAATACACTACAGGCTTGCCTAGAGGCTGATCTTGTGGAGCCATTTTATCAAGATGGCTTCCCATCTTTCAAATGACTCTAGCCTGTGGCAAGTTGTCATAAAATGAGTCAGCACAGATAAATACATGAAAGATGATAGATAGATAGATAGATAGATAGAACATGAAAGACTATATATATATATATATATATATATACATATACACTACATATATGTATGTGTATATATACTACATATTATAACATATATATATATATGTATACACACACACACACACAAATATAGACAGACACATACACATACATGGAGAAAGATATTTAATAGATATGTATGAAAAAAGCAAAATCCTGAAGGAGAAAAGGCGAAAGAGATTTCTGAAACAGAGTCAAGGGTTAATACCAGTGTTTCTAAAAGAGAAAATGAAGAAAAGCAAGATAAAATGTTAAGAGGTTTCATAAAACTAAGATGTGACAGGTCTCTGTCTGAGTCTACCCCACTTCCAGTATTGCCACTGTGCAGTCTTCTCCCTGAAGGAGCTTGGAGGCTTGTTCCTGTTGCAGATACACCTATCTCACTTTCTCAGCCTGGGTACAATGGGACCCCTCAGGCTCTGTATCACACACGAGACTTAAACCCATGTTTGCATCCTGACTGCCAAGCTTAGATTCCTTTTCCCACTGGTTCCTCAAATGTAGACTTTTACTATCCAGGAAAGAGAACCCAGCATCTTCTCTCAAGAGACGATGATCATTCCGTGGTACTGCAAACACCATCTGTCCGGTGGGGGTGCTCAAAGCTCCTCAGAGAAGCAAAGATACATCCAAGCACCTGGGGTCCCCAGCCACTTCAATATGAGCAAACACTCAAGAAGTTCCGTAAATCCAAGAAAAGTGCTTAGTGTGAAAGAAATTGGGGGTGGGGGAGGATAAACGGGAAGTGGAAGAAAATAGCAGTGTGCAAGAAGGGGAAACCATGAGTAGAATCTTCCAAAATCTAAGGGACCTACATATGTGAATCAAGCCTTTGGCATAAAATACAAGGGGAAAGTGGAATTTCCAAATGTTGTGGCAAAACTCTAAATGATGCTGTGAAGCTTGGAGTGGGTCGGATGATGTGAAGTGAAAAGCTTCCCTGGATTGCACACCAAGCCTGGAGAGATTGAAATGCCAGGCTTAGGAGAGACTGGGATGGTGCACATGACTGTGCACAAAGCAGATTCTTGGTGTTCAGGATAAGTGGGAGAGGGAAACCTTCAGCCTAGGAAGGAAATCGCCTTGCTCAGCCCAAAAAGAACCTGCTTTTGTAGATCAAAAGTGCATGCTGCACTGAAGAAGACACAACATAACTTGAAACACATCCTGGCCAACTCAGAGAACTGAAGGAACAAAGGATTAATTTATGAGCTCCCTGGTAGTGAGTGGTTGCATGAGAATGTGTATCTGTGTACTCATATGCACATATGCATATATTGGTATACTTACAGAGTATGTAACTGCAAAGGAATATAAATAAGACCACCTCATCCTTTTTGAAACATAATATTATAGAAGACATGTAGTTAGAAATAGAAATAATCGTCATAGAAGACTTTTGTTCCTGGACAAATTTTGTGTGTGAAGCAACAGGGGTGCTCTTGCGAAGTATGTCATTTTTATGAGCTTCTTGAAAAAAGAAAATTCTTGGAAGCTCAAACTGTAATGCCTAAGAGGGGCAGAAAAGTTCTAGAAGTTTTAAAATGTGGAGATGATTGAATAAAAGAACTTGCTGCAAGCACCAAACCATTTAGAATTGAAAGATAGCCAAACTAATTTTTGTAAATGTGGTTACAAAAGTGGATGCCAACTTCAAAACCTATTTTCAAGTTAGAAGATATAGGAAAGAAGGAGAGAGGGAGAGAGAGAGAGAGAGAGAGAGAGAGAGAGAGAGAGAGAGAGAGAGAGAGGAGAGAAGGATGGGGAGGGGAGAGGGGTAGTGGAGGAAGAAGGAAGAGGGAGGGAGGGAGAGAGGGAGGGAGGGAGGGAGAAGGGAGGGAGGGAGAATCCAGGAAGGAGGCAAGGAGGAGGAGAGAGAATGGAGGTCATTTTCTTGAACCCAGGGTGAGGTGGGATCTGAGCCATGGCTGCTCTGCTCGCTCCTGCCCTTAAGTGGAACTCGCTCTGCTGTTTTCCGTGTACAGCAACATTTAGGAGGCACTGGCTTCATCAGCTCAGGAGAAAAGGTTGAGGACAGCAGGAGCATCTGCTTAGGTTTCAAGCCTTGTTAGTAACAACTGCCCAGGACCTTTACTGAACTCACAACCAGACTCAGGGGGAAACTGAGTGGATTTATCACTGTCTTCAAGGAAAAAGAGGAAAAGCCATCTCATATCAGCCCTCCAGTTGATCGAGAGTAATAATTAGTGGATTATAAAACAGATAGATCTCCTCTAAAGTTTTAGGGTTGAGGATATAAAGAAAGGTGCTGCCTTAAGCAGAGAGGGAGGGGGAAAGAGGGGAGAGAAGAGAAAGAGAGGAAGAAGGGCATACAGGAGTTTTAAAAATCACTAAATAGGATACCATACATAATATGGACAGATCTGTTAATTAAGATCATAAGAACATTTTGAGAGAAAGTTCTTCATTAAAAGGCAATATATTTAATAGATTTATATTGAATAAGAGGAGAAGTCTATGTGAATTTTCCAAAGACTATACTGGGGAAAAAACACTAAAACCAAAACCATGTTAAATGATTAAAAGGTTGTGAAATGCATAAAGACATGAAGAGTAATCCCCCAAAGAATAATAAACATGGTAAAACTTAAAACATTAAACGGGAAAATATATTTCACTGTGAATATAGAATTGACATTAAATGTTATACATCAGCTAACATCCCATCGAAATACAAAAAGTGAAGCCTGCTCTAACTAGGAGAAATGGGTAGAAGTATAAAATTAAATGGAAGCCTTAACACACCTCTTTCTTTTTTGACAGGGTGATTGTACTGGCTGGTTTTGTGTGTTCACTTGACACAGGCTGGAGTTATCACAGAGAAAGGAGCTTCAGTTGAGGAAATGCCTCCCTGAGATCCAGCTGTAAGGCATTTTCTCAATTAGTGATCAAGGGGGGAGGGTCCCTTGTGGGTGGTACCATCTCTGGGTGGTAGTCTTGGGTTCTATAAGAAAGCAAGCTGAGCAAGCCAGGGGAAGCAAGCCAGTAAATGACATTCCTCCATGGCCTCTTCATCAGCTCCTGCTTCCTGATGTGCTTGAGTTCCAGCCCTGACTTCCTTTGGTGAACAGCAATGTGCAAAGTGTAAGCTGAATAAACCCTTTCCTCCCCAACTTGCTTCTTGGTCATGATGCTTTGCGCAGAACAGAAACCCTGACTAAGACAGTGATAGAAAATATAAATCACAGTTCATCCCATTCAGTTGTATGACATGCTTATTATCAACACTAATAAAACACCAATCCAAAACTAAGAAGACCATGCAGATATCCAGTTACGAAAAAGTACAGTGCTCTTTGATTACAAAGAACTCATTATTAGCTTAAGGAGAAAATTACCACTGCAATTATTTAAAAATTAGAAATCAGAAGGAATAATACATATCAACATTTACACTGTTATTAAGGTAGTTTTCTTCCAAGAATGAATAAAATTAAATCACTCTTTGACCAATGAGGACAAGGAAAGAAGTAATCTGCAACTTGTCTCACTTGGAGAGAACTGAGGTCCTTACAGTGATACTAGCTTGACCTCAAGGGCCACGGTAGTTTAATGACGTGAAAGTTGCCTGTATCCTCTACACTCCACTTCTCTCCAACCATGCAATTTCCATGACATTTCTCCCCAATCTTCCATCCATCCAAGCGGAAGTGAAAGCTGTCGGAACTGTATATGGCTTTGATGCCTATCAAGGTATGTAATGTGTGAGGACTGCAAGGAGCAGACTGGTGAATTACTGAGCTACCGCTCTTAAAGCCATACTAGAAAAAAGCCCTTTCTGAGCTCATCAAAGAATTTGTAGGGAGAGAATCATTTGTTTTCTGTTCAGATCCATTCTTGAGGGAGATGGTGCTCTGAATTTTCCAAATGTTATAGTAATCTTGGAGATCATTAAGGACTGGTATCAGGGTATTGTTGAGGCTCGTTAGAAGAAAATTATTTCCTTCTAGTCAAATGAATGAACTCTACCTCAGACTCTGGATGGAGTCATACATGACATTTTGATTGGCTTCAAAGATTAGAACATCATATACTATTGGTTCTTCTTTTAAGAGTTAATCCAGCTGAGCCTGTCAAACATCTGACCTAGAGACCACCAATCAAGAAGGCCAATTCTCTAAAAGCCATGCTAAGACAATGGGAGGAATAATTATCTTTTTAACGAGATAATTATTATACTTATCTTACCCAGGTACCTCTTCTCCATGCAGTTACTCAGCACTGTGCCCTGCTTGATGTTTGGAGCTACTCAGAAAATGGGAATTTTCTTCCCCTTTTCTTTTACCTTTTTCTTTCAGATACTGGCCAAAGCCCGAGACTGCCAGCGTCTGGACTTGCTTTCCAGGAGACCCTGGCTTTTCTCACTCTTGGTGAAATTTCCCTTCTCCTTCTGCCATGCAATATCTTGCCTGCCACGTGACTCTTGGCTGACCTCTGTTACAAACCTGCCTGTTCTCTTAAAGCCACGATTTACTGTCTCTCTCCTCTCCATCTCTGTCTCCTAGCAATTGCTGAGATTTACAGCTGGCCTGCCCAGTTTTTCTTTCCTACTGTAATAAAATTGTCTTCAAGCTTCTTTCTGAATTTGTCTCTAAATTCTTCCCATTAATGAGACCAGAGAGAGAACACCAATTTCATTGGTAACACAAAGATACAGGAAGAAAAATATGCCTGCTTAAGTAAATTTCCATTTTACAAAAATCTTGCAAGTTTATACATTTTAATGAGATGGTAAGAGGTGAAGTTCAAACCAGAAACTACTGCCTCAATGATCAAGGCCTTGGGTTCCTTCCCTAGTACCACAAGCAACCAAGGACACCCTTGACTAAGGGTGAAACATAAACCTAACCAACTGCTAGTAGAAAAGATGGGAGCTCTACATGACATTGGTTCAATTAAGTTTCTGAATAAAAAAAAAAAAGATTCATTGTTCATGAAAGAAAAAATAAATTTTACTTTGTATTTTATGAAAATTGGGCCTTGTTAAAATTTGACTTTTTTAATAAGTTGAATTGTATTAAAATTTAAAATCTGCTCTGTGAGGATATTGTTAATGGAATGGAAAACTAAAGCCATAGACTGGGAGGAAAATATGTGCAAATCACATATCTGATAAAAGACTTGTAACCAAAATATAAGAAAACCTCTTCAAACAGGATTAAGAAAGCAAATAGCACAATTAAAAAATGTACAAAAGATGTGCACAGACACTTCACTATAAAAAATACACAAATGGCCAATAAGCATATAAAAAGATGCCCCAAGTCATTTGTCATCGGGGACATGCAAATCAAAACAGCAAAGCAACACCAGTACATATCTATAGCTAAACGATTAAAAATCCCAAACATTAACAGTACCAATGATCATTGAAGATGCTGCATCCTCATCGATTGTTGATGCAAATCCAAAATAGGCAACCATCTTGGAAGATGTCTTGACTGTGTCTTACAAGGCTAATGCAGTTTTACCTTACCAAATAGCAATTGCACTCCAAGAAGACTCTTACCAACTGATTTGAAAAAATATATCTGCATGAAAACTATGTGCACATTTTTATGGCAGCTTTATTTATAATCATGCCAAACAAGAAGCCATCAACATATCCTTCAGTAGGTTAATGGGTAAATGGTGAAACACTCACAATATGGGATACTATTCAGTAATGAAAGGAATGAGATATCAAGTTCACAAAAAACATACGTGAACTTTAAACACACATTCCAAGTGAAGGATGCCAGCCTACAAAAGGAATGATACAATTCTACTTATGCAACATTTTTGGAAAAGAGAAAACTACTAAGATACTAAGATCAGTGGTTGCCAATGTTGTGGGATGAGGGGCAGGGAGGACTGAATAGGTAAAACACAGTGAACATTTAGGATAGTGAACCTATTTGGCATGGCACTTTTATCATACACATTAAGATGCATATGTTCGGTTCATAGACCTTCCTAAGAGAAACACAGAGCCTCAACGTCTTAGTTAGGGTTTTACTGCTATGAACAGACACTATGACCAACGCAACTTTTATAAGGACAGCATTTAATTGGGGCTTGTTCACAGGTTCAGAGGTTCAGTCCATTATCATCAAGCTAGGGGTACGGCAACATCCAGGCAGGCATGGTGTAGGAAGAGATGAAAGTTCTACATCTTGTTCCAGTTCCGGAGGCAAACAGAAGACAGGCTTCCAGGAAGCTAGGATGAGGTCTTAAAGCCCAAGCCCATGATGACACACTTCCTCCACGAGGCCACACCTCCTAATAGTGCCACTCCCTGGGTCAAACCTATTCAAACCATCACACTCAGTAAATTTAAAAGTCACTGTTTAGTCACTGGGGTACCCAGGACGGAAAACCAGAAGGGGATCCGAACCACTGCACTGAAAACCTCTGGATTCCATGTTGCCGGCATCACCTTGCCAGCGTCTGGCTTCTATAGTGTCACTTAGCTTCCGGCCAGAATGAACCAGTACAGAACCTGGCCAGATGCACCAGGTCCTGTCTCTGAAACCCTCACTCTACACCTGGTCACTGTTGTCAAAATCCGACTCCTCCCAGCTGCTTCTTCATAAACTCAACCTAAAGCCAAGAGCGGCTGCTGCCCCAGGGCTCCCCCAACTGCTCCTTGCGGTCCCCTCTCCAATCAGGGCCTCAGCCATGGACAGCCGCTCAGATCAAACTCAATGAGACGTGAGACTCAGTTAATTACCCCCATGCTAGCTCCCTCCTTCTTCCCTGCTGGGAGCTTGCAGTGGGCTGTGTTGCCAGGGCCATACTACTCAGGATAGAGTTGATTAACCAAATTAGCCATGCACTTTGCCTGTGCACATTTACTTCCCACTGTTTGCTCTCTCATAGTCGTTTTAGGGCTTGTAAACATATACCAAAGACAGCCGCCTTTGACATGGCTCTACACCTCAAGGACACAAGTACATCATGTGTTTATATATCAGGAAAGGTCGGCAAGATATCACATTAACCCACGGATACAGCTACCTCCAGGAGAAAAATAAAAAAGGGGTAAAAATAAAACTTTTGCTTTCATTTAATTAAAAAAAAACTATATCTGTAAGGATTTAAAAGAAAACATACTGATTTTTAAAATTCAAACAGATTGTTTCTTTGTAATTAAAATACATGTGGATGGGGGAAACATTGTTAGTTTATGCATTAATGTAGATTTTAAAGAAAAATGTTTCTACTGTATAGTAGGTGGAATTGAAGAATATTGTTGTGATATCTTATATTATTATATACTAAAGTTAAAGTCAATGGAAAACTGGTATAAAGTGCAAATTGAATCTCTGAGGCTCAGAACTGTTTCAGACAAAAAACTAAGCAGCATAAGGTTTTGGCTAATGGTGAGATGATGATGGACAGATAATGGAGAAGGAATTGCATCAACTGCAGAAGTTTTCATGATGTAAAAGACCATAGCTCACACCTATGAGCCTTTGCTGCATGGGCTTAGTAATCACATCCTGACTTCAATCCAGATTTTGGGTTAGTGGTCCTTATGCTTTATATCGTCTTCCTTCTCCTCCTTCTCCTTCTCCTTCTCCTTCTCCTTCTCCTTCTCCTTCTCCTTCTCCTTCTCCTTCTCCTTCTCCTTCTCCTTCTCCTTCTCCTTCTCCTTCTCCTTCTCCTTCTCCTTCTGCTTTTCTCCTTCTCCTCCTTTTCTCCTTCTCCTTCTCCTTCTCCTTCTCCTTCTCCTTCTCCTTCTCCTTCTCCTTCTCCTTCTCCTTCTCCTTCTCCTTCTCCTTCTCCTTCTCCTTCTCCTTCTCCTTCTCCTTCTTCTTCTTCTTCTTCTTCTTCTTCTTCTTCTTCTTCTTCTTCCCCCTCCTACCCCTCCTTCCTCTTCTTCTCTTTCTCCACCTCCTCCTTCTCTCCCTCCTCTTCCTTCCCTTCCTCTTTCTCCCCCTCCTCTTCTCACTCCTCCTCCTCTTCCTCTTCCTTCCTTCCTCCTCCTCCTTACTCCACTCCTGTTTACCACTGTATATCCGGTATGTTGGCTTCATTCACTCTTTGGCTACAAAAGCACAGGCGAGTAACAGTGAATGGCCCAGAGCCATGCAAGTCTTAACTTTCAGAAAGCAGGATCTCATTGATATTCTCTCTCTCTCTCTCTCTCTCTCTCTCTCTCTCTCTCTCTCTCTCTCCCTCCCTCCCTCCCTCCCTCCCTCCTTCTCTCTCACTTGATCTCCCTGTCTTTCCCTTCTTTCCTGTGTTCTTGATGCAATCTTGAGGGATAGTTTAGATAGTGTCTCTTTAGAAATGCAAAAACTAACATAAATATGTGTATTCTGAATCATTAAAGAGCAAAATAGCAGATAGGGGTTTTGTTTTTTCCTTCCTAGACAAGTATAAAATTCTAGAAAAGTCATCTGTTAAAAGGCCAAAGAATTCACACAGCTTCTGAAAGAAATGCCCTCTGCCATGGGACAGGGTTTCTCAACAGCCTGAGTTCTGCTCTGAGTGAGATCTTATTATTTCACTTCTAATTGACTGAAACAACTCTAAGCAATACCCTGAGGCATGATTAGGATTAAGTTATAAGTATTTTAGTAAAATGGTCTGTATTTAATATATATGGCAAGATCAATATGGAATTATCTTCTTTAAAAATCAAAACAACAAATACAGCAGTAAAGTGATGATTTAAAGTTTTCCTCCAAAGATCCAGATTAATGTATACACATGTAATACACACACACACACACACACACATATATATATATATATATATATATATATATATATATATATATATATATATATGTGTGTGTGTGTGTGTGTGTGTGTATTTATATATATAATGACTCAATAGATGCATCAACTATTTATGAAAGAACCAATTTCAGACCGAAATCAAATAAATCAGAAATGCATTTGGAAGGAAACAAATATACAAAGATTATATTTTTGAATTTTGACTTCAGTGGAAGATAACTTACATACAACAGAATGTGTATATCTTAACCACCGTGATTGATGAGTTAAAGATTCTTGAGATAGGGCCTCCTTCTGTAGCTCAGGCTAGTTTGGAATTTACTATGTAGCCCAGGCTGGGCTCTAATTCTTGTCGATCCACCAGCCTCAGCCTCCTGAGTCTTTGGAATTCTAAGTGTCCTTTACATACTGTGGTTACAAGTCCTTTGTTATGCACACATATTTAAAATATTAGCAATCAGTCTTGGCTTTCCATTTTGGCAATGCTTACTCATAAACATAAAAGCCTTAGGACCATGTTTTTTCTTAAAATTTTTAGATTTACTATTTAAAAACATCTTTACATTTCAGTATATATTTTAGAATTTATTGATTGATTCTACATAAAGTTTGCTTAGCAGAGTTCAAAGACCTGCTTAGAATTACCAGGTTCAGTGCAAGTGTCAGGGGCTGATTCCTTTGGGATTTTCCAGTTTCTTGTTTTCAGTTGTTAGTCCAAATGGTTTTCTTGTCTTTATTGGATTGGGGTATCTTTGTCAGAAACCATGTGTCCATATTAGCTGTCTCTGCTCTGAATTATTCATCTATATTTATTCTCTTAACAATGTTGCTGTCTCATTATTACTTCAGCTTCATAATAAGTCTTGAAACCTAAAAGTGAAAGTTTTCCAAATTTGTTCCTTTTCCCCAAATTGTTGTTTTCCTGGATCTTTGCCTCTCAACATAAATTTTAGAATTAATTTGTCAACTCTCTATAAAACCCTGCTAAGACTGACCTAGACAGCACTGGATGTGTATATTAATTTAGGGACAGATTTAATCTGGCCTTTGATGTTTTACTGATGTCTTCCTCATTCTTCTCAAAAATTCTTTATAGTTTTTAGTGTCCCAACCTTACACATAATTTGTTAATCATGCATATTTCTATTTTGCGGTCTTTGATTTATTTACTTATCTAGCTGCTTTTGAACTCATTATCATCTTGTCTCAGGCTGCTCAGTGCTAAAATTACAGGCATGTACCACCATGCCCTGTCTCTTTAGTGTGTGTGTGTGTGTGTGTGTGTGTGTGTGTGTGTACAGGTGCTCTTGGAGGCCAAAAGAGGGCATCATATCCTCTAGATACATTTTGCTATTAGTATTACATCTAGCTATGAGTACCTTCATGTAGATCTTAGGAATTAAACTCAGATCCTCTGCAAGAACAGCCAGTGCTTTGAACCACTGAGTCTTGTCTATAATCCCATCTTCAATATTTTTAAGAATATTTTTAATTGTTTTTGAGTTGTTTGTTGATAATTGTGGAAATATGGTTTTATGATTGACCTCGTACAAAATGACATTGATGGCTGATTTATTAGTTCTACTTTCTTTTTATTCCCAATGCTTTGTAATTTTCTCAATGTATGGTGAGCAAATGAAGATTGGGTTCATATGCCTTTCAAAAATGTCTATTTATTATTCTTGTCTTATTGCATTGGCTAGAAGAGTATGATCTTAAATATAGTATGTTGACTGCCTTTCCTTCTTCCCAATAAATGAGGCTCATTTTATCACTAAGAATATTTGCTTCTTTTTTCCCTTCCCTTTTTTATTTGCCAAAGAATGTTTATTCTTCCTTATTTCTGATTTGCTATGAGACTATCAAGAAGTAATATTAAACTTTTGTTAAAGTTCTTTTCTGTTTCTACAGAGAGTCTTACACTTCCCTTCCCTTTATTCCGTTAATGGAGAACTGTATCGATAATTTTGTTCTTGCTGTTTTGCTTGGTATCGACATGGTCTTACATTGGAACCCAGGAGGGCATTGAATTTGCTAGAAGCCTAGGCTTCCCTGGAGCTTATGATCCCCTGACCTCTAGAATGCTAGAATTAGAAGCCTGGATGAGCATGCACAGTCTTAGACCAGCAAACGTTACATCAACATTGCTTCCTGAACGGGCTCTAATTGTCATGATATATACTGTTTTGTTCTGGACCAGGAGTATTAGGGTATATTATAAGCCTTAGAGCAAACACACACACACAAAACACACAAGACACACACATATGAGAAAGAATAACAGGCATAGAGAATAAGGTAGCAATGAAGAGTGAATTGATTACTAGATCTGTCTCTCATCACAGCTTTCTCTTCTCTGGTACTTTCTCTTACAAGACTAATCCCAGCTGTCTCCTTCAGCCCCAGATCCAATCTCTGTCTTCTTAATTTAGCAAAGGCACCATGCTCCGCTGCAGTTACCCCTCCCCCACCACAATGCAAACTGCTTTCATGTAGAAAGCAGTGTGGTCCTAGGGTTCACCTGCTTGTTTGCCTTCCATCATGGACCATAGTCCTGTGCTGTCTCTTTTCTGGTGTCTGGAGTTCTGTCTAGCTTTCTAGCTGTTCGCAGGGAAGGGCAAGTTGGGTGCTAGTAACCACAAGATTGCCAAAAGGGAAAACCGCAAGCTGCTTGTCCTTAGCACTCTGTCTTGCTACACGTGTTCATGTGCACATGGGCAGCATTAGCACCCAGGCAGGCGGAGTTCCTTTCACCTTATCTGTTCTACACACTTGCTTAAAAAACAATTACCTGAGGCCTAGCTATACAAATAGCACTTGGTGCGATGAGAGCTTGGTTTAAAAATGAAACAAAACCTAAAACCCTCAAGCTTATGCAGCTACCCTTTACAAATCACTAAGAGGGAGCATCCGATTGAGAGAGGGGATGTGGAGCAAGCCAATTAGAGGTGCATACGCTAATTTAGACAAGCGGTGACAAAAGCAGTTTCTTAAAGATAAAAGTGTGAACAAAAAAGAAATCCACCACTTTGAAGTGAGCGCAGAGGGACAGAACAACATCATTAGCTAGGAGCATTTGGGGACAAGCAGAGGGCTCCAGCCTTGGATTCCCAGTGAACTAACTTGTCTGGTTAAGGATTCTATGATTAAAAACAAAAACTTTAAAAGCTGTTCCATTAGTAGGCTTCATTTACAAACTGTCAGCTACCGGGTCACTTTATCCACAGTCTGTTCGTAGTTTTTAGGAAAGGGCAAGTCCTCCCCTATGTTATAGTGTGTATTGGGGACATATGCTAATTGGGGGCTATAAATTCAGATGGAAATGAAGATTTTTTCATAAGACATTATAAAGCCACATGTTGATTATAAATAGTGCTGTGGTTACTTTCATATTTTGGATCTCATTATTCTTCCCTACTTTCCTGTATTTGAAGAAAAATGAGGAAGGAACTTTTCCTGTAATTCTCCATGTCTTTAATTTTTTTACTTCTTATTTCTAAGCAGCACCCATAGCTCTCAGCAGAGGCAATGGTACTTGTTCTAGCTTCAGAAGAGCAAAGACTTAAATTAAAAGTTACTTGACAGTCACACATTAATTTATTGTTTTCAACTTTTTTCCTCTGAAGTCAGGCATGGCAAGTGGATTCCATATTTGATTGGTGGTAAGCAAAATGAAAGATGCCTTTCTGGCTGCCATATTGTATTCTAAGTGGTCCTACCCCATCTAAAGATGGACGCTCCTGCAAGGGACATTGGCATCTCTACAAACCACCATACTTGACTCAAGAACTAGTATGATGTATATGACAGTATGACTGTTCCTAAAACGAGTTGACAGTGATTCCATCAATACTGATAATGGCAAAAATAATGTTAGCCCATAAATCATAGATTAGTCAGGAAAATACAAATTAGTTTCTGGTATCTCACATAGGAGGGAGTTTAACACAAAAGGTTTGATTGTTGAAAAACCATGGAAAATGCTAAAGGACAGAAGACCAGAAGAAGCCAGTCCCATGTCAGCTTTGCCACTAGAGCTACAAAGTTCAAAGACCTGAGAAAAGCTGAAGCTGGCGCCAGTTGCCTGACATACTGAAGCACCCACACTTCATACAGTCAGTCTGTCAGTCAGCCCTGGCTAAGTCAGCCCTGGCTAACAGACTCAGGAGGAGACTCAGGTCACTCGCAGTTTGCTTGTCTTTCTACAATACATTCCTTTCCTTTAAACTCATGTTCTTGTTGTTGTTCTGACACACAAATCCGTGCTTTTCATAGGCTTTTGCTGAATCATTTCCTCTTGTTTTTGAATCTGAGATTTGATTAAAAAGAATCAAGCAGGCTTGTATGTGCTTTTCCATCCTATGCTAAATCAAATACATTAGTATGCATCTACTTTTAGGGTTAAAAAATGTGATTTTTTTTGCTCTTCAGTAATTTGGCTAAAAGTAACTAACTTAATGTGAGGTTGGCTACGATTTCTTGGCAAATGCTTTACATAGTTGAAAACTCCTGCGTGGTGAGAAAAAAAATGTATGCTTCAAATTGTTTTAAGAGTAATGAAATATTTAAGAGTAGTAAAAACAGTAATTAATAAAGTTGGTCCAATGTTACATTTTTAAAATGCTTAAATATTTATGGAGTTCAGTTTTCTTTTTGGAACCAATACTAGTTTTATTTATTTAGTTTTAGGTCTAAACACTAAACTTTGGCTTTCAAGTCCTAGATGGCAAAACCAACCGGAGCCCTGTATAGTCAAGTAATAGCTCACTTGCCTGAGTGTGGGCATGGCCAAAATGAGCTTCCTAACGGGTGCAACTAATGGGTGTGGAGACACATGCTGTTCCCACCATATGGACAGCCCACTGTTATCCAAGTCCCCCCGCTTCCCCCACTGCCATGCTGTTTGAAGTTTACCAGATCCCATGCATGCAGAGGGCATTGCTAAAACTCTGTGCACCGATATAAACTCTTTAAATACATTCAAACACCTTCTATACTCTAGACATTATAGGGGTCTCAAAGAGATATTTAATATCATTGTACCCTTCCCATTTGCCCTTCCTTCCTTCCTTCCTTCCTTCCTTCCTTCCTTCCTTCCTTCCTTCCTTCCTTCCTTCCTCCCTCCCTTCCTTCCTTCCTTTCCTTCTCTCTTTCTTACGCTCTTTCTGAGACAGGACCTGATCTAGCTTTACAGACACATGCCACCTCACTTTGCAGTGTCACCTTTATCTTTAAGACACATCTGAAGCTCCCTTGAGAGGTTTAGTGTAAGGGCAGATGACATTCCTTATTGAATTTCATTTACCCGATCCAAAGTTCTATAGGTAGCTTTTTAAGTGTAAATATTTCAAGCTTGTTTCCACGGGGTTTTTTTTTTAATATAATGCTCAATGAATCTATGAAGGAAGGAATCTGAGGTGATGATAATTTAGTGCTATGCTACAGCATGTTTCAGGAGGGCAAATGTCTGGATACACCATCTTACGTCACCCACACAACTGCGGGGCAAGAACAGAACTAGTAATAATGTCTCCACTTTAAAGATAAAGATGTAAGACTACAAGAGTCTCCAGAGAGGCAGTCAGACCTTGGGCATCCGAGCTTAACAAGTCACCCTCACATTTCTGCCCCAGGTCTCAGAATTTTAAACTGGAGACAGACAGAATGGTTACAATTAGCAAGTTGGCTAATTCGGCAGTGAGTGTAAATGAGAGTTATAGATAAATGACATTTAGTGACATTAATTAACTGATTAAATTAAACCTGATATTTTAATCAGAATTTGTTTGTGCAAAGTGTTAGATAAAATGAAATGTGTTTTAACCTAGTTACTTAAAAAAAAAATCCAGTTACCATAACAACTTCATGTGATTTCAATTAAAGGTGGTCTTTCCTTCATATTATTTTTAGAACTTGAGTTGCCATAACAACCAGATGCAGTGTATTTGATCAGTTAAATCATTCCCAAAGAGTTAAGAAAATATGGTGTCTTTTAGAAACAATCACAATATGATAAGTGGAGCATCAGGAGTAAATGCCCAAATGGTGAGGCAGACTCTATTTTTCAAGGAGCTCACATGTGAAATAAAAGGCCAATGAATCTTCCTTTGTATGCTAGGCTCATGATGTTTCTCAGTTTCAGAAATCAAAATGAGATTATTTATCAATTGGAGGAAAGTGGAGATGTCAGTTTCTGGGGTAATATGAATTGTCAGGGCCACAAAGAGAAATGATGTAAATGATAAATTCACTTTCACAGTATTTGGGGGAAATTTCTAAAAGCAGCGTTTCTTAAGCTGGGGGTCAGGGTGGAGGTGGGGATTTGGTTTTATACAATTTATAACACAGGAAAATGGTTGGTAATTTCTTCCCTGTTCCCCTCCCCCATGGAGAACTATTAAAGGGGTCTGCTCCTGTCAAAAAAAAAAAATCTGATTCCAACAACCTCAAGAGCCAGCAGATCCTAAACACACTGTATTAGAAAGCTAAGCCACAGGGCTGGGGAGACTGGTCAGTGGGTAAAGTGTTTGCTGCTCATCTGGAAGACCTGAGTTCCATCCATCCCTCCTACCACCTAGGAGCCAGCTTGCCACATCTGTCATCCCAACCCTGGGGGTGCTGGTCAGAGGTGAATCCACAGGTTTGCTAGACAGCCAGGCTAGCCCCAAGAGAAGCTCTGGTTGAATGAGAGGCCCTGTCTCCAAAAATAAGATGGAAAGTGATAGAGGAACACACTCAAGGTAGACCTTGGGCCTCTACATTTCCCAGAACTCGCATGTACATGCATGCACTCTTTAGGAGAGGATGGAAGAGTGACAGTATACACACATACACACTATACACACCATACACACTGCACACCACACACACACACACACACAAATGTACACACTCTTTAGGAGAGGATGGAAGGGTAAAAGTATACATACACCACACATGTGCGCACACACACACACATGTTAACATACAAACTCATACATGTACAAGTATGTACTTTTTAGGATAGGATGGAAGGGCAAAGACATATGGAAAGAAGAGGTGGGAGATGGGTAAGAAAAACCTTCTCCTAGGTAACCATTTTTCTCTGGTAAGTTGGTAAGGAGGAAGTAGGTATAAGTTAAAAGTGCTCATGGCTATCTGCTTCCAATCACATGACAATATTTCAGACATGCTGATTCCAAATGAGCAGGAACGTATGGTCCAGAAAAAATCCCCCATTTTTGGAATCCAAGTCCTCACCTGTTTGAGGTCAATTGGCCCTTCTAGGCAGAAGTCTCACATTAGTTAATAGGCTACTGTCTACAATGAACAGGAGATACATCTGGCTGCTCTGAACGGGTGGGTCAGGCTGCCCACTAAGTGACAAATAAAGATGGCCTCTGCCTGGGATCGCTGTCAGCCCATAAAATGCAACAGAGAGCCATGATCTTGCCCACAGCCTGGCCGCAGAAGCAGGGGATGAATTGTAGGAGTGTCTGCTGTGGATTCTGGGTTTAATTATAGACCTCTTGCTTAATGAGGTTTGCAGGAGGAGGAGGAGGTGGGGGATCGGTGTGCTGGTGTGGCTGGGGGTTATTTAATTAAAAAACAATAAAGCTGCCAGCTGCCACTGGTTAACGATCTGGAACCCACCTCTGCTTCCTCCTAGAAGAGAGCCCAGCACAGAGAGTCCTCGCTAACTGATCTGTACTATGCTAAGGTTTCCTTGGTGCCCTGACTTTAGGCACCTTTTTCCAGCCCAGGCTCTCTGTGACTGCTCTACACAGTGTGAACAGTTGATTCTAGAATTAAAGAGGAACCACAAGGCCCATTACAAAAGGCAAACCAACCATCCCTTTTGCCCCTTCCTCCAGCGGCTTGTTTGGGGATTGAAAACAAAACAAATCAAGACCTTTCTTTGGAAATGGTCAGAGGCAAGAGCTGGATTGGATTGACAGATTTGTAAAAGGTGGCTTTCCATCTCCCTTGCACACCCTGCCAGCCTAGGGACATAAAGAAGGAGGACCTCCTAGGCTGCATAGAGCAGGGTGGGCGTCTGATGTCAGAATGGCTGCCAGCCCTGAGTTTTCAAGGCTTGCTTGCTTTCAATATTCACCTAGATAAACTGTTTTGTTTTGTATTTAAAAAAAAAAACATATAGCTTCTTTGGGGATTATAAATAAATTAGCTTTTGTATCTATGATTTTAAAATGTCTATGAGGAGATTGTTAAGATTAGAGAAAGGCCCTCTCCATGAGGAACACTCGCCCTTTGACATAGTTCCACATTGTCTACCAAGGACCAACGCAGGCCTAGGACCCCCTTTCCAAACACCTGAGACGCAGCAAGGGCACACAGACTCAGAGTGTCTGGAGGGCACTGATGAGTTGTGGTATTAGCCGCTGTTGACCCACAGTCATGGGTCTTGAACCAAGAAGTCTTCCCTTGCTGCTTAATAAGGCTCACATACAATCTTCAAGAGGAGCTTTAGCCTGGGCCTGTCTGAGGCTTATGAAAATTCCCATTCTGGGAAACTCCTCAGGCAAGACAGGCCATTGGTCACCCCATCTGAAGTACTTGGTTTATACTGTTTGTACCTCTCTTGGACAGTTCAGCGAAAACCATCCCTATCTAGACTTACCATTAATTAGTTAGGGGTAACACATCTTGGGATTCCCTGCATACAGCTTAGCACTGTGTCCTCAATTTACCCTTCCAGAGCACCTAAGAACAGGCTGAACAGTAGGCTATTCTCTCTCAGCCTCCAGTCATTTTGTGCCCTGTGTAATAGTCTCAGATGTCTGAAAGCCCCTGTTCTGCAAATTAAGATTCTCCCTTGACTTTCACAGGCCCTTTTAAGTCCACCAATTGGACTGGCCTGTGATTAAATCATCTTTGTAATTACATCTTATTTGCATTTCTAATGTACAATTTGCATGTCAATGGCTTATGCCTAAATCAGATTGGCTCATTTTGTCCATATTATCTGGAGGTGGGGGTGAGGCAGGAGTCGGGGACTGACTTCTTGTTCTGACCTTGTCATTTATGTCTGTGGTTTTCTTTTCTGAAGGATGGAGATGGTGTGCTGGGTTGAATTGTGTCCTTTGAAAATTATTCAGTGAGGCCTTAACCTCCAGTACCCCAGAATACCTTCCAAATAAGGTAGCCTTATTTGGAAATAAGTTAATTGAAAACACAATTGGTTAAGTTAGGATCAGGCTATGCTCTTCTGACTCAAATTCATCATCTTGAATGAAGGTGCACACCTAGCTCAAAGTGGCAGCGTCCTTATGAAAAAGGAACTCTGAAGATGGACACACGTACAGAGGAAATGCCTGGGAAGACTTGGGTCAATAAGTCAAAAACCTATCAGAAGATTGTCCCCAATGGCAGTGAGAAAGAAATCACAATGGAAGATCATTCTCTAATACCCACAAAGGCAGTATGGCTGTCCTGAAAACTTGAACTTGGATTTTCAGTTTTCACATTGAGACTTCTATGCAGAAATTATTTCCGTTAGCAATTCTGTTTGCAATATTATTATATAACAACATTATATACTAACTATATATTAATTGCATAGTAACACTAATTACATAATAATAATAGCACTTGTTGGGAGCATGAAGGTCCTTGTGCCCACAGATCTCCAGGGAACCCAGGAATATTAAGCACACAGGAATCTCCTTTCAAAGGGAAAATATATAACCTGTTTTTCCAGAAAGCTGGGAGTCAGATGTGATTAATAGCCTAGTGATCTGTGTTATCTGTTGGGCCAGGCCATATCAAGCTCCTACAACCAGGACCAGAGGTGGCTAGTAATCTTAATGACCCTTACAGCTAGGGTCTCCCCCAAATTCCCACCACCAAGACTGGAGATACATAACTGTTGAAATGACTCTTATATTATCTGTATAGCCAGAGGTTTCTCTAATCTCCCAAAACCAGGAGCAGAAATGGCTAATAGCCCAAATGACATCTATGCTACCTATATGGCCAGATCCTTCCCTGGACCCTTAGGCTAGTACAGGAAGCATATTTCTAGAACCCATCTTCATGGAAGAAATGACATGGACCCTGAGTTGGGCTTGAGTGATCCCACCTCCTTGGGCCCAGAGGATTGTATTACACCAGGAAACTTTTTTTTTTCCAAAATTGTACTGTGTCTTAAATATGCTTACAATAAACCACCTGATATCAGACTCCTTAGAAGTCTCCATCCAGGCTGAGGAAGCACCTGACCTGAGTTTTCATTCTCTTCATTCATCTCTTCTTTACAGTTTGCTTCCCTGCCTGACATCTGCGGAGACCCTCTCAAACACTGACTTCAGAAGACTTTCCTGATGAATAAACAAGAAGTTTTTTTTTTCTTCTTCTTCTGTAGATGTGAAAGTATCTGTAGCTACTTAGGAATCATTAATGAATAATAGGAGAAACAGTAGAGGGATCCGTGGGTTGCCAGAAAAGTTTCAAGCCCAGAATAACTGAATATGATGGCTAGTCCTGATTGACAGCTAGATTGGGGACTTCTAAAGCACACTGGATATGTCTCTGAGGGTGATTTCAGACAGCACTAACCAAAGCACAAAGACATGTCCTATTGTAAGTGGCACAGTCATCTCGTCAGCTAGAACACAAGAAGAAATGAAAAAGCTCTCAGCCATCCCTGCTTCCCCTTCGCCCATCTCCTGCTTCTCCTTTCTTTAGACACCAAGTTTTAAACTCCTCTTTTCAGCACACCCTCACAACCAAAATGGTCCAGAGACCATGAGCTCAGATAAAGCTTTCCTCTTTCAAACTGTTTTTCTTGGGTATTTGTTACAGCAATGAAAACTGTAATACCCAGCCAGACAGTGGTGGCGAATGACATTAATTCCAGTGCTTGGGAGGCAGAGAGAGCTGGATCTCTGAGTTTGAGTTCAGCTTGGTCTACAGATTGAGTTCCAGGATAGTCAGGCCAACACAGGCTAAACCCGGTCTCAACCTTCCATATCATACCCCCCACCCTCCAAAAAGAAAAAAAAAAAGAAAGAAAGGAAAAAGAAAAGTCTAACACCCAGAGTGAGGAGTCAGACTCTTTTCTGCTCTAATTTATATGACAACTGCAAATCACATCCAAGTTTCATCTCTTTGATCCTCATTGCATCCCAAATAAATGGACTTAGTAGTAAAACTCAGTAAGATGACTAAATAAGAGAAAGCAGGGAAGCACAATGGGCAGCCTCGCAACCTGGAGCCACATGGCCTTTACCTTGCATCATGGAAGGCATGGAATGCAACCCCTGTTTCTGTTTCTCCACCTTTCCTCCTGGCTGTCATCTGAGACCAAGAGCTGAGAGAGCTGACAAATGGATGGGGCTTGAGGTCTTGCCAACTGTTTGGTGGGGAAGAGGGACCATTCAGACCACTCCCTCCCTCCACTGCTCACAGACACTCCCAATCAGAGCAAGTTCCTTGTTGTTTTTCCTGGAGATTAACAGAGCTATGACTCTAGTGGTTCTTAGTTTAAAGACTCATTCTTTTGTTTTGCATAAGAAACAATTTGATAGCCATAATTATTCCTGCAAACCCAATTGTTTTAACAGAATTAAATATGTCTGTAGTTGTATTTCAGTGGGTCAATGTATTTGCTACACTATCAAAGCCACTTATCCCCCTTGCCATGTTGAAGAAAGGAACAATGGAGTGCCAGATTGCAGAGCTGAGGTTTTGGTTAAAATTCACTGTGAGCAGGCAAATTTGGTTTTGAGAAAGCATAGGGTTGAACCAATTACACCCAGGAAGACTCTCAATTCCAATTACCACTCAACCATCTTCCAAGACTGAGCATAAACTCATTGAAATATTTGCTTGAAAATGAGAATCTACAGCCTTAAACTATGAATGCCCTTTTACCCAATGACTCTATTTATAGACATTCATCTTAAGGAAATACTCAAGTGTACAGTAATGTAATGATTTGCATAGCAAGCGTATTCTGTGGAGATTATTTATAGTTATTCTTTTTAGCAAAATCCTAAATTTCGATAATAGACAATTAATTCAGTGAAATATGGCTCATCTCTATAATTACACAGGGCCGGTGACCATTTAGCTGAGGCTTCCCTGTCACATTATGAAAGCCCAGTGAGTTACGGCAGCAGTTCCGTGAGTAATTTGCCATCTCTCCATCTCCTCCCATCTTCCTCTGTTTTCTATGGTGTCCTGCATTACAATGGACTCTACAGCATGGAATTACCTGGAAGGAGCAACAGTCTAACAGAAAGTGAAGGCTTCCCAGGGGCACTCCCTGTCTTGGCTTAGCTTTTCTCCCTCTCTCTCTCTCTCTCTCTCTCTCTCTCGCTCGCTTGTATCTCATCAATCCAAGCCTCTAGTGTGGCTATTTCATCACCAGGAAGAACTTTCTGAGATTTTAGTTGGAAATATTAGTGATAGAATTCCAACCCTCCTTTTCTTAAAACTGTGATAAATACTCTCCTAAAGATGAATCTGCATTATACCTGTAAAGCACACCTCAAAAGGCCCAGGAACCATCTGCCAATGACTATGGATGCTGTGTATACAGAAGTGTGCTACCCTTGCCTATATGATCTTAGAATGAAGACTAAATGCAGTTGTTAACAATTGGTCATCATCCCAGAACAGGATTTTTCAACCTTGGCTCATTGGACCAAATAATTCTATGTTATGATCAGCTGATCTCTACAATTTAAGATGTTATTCACCTGTCCCTGATTTCTATCTATAAATGCCAGGTTCTCCCTTATAGTTGAGGAAGCTAAAATATGTCATGGCCAAATGCTGCCTAGGAGATGAAATTGTCCCAGGGGGAATCATTCTAATAGGTTTTTCTTATGGCAGTTGCATTGTGCTTTCTCAACTCAGAAAAGCTAAGGCTAATTCTCCCCCAGAATCTTCTCCCTTGGATGGTACTAGGTTACAAACGGGCATGAGATGGGATTTTGGATGAAGCTCCCATTGGTTGTGCTCTGCATTTGTTCAGTGCAGAATACAAAGTACCATGACAAACCATGCTCATTGTTATTCGTTATGGGCTTACCTTGTGGACATGGATGGAACCCAAAGCAAGCTCCTGATAGCTACCCCTTATTCAAGAGCTGAGTCATGGGTAAAGTGCACCATATTTATTTCTTGATCACTGGTCTCTTCATGCTCAGCAGAAGATGCAGAGTGCACAGCTTGCATGGGTGGCCTAGTGAGCCCCCATGACTAAGTTCTGTCATAATCTAAATGAGTCCTTTAAGTCTGTGCCACTCATGTCAGTATTCCTTCAAGTTTGGCCACAGGTGGGAATTTCAGGTTGTAGCAACATTTTGGAAGAATACCAGGAGACGTTCCAATATTTATCCACCTGTAGATAATCTAGGACAAACTTGGTGTCTTGTCAAAGGCTGCTTTGGAGCTGGGTAGAACGAAGTCAGCCTAAGCCGATGAGATGTAAGAAGAGGCTTGCTTATTGTTCTTGAAAATAAGGACTCAGTCCATCTCTATGCCACTCGATAAATACAAACTTGTGGCATATCAGTTCGTGCTGGTAGGTGTCTTGTGACAATGTGAGGAAATAGCATTAGGATAAAACAAGGTCAAAAGAAGACAGCCCAACCCTGGAAATATCTGCATTGTAGAGTCAATCATTGCTGAAGCTTTCCCTATTGCTTGAGATAGTCAAATTTCCTTTTGCATAAGATAACAAATGTCCCTTGATTTAAGCCAGTCTAGCTGAAATTATTATATTCTTTAATTAATTTATTATTTTTACTTGTTTTGGGGGATGCGAGTGTGGGTGTATGCATGCCATGATGCACATGTGGAAGTCAGAGGACACTTCTTGAAAACTGCTCTCCTATGATGGATCTTACAGAACCTGGAGGCTGTAATCAGGTTGTCAGACCCATGCACAAGTGCCTTTACCCACTCAGCCATCTTGCTGGTCCTTGTTATAGTTTTGAAGTAACTTTAGAGTGTGATTTAGACCCTAGAAACAAATTGTAATTACATATTAAATGTGTCTTATATGCATATACATATTAAAGATGATTTGTCTTGATTATCCTGAGATGAATCTATTCATTTTTCAACTGTACTAGAGGGTTTCTACTCATCCCAGAATTATAAGGTTGATTGGTCTAACTTTGCTATCTGAAAAGTAAGAAAGAGAGGGCAGCCAGGTCTGCCTGAGCTCTTTCAGTTCCTAACTTGACATGCTTCTGAATTAAAAGTGAAAGCCACAGAAAACTCAGCAAAGGTACTGCCTGTGAAATTAAGGTAAATATCGCCTTTCCACTAGGGCTAGGAGCTATCCATAGTCCTGGGCCACACCATGGAAACAAGCATTCAGTAACAGAGGTAGCCAGTGAAAAACCCTCTCTGGAAATTCAGGGAATTCTCCTAAGTGTGTCTATGCTTTTGGCTAGTCTACATTCTTGGATACAGAGTGGGGATGCCTGTGTTTGGCTTCTCAGGGTAGGAGAAGGAAGATGGAAATGGCAAAGACATGGAGGGGCTGCTGTTGACAAAGCAAGCTTGTCTCCAAGGTGAGTGAGGTGGTGAGGAGATGGAGTCCTGGCTGGGTTTTATCTTCATTTGCTCTGTCTGCCCAGAACATTTATTTACACTGGGACACAACGGTCATGGTCCTCAAAAGTGGCCTGATGAAGGATCTCAGAGTCAGACAAAGCCTTGCACTTTAGTAGAAAGTAGGTGTGGTATACACAGTCTTATTGTCTTCTCGATGAAATGAAAATGAAAGCTCTCACCATGCATTGTCCAGAAACTAAGTAAGGACTTTTCTTTTCTGTCTTCTCTTCTACTTCCTTCCTGGCTTCAGCTGACCCGTCCAGCCCATTACTTCTTCCTTACAGCCACTGATCAGATCCTTTAGTTTAGCTAGAAGGCCAATGCTATTTGAAACTGCACACACTCTGGGAAAAAAAATGGATGCACTCATATCAAGAAAGGCCTGTGGCCCAGGTTCTGAGGAAACTAAGAATATTTCATGATTCTCTAGGTAGAGGGAGAGACATAGGTTGCCATTCCAGGATACCTAATTCTCAAGGAAGAAACAGAGCAACAGGGAAAACTTCCATCCCATAGATCTCTTATGCCTTTCCCATGGTTTCATGCCATGCCTGACTCAGACACCTAAGCCCTATGTTTCAACCCTGGTCACACCAATGATTGTCAAGTTCACTCACAGACTAATGGCTTTAAAGAAGTATAATATACACATGGCTGTGATCCAGCAGCCCTGAGCTTAATCTTGCTCTTGTGTTGATTAACTGTGTGACTTCAGATAAACCATTTCAGCTCAGTTTCCTTCAGCACCTAATTGGGGGGATTATCTCGCACTGTCTCAGATCCAATATCATCTGTGGGGAGAGGTAAAATGAGAACATTATGGTAAGTGCCCTTCTCTGGCCCGTTTTAAGGATTCAACATCTTTTAGACCAGATAATCCCATGAAAGCCTCAGTTTCCTCCAGAGCCAGATGAGTGTGCTAACCCACATGGCTGAGGGGGAGCTTATATTTAGCTAATTGAATAGCATTATGTGCTTTGAAACTGTCCCTGCATTTCAATAAACCTGTTTCTTATAAAGAAAGAAATGTATATAATCATTCAAAAATGCACTGTATGAAAGCAGCTGCCTTTAGAATATTTCTGCAGAGACACCAATTGTTTGGGAGTTGGGATAAATTTTGCCAATTGTGAAAAAAAAGCAAAAACGAGAGAGAGAGAGAGAGAGAGAGAGAGAGAGAGAGAGAGAGAGAGAGAGAGAGAGAGAGAGAGAGAGATGAGAAGCACAAATATATTGACAGATGAAAAGAACAAATGTTTTTGTTGCGTGCGCCTCGCAGAGGTGTCACACACACCAAATGATGACATAACTGCTAGGGAAATAGCTGCAGCTGTTGCCTTTGTAAAGTGATCCACAACAGCACACTTAATGGCCACAGTACCATGTCCACATCACTTCATACAACGAGGATGGCTTAGTCCTGTGCTGCATGAGCTCTGAGCCAAACGTGGCCATGTCACAGCAGCAGAATCAGGCTCTTCCTGTGTAACATACCAAAATCCCTCTTAAACAAAGCAAGCATGTGACTCTGCTGATGAACAGGGAGACCCCTCGATGCACTGCCAAGCGAGGGCACAAGGTAAACCCTCCGCATGCTGTCCAAGTTTCCACGGGCTTATAAACCACTAGTGGAAAAATTGGATTTTGGTGAACAAGGAAGATGCAGCTGGGCTTTATGCATTCACCCACGTCCTCATTCATTTGTCTCACAAATAGTTCTTGTGTGCCAGACACGGGATATATGCAGAAATATAGTAGAGAGCTCAGCGAGGCAGGCAGACACTGAACAAATAAAAGAACAACGACTTCATTGCAACTGTAAAAACTTCTTTGACAAAGAACTGGCTGCTACAAACGTACGTTACATATTATATTTTCTCTTTGAAAGCAAGCTGAAATATACAAGCTCGTAACCACTATATGCTTACGTTGAATAATAACAAGAGACATGGGAGCTAGTACCTAGAAAGCTAGGAGTTCCATGGAGGGTTTCTAAGACTCATTTTTTTAATGATGTATTTGATAACATGTTCCTGTCATTGAGTATTCAGAATGTGTCAAGGGAAGTGCCAAAACCGTCTTCTTCGTTCAGCAAGCCGTAAAAGCTAAAGGTAATTGTAGATAAGGTAGGAAATCCCTTTCAATATAGACGCGTGCACACACCTCTGTAGTAGAGAAGGTTCATGGCTAAGACCATGAGCTCTAAGACCATCCCATGTGGGTTCAAGTCAGCTTTTTCCACTCCCTAGCTACAGAAGACAACTTTCCCAAACTCTCTGAGCTACCATTATAAGGTGGAAATGACTCTATTACTTTCCTAGCAGGCCACTGCAAAGATGCAGTAATCAAGTACAGATGAAGCTTCAGACAGCATCCAAGTCATAACAAATGCTGTGGGAATACTTTGTCCTTGCTATCCTTAGGAGTGGTCCCTACACCTTATTATTCCTCCAGCTAAGATAGTATGACCTTTCTAACTATTCATTTTTTAAAATTATCTGGAACACACACACACACATCCTTGCCTTCAACTTCAGATTTCCTCTGCTTCTAGATAAGAAAATCTCTTGACCCTTGGCCTTTTGACTGGTCAAAGCTTCCAGGACAAAGGCACCTTGGGATATTGTGTAAGTGTCGTTTACATGTTTGAAGAGATAAACTCAAGCAGGAGACTACTCCAGCTAGGCCTTGCCCCATGTCTTAGCCTTGGGGGGACCTTCAAAGAATGAAACCAGTGGAAAGGTCAAGTATGAACATAAGCATCCTTTGTCCTCGAGGACTGAGCTGTGGTGCACTAAGCATCCAAGCTGGAGAGATAACCTTCAGAAAGTCAGATAGGTGGTCAGGTATTTGGCCCTTGGCTTTCCCTGTTTGTGGATGCTCAAGGGCATCTTTGGTGTCTTGAAGGCTTTTAAAAGAGCAAGCGAGGAGATTTCCGGGATGAGGGTAGAGTTGGTTTTGCTGAGCTTGCTGATTTGTGTATTCTCCAGATCCTCTAAACAAGCAGGCTGTGAATGAAAACAACTCTAAAGATGGTTAATTGTGTATGCAGTAAATACAGTTTATTCCTGAAGAAACAGTTTACCACTTATGCACTGAGGGAACTGAACAGGGAGAGTGAGGGTTAGGTCCAAGGAAACGTCATTCAAGTGCTGAAAGGGCAAATAGAAGCAACTTTAGTTTGGCTTTCCATAAATCCACACTCTCCCCCAACCCGTCCTTCTGCACGTTTGCAATGAACTCTTCCCTAAGAGAACCGTCCGTCTCGTAGTTTGTTAGCCATTTAGCTATTTTTCAACATTATTTTTAAAGCTGACCTCTGACCTCCTGGCAGCCCTACAAAATAAGTGGGTAGATTCATCACCCGCTCAAGGAAAGTTCCAGGAAGAAGTGATTAGCTGAAAAATGGGCGATAACTATGCTGCAGACTCAAGTTCTCCAGTGCCTTGCACTTTCCCTTCCAAGTGCACCAGCCCTGGGAGAGTCTGCTATGTCTTGTGACTCAGGAGGAAGCCTCCAGTGGGAAAAGGCAGCAAGCAAAAAAAGGTTTCCCACCCATGTGCTGCATGCTAAAATCCACCTTTCTTTTTCATCGCTTTTGCTCTTGGCTGCCTAAGACAAAGGTACGCATGCTGGGCAGCCTCCTACTTCCCTGTGGCTGAGATGCCTGGCGATGCTTCGTGCCTATCAGTGATGGCATACATTACCTCTCACTGCTGTTCTGGAGATGGTGCCAGCTGCTTTCTAGTGGGGATCCGGGACTTGTCTTACAAAACACTGCCTTCACCCTTTTCCTGCACTTATTTAGAAAATATTTGTGCGATTGGCTGTGCTCCCTCTGTTTTAGAATACTGTACACGGGATGCTTTCCTAGCTTTCCTTTGATAATACAATTGATGTGAGATAGCTGCTACTCAGAATAAGGGAACGTTGATAATTTCCTTTACAAGAATGAAAAAAAAAAAAAACCTTACAGGAAGTGGTGTCTTTTTTCAGTAAAACAAACTCCCTGAGCACTGGGGATAAAGAGACCACCTGAGAGAGCAAAGCAAGACAGGTCACGCTGCCCTCTGCATTTGCTTCCAGGACCACATTCTGTTATAGAGGTAATGTTCCTTGCTGTGACTTTGTGCCATGACTCAAATTCATCCCAGGGTTAGGAAACCGGACTCTAGTTTGCTGTGAGTCAAATTCTACAGCAAGGGTTTCTCCTGCAGATCCAGCCTAAGACTCTCTACACCTGCCCAATTGGCCCAGAATATCCTGTGCTGGGCACAAACACACCTCTCAGCATAACAACAGGCTGAAGCATCAGAGGGAGCAGGCGGGGCACCCTTCCACATAATCTCGCGTCCACTCAAAGCAGGGTGTTTCTCATTACAGTATCATGAAATGGGAATCTTTTCTTTCTTATGAATAATAAATAGACGCCTGGAAACTAAAAGAATATGATAGGATTCTGCCAGTGGAGCTGACATTTAGAGAGCAGAAGTAGCAGAAGCAAAATTATTTTTTAAAAAATCAGTATGCTTTGTGAAACTTTCCATATTTTTAATTCACTTGCAACAGATAATTAGCTCATATATTTAAATTGGCCTGCTGAATTTTATTCAGCGATTTTTTTTA
The DNA here is from genome assembly GCF_978045245.1 of Mus caroli. Lineage (NCBI taxonomy): Eukaryota > Metazoa > Chordata > Mammalia > Rodentia > Muridae > Mus > Mus caroli. The sequence continues at coordinate 58,306,561 of NW_028227256.1, forward strand.
AAGAGATCGCAGGCTATTTTATTTGTGCATTAGTTAAGCTGCTATACAGTATACAGAGACAACCTCAACCCCCACAACTCTGGTGTCTCCTTAAGAGACTGCTTAGGGCTCCATTGCTTGGCAAATGATCCAGATAGCGTTCTCTCAATGCAGACGCATCATTTTTCCAGCAAAACTTAAACTTATTTGAAGGAAGAGAGGGGGCGGGGAGGTTGTGGTTGAAAGATAAGGGGGTCAAGGGAACGAGCTGCGGAAGGTAGAATTTTCGTTGGCCGAGCTCAGGTACAAAGTGGGTGGTGGCTTGAGTTGCCTGGGCAGGAGAGTGCTATGCGTGACAGAGGGACCTTCTGGGCAGGAACTCTATTAGGAATAGAGGCATCCTGAACGAGGGGCCACTGGAAGCAGCATTTCGCCCTTACTATCCAGTTTCAAACTCAGTGCTTTATTTAACTTAAAACAGCATCTTTGCAGGGCGGTGGTGGCGCATGCCTTTAATCCCAGCACTTGGGAGGCAGAGGCAGGCAGATTACTGAGTTCGAGGCCAGCCGTGTCGACAAAGTGAGTTCCAGGACAGACAGTGCTATACAGAGAAACCCTATCTCGAAAAACCAAACACACACACACACACACACACACACACACACACACACACACACACACAGCATCTTTGTAGGGGAGAAAGGTAAATTTCTTCAACTTGATTGATTTGCTTATCTGAGCTCTTCAGGTGGTATAGGGCCCTTCTCCCTGTGTGGCCAGGGTTGCTTTTCAGTGTTGCCTTTGGTTAAGAGGTGCAGAGACCCAATCCTGAGGGATCACAGACACGGTGTGTCATTTTACTCATATGCAGACCCCTTTCTTTCTCATTTCCGCCCCTTCCTTTCCCTCATCAACTATGTATTTGTCCCGTATTTTCTGCCGCCCTAGGCTGGCCGGCCCGCTGGATTTGCTTTTCGCTTTTGGGTCAGTGTTTCCGGAGCCCCTCCCCTTCCGGAGCCCTTCTTCCCCCTCAGAGGAGAAAGCCCTGCCTGACACATTTCAGCAGGCCGGGCACATCATGAGGTTGTCTGTTTTAAGGGAGGGCGGGCAAGATTGTTTACTTTCTCAGAAGGCTAAACATCTCAGCTGGGAGTCCTTGACTGTGTGCTAAGGACACAGACAGAAAGTTCAAAGGGCATCAGAGAGTGCCCCTGCCACTGTGATTTGCATCTGAGTTCAATTCAACTCTGCTTTAAAGAGTCTCATTTGAATACACAGTACATTAGCTCCATCCCTGCTTCCTCTCCAATATGGGAAATACATTCATAGCTCAGTAACCTCTCCCCTGTCTAGTCCAGACAGCTGGGGAGAGGGTGGGCAGAGGGATCCAACAACTGCAGAGAAATTGTATTTCAAATGAATGTCTTGTCATCAGCTGCCTATGTATCCCTCAGCTGCACTCCAGGAAGAGATTTGCATATTTTTTTCTCCCTAATGGAAATACATATAGGATGAAGATTTTGTTTTGTCCATTTAAAAATATTGCTTTGCCCCGTTTGCTTGAGGGATTTCTAAATTCGTGATTGGGAGAAATAACTTGTTAGACTTAGGAAACTCAGAAGAATTTAGATGGCATGTCTGCCATTATCATCCGTGTGAAGAATTCCGCGTAGAAATTGCCTCCAGAATAGTTTCCTGCAAAAATTAATAAGTAGATTTATAATGTAAGGACATGTGAATGTAGCTATGTGAAGGACCACCGATCTAAACCAAATCAGCCTGCAGAGAGCCCTAAATTATGCAGAAGGCTGAAATGACATTACTCAAATTGTCTATTCCCTTTCTTTCCATCTTCATGGGGATTCATATATACTTGGGGATCACTGTATGTTTTCTTAACTCCTTGTTTCCGTTTAGTCTGGGAGAGGTTCACTGACGACTAGTGTATATAAGAAACATTATAATATAGATGCTTAAAACCTACATAGTCTTTTCCAAATTAATGACTATATGGTTAATAAGAACAATTAATGATACTAACAACATCAGTACACTAACACTACTAGTCCTCTAAGAACAAACAGGGCAGATCTTGCATATGTAATCTAGCCTTTTAGATATTAGTGAATTAACAGTGGGCACCTTAAGAAACTAAAGTCATCTTTTGTCTTTTAATTTTATTTTGTTTGTTTTCAACAGTGGTATATATTCTTAATTCTGTTTCACTATAACACTTTGGTAGTATAGCAGTTCCTACGAAAACCTGTAGCATCTCCTACTGACAATCGCTAAGTGTAATCTTTATCATCTGAAGGAAGATTTGACTTTTGTAAATAGTGAGCTATCTGAAAACAAGATAATTAGTCAAGGGCAGCTAAGGTTTAGTAGGGTCTCCCACAAGCATAGCTATGGCAATGTGAAATGTGTTCTGAACTTAGTTGATGTCCTGCTGCAAGCCACTAAATATGTAGAACTTCATACTGTCTCTCATAACAATCCGTACAATCCTCTTTGTCTTTAATTAAAGAAAAATTTTTAGAAGTTACAAAATCTAATCACTCAGTTGTGGGAAATAAAAAGGCCATAATATAATAATGAAATTTTATTTACTATTCTTGACTACAGAAGTTTAAGTAATTCAGTTTTTATTTTAGCTGCTGCTGCTGGGATTGTATGGATAGTGTGTGTGTGGGGGGGGAGTGAGATCACACAATCATGTGGGTACCTCGGTGTATATGGTAGGCAGTATGATTATGTATATGTTCACAGGATTTACTTATAGCATTTCTTCTTAGCTCTCGGCTAGTTCCCTTACTTTGAGACCAACTCTTCTACTTGGTATGAAACCACTGAACTCATAGGTGTGAAGCCCTAGAGCCATGCTGAGAGGCTGACATCTTCCTTTGGAGAAGTCAACAGTACAACAGTCACATCTGAGCCAAGGTGTAATGATGCAGTTGTCTCCTGGGAATATGCAAGTGGCACCTAAGCAATCTTTCAGTATTAATCTGTAACACAAGAAGTTGAAAACTAACGCTTCTGCGGGCATTCTGCATGAACTGGGGTGCCAAGAAACCTTGCCTATAAAGAAAAACTAGTAACAACACAGAAGACGTGAACACCCATAAAGATGAAATAAGGGAATTCCCCTCATGGCTAACGGCTCCATTTCCCAGTTAGTGAGTGGTCACTTCTGTGATGTCGCATCACTGTACTTATTTTACTTGAGTTACTATTGCATCCTTAAATAACATGTGACCATTTTCAGGCTTATTTATTTAGATAGGTTGAGTTTATTTTATTACTTTCAACTCACCAGATGGCACTTAACAGTTGATGCATGCAGAGTTACCCCAAGAGGAAGCTGTGTCTTTGCTCTTGAAACCCAGTTTTCTTCTCATGGGGATTTAATGAGAAAGTGATGCCTTGCCTCAGCCTCGGCCCTATGGATTGTGTTATCCGCCAACTTCAGATTTTCAGAGGATGCTAGCAGGAAGCTGGACTTCCTCTGAGGGTGGACAAGTGCAGGTAGTGGCCTCTGGATCACAGTCCATAATGGACCATTGTGGGGAGTGGACAGATGACTGTGGTCTTCATGGCCCTATACAAAGGAATTTGCCTGATGTTGCCCCAGGACGCCTGGGAAGAGGAGGTAGAACACTATCAGTAGCCTACATTCAACTCAGAAATAGCTCTCTTGTTACCTAGGCTACAAGATGAAAGTGCTAGCTGCGAGTGGAGACACTAGGCTCAGTACCACATCTTCAGGTTCACCCTCTCCCTCCAGCTCATCCAGTGTCACACTCTATAGCCTCTCCCACCACAGACATACATGATTTTTGCAAGTCCTTTCTCCTGTGTGGAAGGCGCTTCACATGCTACCTCTCCCCCAACTCCATCTTAGACTCCCAACCACTGGATCTAAAACTAGTCTGATTTTTGAAATCAGCTTCCAGAGCATCCTTTTGAAGGGCCCTTGCCTGGCTTTTTCTCTATCCAGAATGGTGCTGTTCTCTTGTTTCTCTGCACAGTCCCACACTTTATACATATTTGCATCTTACTGTCTCCACTGTCCTTGTTTTTCCCAGCATAATACTTTTATTGATTATTTGAAAATCTCACGTAATACACCCCAATCACACTCACTTCCAGTCTTCCCAGGTCTTCCCTCCACTCTTCTTATCCCCTCCCCAAATAAAACAGAAAAAGAAAGAAAAATGAAAAGAAAACAAACAAACAAACAAACAAAAATACTAGGAAACACAAGTTCAATTTGTGTTGCCCATATACTCACTGAGCAAATTCCCACTGGTCAGCCCTGTAAAAAACAAAACAACAACAAAAAGATCTGAGTCCTTTCCCACCCACACTCTGCTAGGAGCCATCAATTGCAGAGAGCTACACTTCATACATATCACAATTTTTAAGAGTTTTCTTAGATGGCTTCCTGTCTAGGTTGTTACTTTTTTGGGTGGGGTTCTTTCTTATAATGAGTCATGTATGTGAATCATGGGAAGACAAGAACCACATCTGTCATCTATGAATGTCTAGCTGCCCAATTACTGATCTGTAGCAGATGCTGTCAGAGGTAGGCCATGGATGGATGTGTTGATACATATAGAAAGAAGTGAACTGAAACTAGAAGGTCATTTTGTTTACTTGCATTTTAACTATATTGTCTCTGTTTCCCTAGAAGGCTAAGCAGATGTCACACCCTGGAGAGTGCCTTAAAACTGTTGTTCGGCCAGGACATTTATGCTTGTGCAGTGAGTTCTTTCTGGTCCTGAGAACCTTAATAGTAAATGAAAATGTTATCTCCCTCCACCCCCTCTGTTGATTTTTTTTCTTCTAAATATGACTGAGAGAGGTTTTGCATTGGATTAAAAACTCACAAACTGAGATGGGGCAAACATCAGCTTTGTTGTTGTTGTTGTTGTTGTTGTTGACTAGTATACACACAGCATCTGCCTACAGCCAGCAACATGTGTGATGACAGAGAAAAGGAAGGAGGGAGCAAAAACAGAAGGAAGGAAGACTAGTAACATGTTTTAAAAGGTCTTTTCCATATATTTATCAACTGTGTGTGTGTGTCTGTCTGTGTCTGTCTGTATGACTGTGTGTTCGTGTGTGCATGTGAATGCCATTAGTGCATATGCCCACTGAGACTGGGCCTCTAGAACTGAATTTATAGGCTATTGTGAGCTGCCTGACTTAGGTGCTGAGAACCAAACCTGGGTTCTATACAAGAGCAGAACATACTCTTAACTTCTGAGATGTTTCTTCAGCCTCAAAGGCAATTTTTAAATTACTTGAGAAAAACATTTTATCCTCTTAAGTAAATTACACACAGCAAAACCACAGGTAAGTGTGAACACACCCAGTGAAATACCAGTGGGATCAAGTGTGGTTCATGGCTCACTATCTATCATCCTTTATCAATGTGTTGGCAAAGGTTAGGGCTTAGGTGTTGGTATTAGGCCATAATAATATAACCACTATGGATGTTGGCTCTCTGCTTCCAACCCAGCTCCCAATCTTGAAGACACTGCCCTGGAATTGATGCTTTGATGTTGATTTCAAATGCTTTTTTAGTTACTACGTCTGAGTAACAGCCAACTCTGAAGCTTGCCTTTCTTTTTGGAGGGTATAGAGTTCAATAATGTTACTTCTGTTACTCTGACAATAGCTGGCTTATTCATAGCTGTTTTTATACACAGCCTTGTAACGCAGGAGCAGTGGGATTCCAACAGAGCTATGTATTTGTGAGAGAGCTTTCTTCTCTCAAAATATCTTCCACTTTTGTACCAGACTGGTATGACATTCTTTGGAACATATACCTACAAAGGGTATCTTTGAGGTTGAGACCATCCTCTTCCCTGATACTCTCTTTAATCTATAATTGTTTCCTACCTCACTTTTCGATTCTATATTGGCTTTGGAGCAATGATTTGAAAGTGGAAACTGTTCAATAAAATGTCACCACTCGACTTTTTTTCAATTAAGAGGTTTGTGGCAACTACAGATGCATTAAATCATGAAAAAGAATAATGTAAGTCTTAAGCTACGAAGGCAATGTGGAAGAAAATCTATTCTAAAACCTTAATTTTGCAATCAACTCTGTCCTTGAGAAGCAAAAGGACTTGTGTAAAATCACATTTGAAAGCCAGTGGCAAAGCTAAGAAAACAAAACAAAAAACAATAAACAAAAAAACAAAAAGCTGTCAGTCATTTTCTACGCTAAGTGTCATACTACACACTATGTAGGGAAAACATAGGTAGGGGTAAATAGTATATGGCATAATGATGGATGAGTCTAAGGTCACATTCTTCTTATTCCTTAGATGAAGATACTTAAGGCAAGAGCTGAACATACTTTCAAGTGGTAAAGAGTCAAGCTTTTGAATCCACTTGGCTTTCCATTCTAGGATTTGTTTACAACCTTTGGAAAATGGATTTCTGATCTTCGATGCTCTTTCCCCCCCAAAAAATGTTGTCTATGTCAGACAGCAAGTTTGGAAATAATCCTATATACCATTCACATGTATATGTGCATAGTAAGTACCCAAGAGAATATACTTAAACACCATTAACATGGGTGAATTCATCTCAGTATATGTCTCCAACAGATCAGGAGAGCAAAAAAGAAATAACTGCAGTAAATGAATGCATGAGTTAGTGTGAGCGTGGGAAAAAGTGCTATGAATTTGGGGGTCCCTTGGTCAGCCTCAGCTCCCACGTGCCTTTCATTCTGTGAGCATCTCCTAGGCCCCAGGAGAGCTATAAAGTATGTGTTTGTTATACACCATGTCCTTTAAATAGAAGCCAGCTAGTTCATCTGGCACACACATGAAGAAACACCAATCTCCTCTAACGTAAAGAGAGAGAGAGAGAGAGAGATGTTCAGCTTATGAAAAACTGTGGGTTTCATTCTCTGTTGTATTTTTGCTTGAGGTCTTGTTCGTTTTTGTTTCCAGCATGAATTTCTAAGATATTAAGGAAAATTTTGATGAAACATCACTTTCACCTCAAGCTCTGGCTTAATATTTTAATTCCTTCATAAGATACCATGACACTTTAAATACCATGTTTGTCAACACCATCATCATTAACATCATCTTCTCTAATGGCTTGTCACAAATGCCTTTCTCTGGCATTGTGTTCATTCAGATTTCCTCTTAAAGATCGCACTTAGGAAATCTGTCTTCTTTACACACTGTGTGGTTAGAACCATCCCCAGAACATCTTCTGGAGAGATACAGCAGGTCTCCTAGGCTCTCTCAGAGGAGCCCTCAGCACACACTTAGTGTTTTATTTCATGGTCCTAAGTCATTCTCTCAGGGCTAAATAGAGGGAGAAACTTTCTTTAGGTAAAGAATTTAAGGGAGAAAACAAACAAATGCTTAGTAATTGCTTAATGTCAGTACTTCAGAAATTTGCAAAAATCGATAGTAAATCAAAATAAAAAGTACTAACTGGGCTTCAGTACTGTCCGTGTAATGTGATTGGCCAGTCCATCCTGCCTCCATGCTTTTCTGCAGTGATAGATTGTATCCACTCTGCAACTGTTCCATCGTCAATTCAGTAAAGCCATTGCAAGTACCTATTATGTGCTAGCTCGCTGAGGTCACCAGGGATTCCATGGTGAATAGGACAGGTTCTGATTGAAGAAGCCATCCTTTCAGATTATAAGCCAAAGTCTACAGACCAGTAAACCTGAAAAATATGAGACATACTGTGTGGATAAGTCATTCATATAACTGTCATGTGGCATCTGCTCTGAGGATGGAGAGTATATCCACATTATTTGGCTATTAAAAATATGTATTTCTGCCGGGTGTGGTGGTGCATGCTTTTAATCCCAGCACTCGGGAGGCAGAGGCAGGTAGATTTCTGAGATCGATCTACAAAGTGAGTTCCAGGACAGCCAGGGCTATACAGAGAAACCCTGTCTCGAAAAAAAAACAAAAAACAAAAAACAAAAAAAAAATGTATTTCTAACATTTATATATTATAAATATATGTGTATATATTTATATGTTCATACATACATATATATATATCATATACATGCACATATACACATACATAGTCATACATATACACCATATACGTCATATACATCTACCACATATACCAATACCTATACATAAATACATATATATTTATATTTAAAATGAATAGATGATTCAGAAGGTAAAAGCACTTGCTTTATAAACCTGGTGACTTGAGTCATCAATTTCCAAAACTTTTTCTCTGTGGGACTGTGATAGGCAGCCTATTTTGGTTGAATGGGGCTTGTTCTGGTGACCCAATAGAGAAATCTACAAGGGACAGAAAGGTGAGCCACATTCCCAGAATCAGGTGCCTGTCCATAATTCTGTGACTATCAGTCACACAGACAATGTGCCAAGCTTCTGGCATTCTGGCTAGACTCCACCCCGACAGTACCTGACTATAGCCAGGTATGCTCCTCCCCACAGTTACCTGGTGTGATGGTTTGTATATCCTTGGACCAGGGAGTGGCACCATCTGAAGGTGTGGGCTTGTTGGAATAGGTGTGACCTGGTTGGAATGGGTGTGTCACTGTGGGTGTGGGCTTAAGATCCTCACCCTGGTTGCCTGGAAGTCAGTCTTCCACTAGAAGCCTTTGGATGAAGAAGTAGAACTCTCAGCTCCTCCTGCGCCATGCCTGCCTGGATACTGCCATGCTCCCACCTTGATGATAATGGACTGAACCTCTGAACCTGTAAGCAGCCCCAATTAAATGTTTTTATAAGACTTGCCTCCGTCATGGTGTCTGTTCACAGCAATAAAACCCTAACTAAGACAGAAGTTGGTACTGGGAATGGGGTATTGCTGTGATAGGCCTGACCATGCTTTTATTTGAAAGAATGTGGATTTGGGGACTTTGGATTTGGAACTCAGTGGAATGCTTTAAATGGGGCTTAATGGGTCATCCTAGTAGGAATATGGAAGACTTTGTTGCTGGGAGTTATTTGAACAACTGTTGACCTGGCCCAAGAGATTTCAAAGGAGAAGACTTTCAGTATGTGGCATAAAGACTGTTTTTGTGGTATTTTGGTGAAGAGTGTGGCTACTTTTTGCCCTTGTCTGAAAAGTCTGCCTGAGGCTAAGGTGAAGAGACTTGGATTAATTGCATTAATTGCATTGACAAAGGAATTTTCAAAAAAGCCCAGCAGAGACTTTATTTTCTGGTTAAGTCTCACAAAGAGAAGTTTGAACAAGCATAGCAAGCTTAGAAAGGCAAAATATAAAATATATGGTTCAAGTATTAAAGGCATACCAGGAAGTGAAATGGAGCAAAATCCTGTGTTCTAGGAAATAACAGATTAAGGGAGTGGGACCTTGGGGCAAGATCCTACCCAGCTGAATTTAGATCCAGACATGGTGATACACACCTTTAATCCCATGCTGATCTCTGCATTCAAGGTCAATCTACAGAGCAAGAACTAGGATAGTCAAGCTTAGGCAGTGAAAGATTTAGAAAACATAAAGCCAATGATAATGTAATAGTACAAGTGGATCCTGTTCTAGTTCCTGTAAGCAGCAGAACGCGGGAGTTTCAGCCATGGGGCTCTGGCTCTAGAGTTAAGAATGGAAGTAACTACTGGGACAATTGATGCTGGTTAGCTGGAGCTAAGACATCAACAATGATAAAGAAGAGACCAGCATCACTGAGATGAAATCTGGGAATTGTTTACTGGGAGCACAAAGAAGCTGTGTTCCAGAGATAAGCAAGTTTGTACCTCATGCTGCAGCTGGACTTGGTAATGTGTAAGAGTCACCCAGGTGGTACTTGTTTTGAAGGCATAAAGGTGTCATGAAGAACAGCTGAGACTTGGCACAGTGAGAGGTCTTGGAAGGCCATTGGACAAGGTGTAGCCTCAGCTGTAGTTGATGGCCCAGGACTGAAGGGGTCATGCAAAGGATTTGATGCTTGGCACCATGAAGGGAGCCTATGAGAGGCTATTGGTGAAGCCTAGTTGGAGTGGAACACCCCAGTGTATTGGAGATGTCAGTACCATGGGATGATCACCAAGAACAGCAGCCGTAGTGGAGTGGATCAACCTGAGCTTAGAGTGCTACAGAGGGCAGAGCTGGAAAAGTGATGCCAGTCCTTAGGAGGAGTCCAAAAGATCAAGTGGAATCCCAGATACAGAAATAAGAAGCTGTAACATTGAAACTGCCTTGGAGACTCAAAGATGTTAAAGATGCCAGAGCCATGGGATACATGCTGAGGAAAGCTGCTAACAGGGAGTGGAACCAGCCCAGGCGAAAGCAGTTTGTTGCAGTCAACAAAGATGAAAAAGGAGTGGAGATCTGAAGACCGCTTTGACATCAGCCATGGAGATACAGAGTTTGGAGTTTGCCCAGCTGGTTTCCTGCCTTGCTTTGGGGATTACAGTTAATTAAGTTGAATGAATCTCAGAAGAGACCTTGAACTTTGGACTTTTAACATTGTTGCGACTGCTATAGACTATGAGGGCTTTGAAAGTTGGACTAAATGCATTTTGCATTATGCTATGTTTAAGTATGGCCCCCATAGACTCATGTTTTTGAACAAGTCTATGGGGACCAGGGAGTGGAATGTGATGGTTTGTATATCCTTGGACCAGGGAGTGGCACCATCTGAAGGTGTGGGCTTGTTGGAATAGGTGTGACCTGGTTGGAATGGGTGTGTCACTGTGGGTGTGGGCTTAAGATCCTCACCCTGGTTGCCTGGAAGTCAGTCTTCCACTAGAAGCCTTTGGATGAAGAAGTAGAACTCTCAGCTCTGCCTGAGCCATGCCTGCCTGGATACTGCCATGCTCCCACCTTGATGATAATGGACTTAACCTCTGAACCTGTAAGCCAGCCCCAATTAAATGTTGTTTTTATAAGACTTGCCTTGGTCATGGTGTCTGTTCACAGCCATAAAACCCTAACTAAGACACCTGGCAACAGCAGGATAGCCCAGCCCATTATAAGAGGGGCTACTTGGCCCCTCCTCCCTCTCTTAAGAGCTCACCCTTCTCACTTGATAGCCCTTCTTTTCTCTCTTCCTTTCCCCCTCTCTCCACATGGCCATGGCCGGCCTCTCTCTTTCTATTTTCTCTCTTTCTCTTTGCCTTTCTAGAATAAATCTCTAAAACCATAGACTGTCTCTGATTATCAAGACCCTCCGTGCTTGAATGATGGGAAAGGCTTTCTCCTAACAAGCTGCGTCGAACCTCCCACCAGAAGGCCATCCTGTGCTCCAGCCACAGACCTGACCAAGGACTCTTACTCTCATGGGAACCATCCAGCACCCCCTCTCCCTATGCCCTCTCCTCCCTTCATCCCCAGGCTGCCCCGTGGTCGCTATTCTGTTCTCAGCAACTCCGCTGTATCCAGCATGGGATGCTGGAGGCTGAGAAACTAGTACCTGGGCCTGCCCCTTGTCCACCACCCGCCGTGTGGGGTCAGTGGCTTAACACAGTCAGATGTCTACCCAGGGCCATGTGGAAGCATGGAAAATGTGTGCAGTCCTCCCACATCTGCCGGCTCAGAGCATTGGAACTCTGGAAGCATGCGAGTTCTCTCCCACTCCCTTCTTTCCCCCACACCCACAGCCCCACAGTTCTATATCTTGCCTGTGCTTGGAAATATTCCACCTCCCGCAAATACCTAATTTTAAAAAAATATATAAATGCTCAATAAAAGTAAGATGAGTTGTGCTGAACTCTGTTGCATCAGCTTCCATATAGCTTGTTGTGGCATTGGCTTTGCATTCTTCAAAATGGATCTCACATATACCCAACCCCTTCGAGCCCCTCATGAGACAGTAGGAACAAAGCTCATCTTGAATTTCCACTCATTGTACAAACGGAATTACATATGCCAAGCACAACTTTAAGCACAAGATGTGTCACAGTGAATAATCAGACAAACACTGCGCCTCCGTGAAGATTGCATTTAAGTGTGAGAAACAGGCAACAAGTAAGAGATTAAAAAACAAACAAACAGAGTTTGGGGCCTGTTCAAGAAGAAAAACACAGGCCTCAAAGGGTAATATGAATAACTGAAGTTGTAAGTAGGGTAGTCAGGCAGTGGTGGTCTCCTCAAGAATGTGCCCATTGAACAGACTTGAAAGATCAGACTTGAAGCAATGGATTATCTGGAGGGAAACAGCATGCAAAGATCAGCTAGGGAAGGGACCAGATGATGATTTTCCCCCCCAAGACAGGCCACAAAAGCCAGCATTTTTCACAGACAGGGTGGATGAGTTCTTGAGTTGAATGTGTAGGTCCACACTTGGCAGCATCAGCAGTAAAAACAGAAACCCCAATAAAGAGAGAAGGCCTGGGTTGGGGTGGATGGCTCCATAGCTGGAAAGAGAAAGGAAAGTTTGGTGGGTGGCCAAAAGTGTCAGCGTTAGAAATTCATTCTTAGGAAGAGCACGGGGTGGATTCTTGGAAGAAAAGGTTTCCATATGGAAGTGATAACAGTGACAGAAATTGGGAAAGAACACAAGGCACCACTGAGTTTGGAGAAAACAGGAACTTTTTTTTTTTCTTCTCTTCTTGGTGACTAGAAAGCAGATGTCAGGCCAAAGGATAAAACAGATAACTCCTGATTTACACTTGGGTTTCATTACAAGAAAACCATTCATTGGTCCGGCACTAAGAGCACTTTTTCTTGTCCTTATAACACTGGCCACAAGATCATGGTATAGAGTAATGGGGCATGTAATCCAATCTGAACATCTCAAGCCTTATAGAAACAAACTGGCAAACATAGGCATAGCTGTGTCTGTCGCTCAAGATTAGAAAGTTGGCAAATGCTGAGTTCTGAACATACGGATGGTAACAGTGCAACAGATACACAGCCATTGTTTCAGACTTTATAGTATGATGAGACTGTAGCATCCTTCCAATAATTAGTTTTTCTTCCTCTGCTTGCCAGTCAAGAAATACCCACGCACATGCTACCCAAAACAGTAATATAGGTACATGAAGGGTGTTGGGTTTTGCCACACGTCCACGCAAACAAACGTTTATTCCATATCATTTCATAAGAAAAACTTCAACCTTCCAGATACAAGTGCTGGTCTCTAGCTTGGTCAAAGATTTGAAAGATATTTATAGTTTAATGACTCCTACATGGTTTGCTTTTTGCTGGGCATAATCAAGTCTTTTTTCTGACTCAGAAGATGAAAGACATTGCTAACATTTTTTTTCCTTGAGTGAGTTCCTGGATTTGTACATCAGAAGAGAGACAACTACAAGCATGAAGACAAACTGTGGGGAGGAGTAAGGATAAGCCTAACGGAATGACAAGACCAATACCTCAACAATGGGCCTATCTAACCCTTTCAAAATAACTTCCCTTCAAGAATTGTCTAGAAACAGACCTTTGAGTATAATGTTCAGTCTATATAAAATGTCATATAAAAAACATTAAATCCCAGCACTTGGGAGGCAGAGGCAGGTGGATTTCTGAGTTCGAGGCCAGCCTGGTCTATACAGAGTGAGTTCCAGGACAGCCAGGGCTACACAGAAAACCCTGTCTCGAAAGACCAAAAAAAAAAAAAAAATCTTATTAGATTTTATAGATAATTTCTACTGTAGAAGGAAACAATAAATCTCCTATCTTCACCTCCAATTTGTTTAAGGTCACCTGACTGTCACTCCAACTTCTTGTAGAGGCAGAAATACTTCAAAACCATTTATTTCCTTAGCTCTGACAATTAACTAAAAGTGCATCATATTGTTGGGGAGAAGGCATTGGTAAAGATAGTGTAAGTTATGATGTGATTAAAAATAAACTCTAAAATCTCAATGGTTTAACTTCATGACTAACTATTTCTGGCACATGACTTCCAACGTGTGGCCTCCAAGGTCATTGTGAGAGAAAAGAAGATGATAAAAAAATTCATGGAGTGATTTTGTGTCTATACCCAATAGAATGATTCTAACCTAGTCACATGACCCCATTTAATTACTGAAAGGACTGGGAGACTCATGCATAGAGAGCGCACAGCTCTGCCTTGTTTGGCTTCGTTGTTTTACACCCCTTTTGCTGAGTTTTTCCCTGTATATAATTAGCCTTTCCCCTTCCATCAAGACAGCCAATCCCTGCTTTCAGCTTAAACTCCAGGGTTTCTGGGTGCTATGCATTAGTTAGTCACTATTAGCTTAGTCACTGTCCTCTTGCTGTACAGAGACACCATGACCACTGCAACTCTTACAAGAAAAAAAAAAAAAAAGAAACATTTAATTGGGGGCTTGCATACCGTTTTAGAGGCTTAGTCCATTTTCATCAAGGCAGGGAACATAGTAGCATTTAACTTCTGGTAAAGTTGTTGAGAGCTAACTCCTGATCTGAAGGCAGCAGGGAGAGGCATGAATAGGCCCAGTTAGGGCTTTTTGAATCCTCAGAGCCCACCCCAAAGGACAGACTTCCAACAAGGCCATATGTCCTAATCCTTCTTAAATATTGCCACTCCCTGATGACTAAGCATTCAAATATATGAGCCCATGGGGGTCACGCTCACTTAAACCATTATAACTATCAGATCTGAATTTGGTCCAGAAACAAGTATACTTTAATAAGATTAACTATGCGTCCCACTGGAAGTGTAGTTACAGAAAGAAATGCAAAGTCATTACAGTACAGCCAAAGCTCCATTCAGACCAGAGAAGGAAGGGAAATGCAAAGCAACCACAGACCTGGAGTTCCAAAATCCTACCTGACACATTTGTGAGATGTCTTGAACTTGGGTTAGGAAATATCCTTGGTCAGTCCTGATTCTACCCAGTAAGAAGGTCTCATCATCAGTTTCTGCCGTGTCTGAAGTGGTGTGAGGAACTACCTCTTGCAGGCTGCTCAGCTTCAGTGCCTACTTCTGCTTAGGATGGTCCCGGATGCAGAGATTGCTGTGCCTCTGATCATCTCCAGATTCATAGATGTAGAAGGGAACACTATCTCTTCAAACATCCATAGACCACTGATCTATTTTGATCATACATCTTCTGAGTAGACTTCCCAATTTACCCAGTTTCCTGGCTTAGTCACCTCTATATCAGTTTGGTTTCAATTCCATCATAGCTACGTTGAGGGAAAGGAAGATCTGCCTTCTGCTCCTCTCAGTGCGTCTCTGCCACTAAATCTCACCTTTCTGCTTTTGTCCTTCTTCTTTTCCACCTCCCAGAAGTTCCTTCCCCATACTTCTTGTCCCAGCTACTAACTTTCAGCTCTTTATCATAACAAATCAGCAGCAAGACATCTCTTTGGTTGCCTTTAGACAATATGGCCTGCCTGGCCTTCATGTTTGGGGAGGTATGAGAGACCAAACATTTATCTATCAATGGGAAACCTAGTGATAGACTGTAACTTTAATTTTTTCCAACCTTAATTTTAATGATGGTTCTTAAATGCTTTAATCTCCCTTGTAGCCCACCACCCACCGGAGTTAGTGGAATAGAAAGAATATGGAGGTGGGGGGTGTGGACCTGTTTAGAAAGGCTCTCTGGAGCAACCCCATCAGTGTTGTCTGGAAATTGGCAGTTCAGTTCACAGGTTAGCAGTGGCAGCTTGATCCACTTGCAAACACTTCACAGATACACCAGCAGTCCAGTTCTGTAGAGTCAGGTCAGCAACAGCAGTGATACAACCTAGCAGAGACAATCAGGCTTCAGCCTTGGCTTGAGTCAGCAGCAGGGACCAGGAGGGATACTAGGAGTTCTCTGCTGTGCCTTTCTCAGGGAAGTGGAGATCAGCAAAGACTAGAGATCCACAAGCATTGTACAGCTAGCTGTACCAGCAAGCCAAGCACTCTCTCCGTCACTCGTAGAGACCTATTTATACTCATGTGCCCTCCACATGCCTTGCCTCTGCATGGGTCTTACCTCACCATGTTCATCCAATCAGTCTGAGTCCACGAAAACAGCAAAACTGCAGCATACCACCAGAAGGTTTTAGGTGCGTTTCTCTCTATGGTGTCCAGACAAATGCAGCTCAACTATGCAATGTAAGGTAGACCAATACCTGTGTGTTGTTAGCAAAGAATCCTTCATTATGTGTCCTTTCACATGTTCCTTTCACATGTTTGCTTTAGCAGAACATTCTCTTCCCTGTGTCTGCTTCAGTGAAATGTTCCTTCACAAGTCTACCTTAGCCTTTCACCTGTGTCACTTCAGGAAAACACTCCTTCATGCCTTTGCCCCAGCAAAACACCAAGCAACACAACTGAGTCTCCAAAGAACCCTTAAGTTTCCCTATGTCAGGATAAGATGGACGTAGTTGTGTTTGTAAAATGTCAGAAATTCATTGAATAGCATATTGATTACTTTTGCATTACTGTGACAAGATACCATGACCAAAGCAATTCATAGAAGGAAGGGTGCATTTGTGCTTACAGTTCCAGAGGAACAGAGCCCTTCACCATTATGAAAGGGAAGTATGGCAGCAGGCAGGCAAGGCTCTGGAACAGCTGAGAGCTCATATCTGTAACTAAAAATAGGGACCAGGGAATGGAATGTGTTTGAACCCTCAAAGCTCACCCCCAGTGACATAGGTCCTCCAATAAGGCCATATCAACTAAACATATCCAAACATCACCACCAACTGGGCTCCAAGTATT
This sequence comes from Mus caroli, assembly GCF_978045245.1. Classification (NCBI taxonomy): domain Eukaryota; kingdom Metazoa; phylum Chordata; class Mammalia; order Rodentia; family Muridae; genus Mus; species Mus caroli. The sequence goes on from NW_028227256.1 coordinate 58,323,164, forward strand.
CAGACATCAGAGCTTGTGGGTGACATTATCCTTACTAAAGCCACCACAAACAGTAAATTCATACCCCATAGCAGGTTAATTGACTGTAAGCTACGAAGTAATCCTGATCTCGCTTGATGGTGTGGCCATTGGCAGTCATGTATTCTTTTTATTTCAATCTTAATTATCAACAGTGACTCTCAGACCACACATTATGCGTCACACGATAATTTATATATGTGTGCTACAAATGGCCTGGAAAGTCATAAAGAGCTGGAGAATTCAGAAAAGCTGTCCTGAAGGCAGAGTGCCTCAGAAAAAGTCTGTGAGGCATAAGGTAAGAAGACTCATAGACCTCAGGTACGTTGTGTTGCCATGTCTAGATGGCAGGATATTCTGCAGGTCAGTTTGAATAATCTGAGCATTATGAGAAACAGCACACAAACTAGATCCCAGAGATGAAAGTAAAAGTCCTTCTCTGTGGCAACTGTCCCGATTGAAGCTCTTGACAAGCAAGTGAATGATGGGCCAGCATACCCAGTATGTCTCAGTCTTGGGATGCTCTTTCTTAATAGTCACAAATTTTGGGTTTGTGCCTTATGTGATAATAAGCTCACATGTCTGATGTATCTTATATGATTTTATCTATAGAGAAGTGTCATTGTTGACACAAATACATTATTTATTGGTTTGTGCCCCTGGTAAGATTGTATTGTTTACTTATGTAAACAAGATGTAGTCATTCTTTCTTGACAGGCACTCAAAATAGAGTAACTCAGGTCAAAATGTTTGCTTTACAAAATGGAATAATTCAAAGCTAAACACAAACTGAAAGCTGCTATTCTACACCACACAGTGTAATTGAGAGTAGGCCTGACCTGTTCTCTTCACTCTACAACCTACTGGTTGCTCACTAGACCCTCACTTATATATTAGTCCCCTGATTTTCAGGAATATAATAAAAACTAAAACCAAAAATGTTCCAACCTCCCAACCTACAGCGAGTTTAAGATAAAGCTTATTTCCAACACGTTCACCATGGAATGCATGCCAGTTCCTGTGTCTCCCTGATGGCTGTGCTGACTTCCATCCTTGGCTTCCAAGACTGCTGAAGTTGGTCGCATAAAGTCTAAAGAACCACACTGGACATTTTAGGGATGTCAGAAAATGGCTCAGTGAACTGGATGAAAAGTTGGGAAAGTTATAGAGCACAGAGATGTAGGGTCAGAATATACAGTTTCTGCCACATATATTCTAAGAGTAACAAATCTAAGAATATCCACGAAAATATCTAAAGTTTGTGTGATTTACTTTACTATTAACTCTCCATTTTCTCAATTATGAAATGAGCTTCATTTATCATAATAGGAAATGGTAGGCGTTTGCTGCAGAGTGGTGTCAGTTTGCTTCTGTGGTGCTGTGATAAAACAGTGGTCAAAACAAATTGAGAGAAGAAATGGTTTATTTGCCTTATAGACTCAAAGTCCATCATCAAGGGAAGGCAGAGCAGACAGAACTCAAGGCTGAAACTTGGAGACAGGCACTGAAGCAGAGGCCATGGAGGAAGTCTGCTTATTGGCTTGCTCTCCATGGCTTGCTTGCTCAGCCTGTTTTTTTGTACAACTCAATACCATCTGCTAAAGGGATGGTGCCACATTTGGGCTGGGCCCTCCCACATCAATCATTAATTAAGAAAGTTTCACACAGACATACCCACAGGCCAGTCAGGGGAGGCTATCCCTCAACTGATATTCCCTCTTCCCAAATCACTCTAATTTGTGTCAAGCTTACAAAATAAAAGAATACAAGCACTATCAACTGAGCTTAACAGCCATCATGATTATCTAACAATCCTATCCACCTGCTCCTCCTGTGAGGAAACCTTCACCAGTCAGCAGGCCTGATCTCCAGAATCTCTTCCAAGCTGTCTCAGCTGAAAGTGTTCTCTACTAAAGAAGCAATTGGGACAAGGATTTCATTGTATGTAACTGATTTGGAAGGGAGCACCAGAAATACAATGAAGAAGTGGGGAAACTGAGGCAAGAGAAAAAGGTAAGGAAACAAAAGCTGGGGTGATAACTAATTTATCACTGTGGACAGCTGGAAGCTGCCTGGTAGCTTTTAGGACATGGTGATGGAGACAGTTTATAATCATTCCATCAGGGCTTGGAAAACTTGAGTATTTATCCAGAAACATCTGCCGCCGAATAGTGAAGATTCTTTCATGGTCTTCGTCCTCCAACACTTTTGTCTGGCTTTATACACCAGAGAAGTGCACCAGAGACCAGGAGATGGAAGTCTGATGCTCTCAGAAGAGCTGGGAGCTACCTAAATGGGAGCTCTGTCAGGGAGTGGAGATGGGTGTGCAGTCAACAGTGTTAAAAACTATTCCCTTTGGAGTCTTAGAGTCCCTGGGGCCCTGTATCTAGGCTTCTTTACTGTCACCTCTTTTTTGTTACCAACAGCTCTTAGAGACTCATAAATTTGCAAATTTTAGTTTCTTACAGGAGGGAAAGCACTGCTTATTAGGACCTTCTCCAACCCCCCAGTTCCCTGTTTGTATCTCTATGCACTAGGTGCTACCATACATTTCCTCCTTGGGACATATACAGATATACATGTATTATTCATAATTGTGTTGGTAGTGCTGAGAGTTGAGCCTAGAGCCTCTTACATGGTAGACAGAGCTTGACTACTAAGCTACATCACAGTCTTCCTTTTACTCTTTATTTTGCGACAGGGTCTCACTAGGTTGCCCAGACTGACACTGAGCCCATTCTGTAGCTTGAACTGACCTTAAACTTGCAGTTCTTTTCCTTCTGTTCCCAAGGATCTGGAGTCCAGGCTTGGACCATGTGTCCCAGTTTAGGCTATATTTTTAAAATAGAAAATTCTCCTTATTTGGCAGGAGGATATGAAAAGATCCAGCATGCCTTAAGAAAAGCAAGGGACTTTTCCCAGGGTCAACCAGGTGGCTCTGCTCAAGGTGGAGGGGGGGGGCTGAAAGCAGATGAATGATCTAAGCCTGACAGACAGAGAGCCAGGAGGACTCCTAAGTCACAAATGCTACTGGGGAGGAAGGGATCTTCTCCACAGAGAAAGCACCCAGAAACTAAATAGCCAGGCCAGGGTGAACAAGGGTTGTTTAGTGTAAGTGGGAAGATGCCCTCGAATAGAAATGCTGTCTTCTTCAGTTTCCTTTTAAGAGTCAGTTGAGGTATTGAAACAAGAATGAAGCCTACAGTTGAAAGCCTGGGGTACAGAAGAGAGTAGAGTTGCTAACCTTTTATATATTTTCTTCATCCTTCAATCTCAATTACCCTTTGCCATTTGCCATCTTCATTATATCTTTGACTCATTTCTCTTTGCTTTGTTGTTTTTGGCTTAAAATGTATCCCTGGGTTAGAGTTCCTTTTTAAATTCTGAATTAAAAAGTTAGAATCTCCATAACTCAAACAACAACATTTTGGCAGAAAGTTAGCAGAAACATATGGGCTTCAGCATTCTGATGCCCAGACTGGCTTCTGCCAAAACATTTCTTTGCTGTCATATAGATAGCAACAATGTTTGGGGCTGTTGGGGAATCAAACACAGCTCAGGCTAGGCAGGGCTGCTTGCCTACAGCCCTGTGTTAACGAGGGACTTCCCAGCCCTGGGCCTGAACGTTTCCAGGAGTGGCAGGCAAGTCAGGCAGCATCTGCTTTACATTGCTCATGCACCAGGCAGTGTCCCTTTACTCCAGACAGTGACAGGATGGCTGGGGACAGGAATGAGAAGGCACTGGTCAGAATCCAAACTGGAAATCATATTCTCCCTCAAAAGAAGGTGGGTTGGAAGGCTCAGTGGTTAAAAGCTCATATTGCTCTTGCTGAGTTCAGTTCCCAGCCAACTCTAGAGCCATGGGATTCAAATTCTCTTCTGGATTCCTTGGGTTCCTGCAGTCACATGTGCATATACTCTTACAAGGCACACACACACAGACACACACACACACAGACACACAATTTAAAATACATATATTTTAAAATGAGGCAATTTAATGTTGGGTTATTTGCACAAGTACTAGAAGAACTCATTATCAATTAGGAGACAAAGAGAACTCAGGGCTTGGATAGGTCAGAAGTCCAATAGAGCCCTAGATGCAGGGAAGGGGAAAGAGAAGGCCACAATGGAGGTCGAAACCTGTTGGGTCCTTCCAGGGAGATCTGAAGCTGGAGAAGAGACACTTCCCAGTCAGCCAGGGAGGAGGAAGACTTGTCTTGGCTTTTTTTCTTTTCTTTTTTTTTTTTTCTCACAGCTTTCTGAACCTGTCACCAAATGCATCAGAAGAGAGTAGAGAAGGGAGCCTGGAATGTCAGCCTGCTGTACAGAGGTGAACAGGAATGAGTTGGGATGGACCTAAAGCAAATAAGCTGTCATAGGATGGCAAGACTCATGTCACAGGAGCATGCATTGACAAGCCATACTGACCTGCCATTTAAAGCAGGTACATTTGAGTCCTCAACAATTTCCCTTAGGCCAACTCAGTACTAAAGTGTTGGCACATACAGGACATGTAGTGAACTCTGTGGCTAAGTATCCTACCATGCTCATTCCATCGGCTATACCATGATGAACCCCCTAAGCCTTTGAAAAAGCAGAGGCATGAAAATGTAAGATTTTTTTTCCCTAATAATGGTAGAATCATTAAAACATCCCGGTTTAGCTATGAGCACTTTCAGAACTACAGCACCATTTAGCACTGCCTTGGCCCCAAGCCCTACCTATCACCCTTATGCTCTGCTGCCTTCTGTCACTGTGGTCCTGGTTTCCCTCACCTTCCATTGGCAGAGGGCTCTGAGCTTCTCACTATAAATTAGAAGGTTTATGTGTGTGTGTGTGTGTGTGTGTGTGTGTGTGTACTCTCAAAAGTTATTTCTTGGACTAGTAGGCTGCAACCCTGCTTCTTGGTTCTTCTGTTTCTGAGCTGCTGTTTTTCTATAGTTTTTATTCTTGGCTTTCTCCTTCCTTGTAGAAAGGCATACTGTACGTGTCTGGGCAGGAGCAGAGAGGATATTCAGTTTTTCCATTTGCTAGTTTGAAAGCCACTTTGTTTTGTTGTTTATTTATACCAAGGATTTCTCCTCAGAGAGTCAACTTCAGTTATAATTTTATATGATACATCAGTAACTACCCAGCTATTCAATACCCTTAGGTATTGATCATAATGATGAGTGGTTTTTGTTTGGAGCTGAGACTCCAAAAGTCAGTTATGATTAAGATGGCAAGAAGGGCCAGGATGTGAAGCAGAGTTTAGCTCCCTGGGCAGAAACTGTCTCCCATTTTCAGCATGCAGCCAGGGGGATTTAATTCTGAAATAATCTGGGCATAAAGGTCATGGGGTAAGGAGTGCTGTCTACAAGGAGATCCCGGCTACAGTCCAGTGCCTACATCCTCAAAGACAGGAAGTCTGATGACAAGGAGTGGGGTGGTCATAGAACATCACTTGTGGAAATAACAGGATGACTGTTTGTATGTGGTGAAACCAAGCCACAAAGCAATGGGGAGTTGGGATGTTACATTAGGGCAGAAACGAGCAGGAGAAACAAGTAGAAGAGCCAGTAGCACCCATCATAGCTCAGTGTAAAAGCCCAACCAACTCTGTTTTTGATAAATCAAGCCAGAGAGGCTGGAAGACTAAAGCCACCTTGTGCTTGCCCCTCCAGGCCATCTTGTCACTGGGAAGGACAATGACAAACACCTAATTACAGCAAAGCACAAGAAAAAGCACAGAATGAGCTTATAGGGGTGTCTTAGGTAGGGTTTTACTGCTGTGAACAGACACCATGACCAAGGCAAGTCTTATAAAAAACAACATTTAATTGGGGCTGGCTTGCAGGTTCAGAGTTTCAGTGCCTTATCATCAAGGTGGGAGCATGGCAGCATCCAGGCAGGCATGGCGCAGGCAGAGCTGAGAGTTCTACATCTTTATCCAAAGGCTGCTAGTGGAAGACTGACTTCCAGGCAACTAGGGTGAGGATCTTAAGCCCACACCCACAGTGACACACCTATTCCAACCAGGTCACACTTATTCCAACAAGGCCACACCTCCAAATGGTGCCACTCCCTGGTCCAAGAATATATAAACCATGACAGGGGGCATAAAAAGAACCATCTTCCCCTCCCCCCCCACACACACCCAAGACACAGCACGTAAGAAGGTTCTTAGGTGGAAGGCATGGAGCTCTTTCTGGAGGATGCAAATGAGCCATAAGAAATAGCATCATATAACTCTAGATATTTATGGATTTGTTTTCTTTTGTTGTTGTTTGTTGTTTGTTTGTTTGTTTGTTTTGCTTTTCGTAGTTGAAATAAAAGTTATAAAGCAGAAAAAAAAGGAATGGCATCATAGATGAACTGGAGTCTACCTTCTAAAAGGGTTACATACCACATTAAAAGATGCATTTTCTCTTCCTCAATGCCAGTAGGATGCCCTTTAGGGTTTTAAATAGGGGAGGCACATGAACAAATGTGAATTTTAGAGCAGTCTTCCTAAGGCTATGACGGATGAGGGATGGGAGAGGAATTGTGCTGGAGGCAGGAGAGATGTTAGGGGATTTTTCCTGCCAATAAACTGGCAAGAAAAGGGAAATATCTAGAAAGAAATGAATTAAAAGAATGTCAGAACTAAGATAGACTACATGAAAGCCCAATGCAGATGCCTGAGAGCCTCTCAGAGTCCTATTGATCTGGGAATAAGATGGTATAACATGTAGGGCCAGTCTTGGGTAGTGGGGTTATAGGTGTGGCAAATTTCAGGGGGGAGATGGCACTATGTCCTTAAGTAAACATTAGGGTATTCAATTAGGACCAAGGAATGACATAGAAATGTCACCACACAGGGAAGACACTGGGAATAAGAAGACTAAGGTTGAAAGTCTGGAGAACTCCAATAGCCAAAGAGATGGGAGAACTGTACGGAAAAGCAGAGAGAAAAGAGCCAGTACATGGGAGTCAGGGCAGATGATTGGCAGGACTTCAGTTCACACTGTAAAAATGTTTCTGGTGAGGTAAGAGTTAAAGTACTACATTGATTCTGGTAACTATGGGGTCACTGATGATTTTTTTTTCCTAATTTACTCTGCATTAGTGGGAATTGAGCTGTGTGACCTTGAACAAGTAATTTAATAACAATAGCTACTTCACAGAGCTGCTATGAAAGGTCTGTGGTCTCTGCCCATCAGACAGGCCCTCTCTGGAATTTACTTCTGGATGTTTCTGTGCTTTAGTATGCTTTCAAATACATGACCTTGGAGAAAAGATCATCATTTCAACAGACAGTGCAGGGACAACTGGACCGCCACATTCCTTTACAAAAGGATAGGGGTGGCACTCTGTGGTAGAGTGTTTAGTTATAATATATGATCAGATTGGCATATTGGCGAAAAAAATATGTGCTAGATCTTATATCCTTCACAAGAATCAACTCACAGACTAAAATGTAAAAGCAAACCTATAAAAAGCCAGAAAATAACATAGGAGAAAAAATATAGGTAGATTATGGGGTTGACTTATTTTAAAATTTTAATTACATTGTGTGTGTGTGTGTGTGTGTGTGTGTGTGTGCTTTAATGCCCTATGAACTAACTTCCATCAAAGAATTTGAGGAGATCACAAACATTTAGCCTATGGCAATAAGAAAATGAACAATTTGATTTAAAATGCACACATAAACTAAAAAGACACCTCATCAAGGAAGGCACACGTGTGGTAAGCATGGAAACAACCCCCAACAGCATATGTCATTAAAGACTTACAAATGAATATAGGAAGATAGCGCCTCGCAGGTACAAAAGCACTCACTTGTGGGGGAGGCCATGGAGCAACAGGAGTGTTCTTTCGTTGCTATGTGAATGCAGGTTGAAAGATATTTGGGTAGTGGGTTTTTTTTTGTTTTTGTTTTTTTTGTTTGTTTGTTTACAAAACTTTATGGTGCAATCCAGCATCCCTTGAAAGAAGCAGCAGTTCTCAGGCTGAATCAGTTGGAAATTTATGTCTGTATGAAATTGGCACATAAATGCTTATGTCAGCTTTATTTATAGTTTTGTTTTGCTTTGTTTTGTTTTTTACTTATTGTTGCTGTAACTAGGAAGAACCAAGAACATGCCATTGGGTATCATTCATATGTCAATAGGCAAATAAACTGTGGTAAGTCCAAACAACAGATTTGTACTTAATGTCTATGTTAGGGTTTTCTAGAGTCACAGAACTTATGGGTAGTCTCTATATAATAAGGGAATTTGTTGATGACTTACAGTCTGTAGTCCAACTCCTTAACAATGGTCAGCAGCAGCTGTGAATGGAAGTCCAAGGATCTAGAAGTTGCTCAGTCTTGTGGGCAAGCAAGTAAATGTTGGGAGCTATTAAGACAACACAATTGTCCTGGTCTCTGAATTGGGCCTCTCTCCCGGAGAAGAAAAGGGGGTCAAAAGTGGGCCACTGACACATCGCTATGAGAACAACCACAGAATGTTCCAGCCCTAAGTTAGCGCCAGATGTACTGACCACACCCTGATACCACCAAGTTCCTGCTTCCCCGTGTAGCTGCCAAAAGAAAAATTTCCACTGCCCCACCCCTCCTGCTGAGAAGTACTTGTACTTCCCCTTTTGCTTGTGCATTTAAGCCTTGAGCCTTTCTGAATAAAGCGAGACCTTGATGCTACTCAGACTGCTTCCATGTGTCGTCCATTGCAGAAGGTTCTCATCTCTCTCTACCCCCCCATTTGGTTCTTAGGAGAAGGTCCCCTTGAGACCCTCGAATAACTGGACCTGCTGGACGGTCAGGTAAAGAAGAGAGTCTTCCTTCTTCCAGTGTCCTTATGTAGGTCTCCAGCAGAAGGTGTGGCCCAGACTAAAGGTGTGTACAAACACACCTGGATCTGGGACTTGCTTTGTCCCAGATGACATTGAACTCAGAGATCTCCTTGCCTTAGTCTCCTGGGATTCATAGCCACTATGCCTCAAGATCTCCATGCCAAGAATAAGTTCAGAAACTTGAATCTCCCAGCCTCATGATCAGGATCACAAGTGAACTTTCCAATTCTGAATTGTAGTTCTTTCCAGATATGGTCAAGTTGACAACCAGGAGTAGCCACTACAATGCCCAAGTAAATGAGATATTAAGTCATAACACAACCAAGAGGAGATGTAAATGTATATTGCTAAGGGAACAAAGTTTGTTTCAAAGAAAAACCAAGACTCAATACCAAAGTAAACAATGGGATTTGGTGGACAATAATGTTTCAATAGAGATGTGTGAATTATAAAAACATGTGCCCATGTTAGACAGTTTTCCGTCATCTTGACAAAATTCCTGAGAAAATCCACTTACAATAAAATTAACTTTAAAAAAAAAATCACCAAGATTTATATTGGCTTTTGTGTTTTAAAAGCTTTGGCTCATAGATGCTTTGATACTGTTACATGTGGGGTGTGGTAAGATAGTGCACTGTGGCAACGAGCACAGGAAGGCTGAGAAGCAGGAAGAGAGGGGAAGGGATCAGAGCCTCACTATTCCTATCAAGGGCACATGCTAACGACTCCACCTCCTTCCTCCTTAGAGTCCCACAAGTTCCAGTGGTAAAATAGGCTGGAGACCAAGTCTTCAGCACAGGGGCTTTGAGGGACGTTTATGACCAAACCTTAACAATACCCTTTTGGTATACACATTGATAGTGTAAAATGCTGCATGTGTGAGTGTGCCCCTCTCTCTCTCTCTGTCTCTCTGTCTCTCTCTGTCTCTCTGTCTCTCTCTGTCTCTCTGTCTCTCTCTCTCTCTGTCTCTCTCTCTCTCTCTCTCTCTCTCTCTGTGTGTGTTCAGAAATTCAGAGTATGTGGAAGCTCCCTGAACCTTCTGCTCAATTTTACTGAGGTCCTAAAAAAAAATCTCTAAAAATAAATCTATTAAAATATGATTTTACTAAAGTTAATTTTTAATTTTCACACAGAATAATGCACTGAAAAGATCACCACCCTAACTGGAGGTAAAAACCTAGATGGCATATGTCCCACTTGGGACTATTGCTCTAACCAATTTGCTAAATGATTCAAAGAGTTGATAGTTTTGAACATGTCTAGCACTTTCCCCAACAAAGTTAGGGACTGCAATCCCTTTATGGGTTGGTAAATCTAATAAAACTCTGAGCAAGGCAATGGAGTTCACTGCCTCTCCTGTCTTTCAGAATTATAGTTACAGTCTTAGCCAGTGCTAAAAACCCCAATAGGACATAACTGTATATAGATCACAAAGATGTATAACTCTCCTTGTTTGCATATGATATAATTGTGTACTTAGTCAAGAGGAACCCATGATCTATCAAAACAATCTATTCACATCATCAAATTTACCTATAGATTAATATAATCTATACCAAAATCCCAGCAAGATTTACTTATGCAAATTGACAACAGGATTTTAGATTTTTATATGGATATGTAGAGGACTTAGAATGGCCAAGACAATCTCACAGATAAATATATTAGTATTTGCACTGTCAATTTTTAAGACTTTGCCCCTGAAACTATACAGTTCAAACAGTGTGATGTCTAGGATATGGAATTCAAGGGAAGTTTTAGAAATATACCCTCACTTAATTTTCAACAAAGACCCAAAGCATTTCCTCGAAAAAAGGAAGGTCTTTACCATAAGCAATGCTTATCAACACAATATACTCTATAGGGGCAAAGTAAACCTTGACCACTAACTCATACATATAAATTAACTTGGGTTGGATCATGGGCATACAGGGAAGAATACATTCTCTCATAAAGTTTCTAGAGAAAAGTATCAGTGACCTTGAGGTGAAGAAAGATTTCACAGAGAGAATGCAAAAGGCACTAACCACAAAAATTATAATTGGACTTCATCAAAATTTAAAACTTCTCATCAAAAAGACATGTTTAAGAAAGTAAAAATAGACGCCTTAGGCTAAGAGATAATATTTGCAATATATATATCTGACAAAGGATTAATATCCTGAGTATATAATGAGCTACAAATCAATAAGGAAAGGACAAAAATCATAATAAGACAATAGACAAGCGTTTTAATAGACATTTCATGAGATAAGATATCCACCTACACAATGATATATGAAAAGGCACCCAGCAGCAGGAGTCGTTAGGGAACCGAAAAGCAAAGCCACGATGAGAAGCTGTTGCATGCACAAAAATCACTACCATGCTTAAGCTTTGGATGCACTCGAGCACTGACCCCAAGACTCTGGTGTGAAGGGTGTGGCTGGCAGAGGTATAAAATCACTGCTTGGAGAACCTCTTTGGTAGTTTTATAGGATAGAATCCTAGCAAAGTTAAACCCATGACTCTCCTATGACCAAAGATACTTTTCCTAGCTGAATACCTAATATCTATCTATCTATATATATATATATATAGATATAGATATAGATATAGATATAGATATAGATATATAAGCATATATGTGCACAAAAGATTTGCTCAAAGATATCCACAGAAGCTTCATTTATAATCTCTCCAAATTCAACATAGACTTTAGTAGAAACCTTTAGTAGGAGCTCACATAAACATGTTTTGCTGTACCCATAAATTGGGATGCCATGCCAGAGAAAACCACTTATGTAATATAATCTAGATGAATCTCAAAATATCATACCAAGGAAAATAAGATCTAAGAGTTGGAAGCACACTGCTTCCATTTTGATGATGAAGGAGAAGGAGGAGGAAGAAGAGAAAGAGGAGGAGGCAGGCCAAGTTGATATACAGTAATATAATGGTTGGCACATGAGGGCAAGTTAATGACTGGCAAGGACATGAGAAAACTGTTTGCTCTTCATCTGGTCAGGATATCTAGAACTCTTTCTCTGAATCTCTCTCTCCTATGTATATATGTATGTATGTGTACATATGTGTGTGCTGGATAATGTACACATATTGGTACATTACTTACTACCTCATAAAGATGTACATTTTCCACTTCATGTACCAATTAATATAAATGCAATTAGACATATACCATCAAGTTATACACTTAAGATTTATAATTTTTGAGCTTCTGGGACAGTCCGAAGCTACACAGCTTCTAGGACAGTCCCTGCTTTGGGCCTTCATTTTCTGCCAGGAGGCAAGTCCAAATGCCAGATATCTGTGCAACTTCCCTGCAAGAGGAGAGCTTGCCTGCAGAGAGTGCTCTGACCACTGAAACTCAGGAGAGAGCTAGTCTCCCAAGTCTGCTGATAGAGGCTAGCAGAATCATGAGAGGAATAAGCTCTAACCAGAGACAACTATAACAACTAACTCCAGAGATTACCAGATGGCTAAAGGAAAATGAAAGAAACAGAAATCAAGACCACTCACCATCAACCAGCACTCCCACCTCAGTCAGTCCTGGGCACTCCAACACACCGGAAAAGCTAGACCTGGATTTAAAAGCATATCTCGTGATGATGGCAGAGGACATCAAGAAGGACTTTAATAACTCACTTAAAGAAATACAGGAGAACACTGCTAAAGAGTTACAAGTCCTTAAAGAAAAACAGGAAAACACAACTAAACAGGTAGAAGTCCTTAAAGAAAAACAGGAAAACACATTCAAACAGGTGATGGAAATGAACAAAACCATACGAGACCTAAAAAGGGAAGTAGACACAATAAAGAAAACCCAAATTGAGGCAATGCTGGAGATAGAAACCCTAGGAAAGAAATCTGGAACCATAGATGCGAGCAACAGCAACAGAATACAAGAGATGGAAGAGAGAATCTCAGGTGCAGAAGATTCCATAGAGAACATGCACACAACAATAAAAGAAAATAAAAAATGAAAAAAGATCCTAACTCAAAACATCCAAGAAATACAGGACACAATGAGAAGACCAAACCTACAGATAATAGGAGTAGATGAGAACAAAGATTTTCAACTTAAAGGGTCAGCAAATATCTTCAACAAAATTATGGAAGAAAACTTCCCAAACCTAAAGAAAGAGATGCCCATGAACATACAAGAAGCCTACAGAACTCCAAATAGACCGGAACAGAAAAGAAATTGCTCCCGACACATAATGATCAGAACAACATATACACTAAATAAAGATAGAATATGAAGAGCAGTAAGGGAAAAAGGTCAAGTAACATATAAAGGCAGGCCTATCAGAATTACGCCAGACTTTTCACCAGAGACTATGAAAGCCAGAAGATCCTGGACAGATGTTATACAGACACTAAGAGAACACAAATGCCAGCTCAGGCTACTATACCCAGCCAAAAGTTCAATTACCATAGATGGAGAAACCAAAGTATTCCACGACAAAACCAAATTCACACATTAACTTTCCACGAATCTAGCCCTTCAAAGGATAATAACAGAAAAAATACAAGGACGGAAACCACGCCCTAGAAAAAGCAAGAAAGTAATCCTTCAACAAACCAAAAAGAAGACAGCCACAAGAACAGAATGCCATCTCTAACAACAAAAATAAAAGGAAGCAACAATTACTTTTCCTTAATATGTCTTAATATCAATGGACTCAATTCCTCAATAAAAAGACATAGACTAACAGACTGGCTACACAAACAGCATCCATATAGGAAACCCATTTCAGGGAAAAAGACAGACACTACATCAGAGTGAAAGGCTGGAAAACAATTTTCCAAGCAAATGGTCTGAAGAAACAAGCTGGAGTAGCCATTCTAATATCGAATAAAATCCACTTCCAACCCAAAGTTATCAAAAAAGCCAAGAAGGGACACTTCATACTCATCAAAGGTAAAAACATCCAAGAGGAACTCTCAATTATGAATATCTATGCTCCAAATGAAGGGCAGCCACATTCATTAAAGAAACTTTAGTAAAGCTCAAAGCACACATTGCACCTCACACAATAATAGTGGGAGACTTCAACACACCACTTTCATCACTGGACACATTGTGGAAACAGAAACTAAACAGAGACACAGTGAAACTAATAGAAGTTATGAAACAAATGGATTTAACAGATATCTACAGAACATTTTATCCTAAAACAAAAGGATATACCTTTTTCTCAGCACCTCATGGTACATTCTCCAAAATTGACCATATAATTGGTCACAAAACAGGCCTCAACAGATACAAAAATATTGAAATTGTCCCATGCATCCTATCAGACCACCATGGACTAAGGCTGATCTGCAATCACAACATAAATAATGTAAGCCAACATTCCCGTGGAAACTGAACAACACACTTCTCAATGATACCTTGGTCAAGGAAGGAATAAAGAAAGAAATTAAAGACTTTTTAGAGTTTAATGAAAATGAAGCCACAACATACCCAAACTTATGGGATACAAAGAAAGCATTTCTAAGAGGAAAACTCATATCTCTGAGTGCCTCTAAAAAGAAACTAGAGAGAGCATACACTAGCTGCTTGACAACACACCTAAAAGCACTAGAACAAAAGGAAGCAAATTCACCCAAGAGGAGTAGATGGCAGGAAATAATCAAACTCAGGAGTGAAATCAACCAAGTGTAAACAAGAATATTCAAAGAATCAACCAAAGGAGAAGCTGGTTCTTTGAGAAAATCAAGAAGATACATAAATCCTTGGCCAGACTCACTAGAGGGACAGGGTCAGCATCCTATTTAATAAAATCAGAAATGAAAAGGGAGACATAACAACAGATCCTGAAGAAATCCAAAACACCATCAGATCCTTCTACATAATGCTATACTCAACAAAACTGGAAAACCTGGATGAAATGGACAAATTTCGAGACAGATACTAGGTACCAAAGTTAAATCAGGATCAGGTTAATGATTTAAACAGTCCTATATCCCCTAAAGAAATTGAAGCAGTCATTAATAGACTCCCAACCAAAAAAAGCCCAGGACCAGATGGGTTTAGTGCAGAGTTCTATCAGACCTTCAAAGAAGATCTAATTCCAGTTCTTCACAAACTATTCCACAAAATAGAAGGAGGAGGTACCCTACCCAATTCATTCTGTGAAGCCACAATTACTCTGATACCTAAAGCACAGAAAGACCCAACAAAAATAGAGAACTTCAGACCAATTTCTCTTATGAATATCAATGAAAAAATTCTCACTAATCGAATCCAAGAACACATCAAAACAATCATCCATCCTGACCAAGTAGGTTTCATTCCAGGGATGCAAGGATGGTTTCATATACAGAAATCCATCAAAATAATCCACTATATAAACAAACTCAAAGACAAATACACATGATCATCTTGTTAGATGCTGAGAAAGCATTTGACAAAATCCAACACCCATTCATGATAAAAGTCTTGAAAAGGTCAGGAATTCGAGGCCCATACCTAAACATGATAAAAGCAATCTACAGCAAACCAGTAGCCAATATCAAAGTAAATGGTGAGAAACTGGAAGCAATCCCACTAAAATCAGGGACTAGATAAGGCTGCCCACTTTCTCCCTACCTATTCACCATTGTACTTGAAGTCCTAGCCAGAGCAATTCGACAACAAAAGGAGATCAAGGGGCTACAAATTGGAAAAGAAGACGTCAAAATATCACTTTTTGCAGATGATATGATAGTATATATAAGTGACCCTAAAAATTCCACCAGAGAACTCCTAAACCTGATAAACAGCTTCAGTGAGGTAGCTGGATACAAAATTAACTCAAACAAGTAATGGCCTTTCTCTACACAAAGGATAACAGGCTGAGAAAGAAATTAGGGAAACAACACCCTTCACAATCGTCACAAATAATATAAAATACCTTGGTGTGAATCTAACTAAGGAAGTGAAAGATCTATATGATAAGAACTTCAAGTCTCTGAAGAAAGAAATTATAGAAGATCTCAGAAGATGGAAAGATCTCCCATGCTCATGGATTGGCAGGATCAATATAGTAAAAATGGCTATCTTGCCAAAAGCAATCTACAGATGCAATGCAATCCCCACCAAAATTCCAACTCAATTCTTCAATGATTTAGAAAGGGCAATCTGCAAATTCATCTGGAATAACAAAAAAACCTAGGATAGCAAAAACTCTTTTCAAGGATAAAAGAACCTCTGGAGGAATCAACTTGCCTGACCTAAAGCCTTACTACAGAGCAATTGTGATAAAAACTGCATGGTACTGGTATAGCAACAGACAAGTAGACCAATGGAATAGAATTGAAGACCCAGAAATGAACCCACACACCTACGGTCACTTTATCTTTGACAAGGGAGCTATAACCATCCAGTGGAAAAAAGACAGCATTTTCAACAAATGGTGATGGCACAACTAACTGGCCGTTATCATGTAAAGAATGCGAATTGATCCATTCCTATCTCTTTGTACTAAGGTCAAATCTAAGTGGATCAAGGAACTCCACATAAAACCAGAGACAGTGAAACTTATAGAGGAGAAAGCCTCAAAGATATGGGCACAGGGGTAAAATTCCTGAATAGAACAGCAATGGCTTGTGCTGTAAGATCGAGAACTGACAAATGGAACCTCATAAAATTCCAAAGGCAAAAGAAACCGTCAATAAGACAAAAAGGCCACCAACAGGCTGGGAAAGGATCTTTACCTATCCTAAATCAGATGGGGGACTAATATCCAATATATATAAAGAACTTTAGAAGGTGGACTCCAGAAAAATCAAATAACCCCATTAAAAAAGGGGGCTCAGAGCTAAACAATGAATTCTCACCTGAGGAATACCAAATGGCTGAGAAGAACCTGAAAAAATGTTCAGCATCCTTAATCATCAGGGAAATGCAAATCAAAACAACCCTGAGATTCCATCTCACACCAGTCAGAATGGCTAAGATCAAAATTTCAGGTGACAGCAGATGCTGGCGAGGATGTGGAGGAAAGAGGAACACTCCTCCATTGTTGGTGGGATTGCAAGCTTGTACAACCACTCTGGAAATCAGTCTGGCGGTTCCTCAGAAAATTGGACATAGTACTACTGGAGGATCCTGCAATACCTCTCGGCATACATCCAGAAGATGTTCCAAACGGTAAGAAGGACACATGCTCCACTATGTTCATAGCAGTCTTATTTATAATAGCCAGAAGCTGGAAAGAACCCAGATGCCCCTCAACAGAGGAATGGATACAGAAAATGTGGTCCATTCACACAATGGAGTATACTCAGCTTTAAAAAGAATAAATTTATGAAATTCCTAAGCAGATGGATGGACCTGGAGGGCATCATCCTGAATGAGGTAACCCAATCACAGAAGAACTCACATGATATTTACTCACTTATAAGTGTATATTAGCCCAGAAACTTAGAATACCCAAGATATAAGATACAATTTGCAAAACACATGAAATTCAAGAAGAATGAAGACCAAAGTGTGGATACTTTGCCCCTTCTTAGAATTGGGAACAAAACACCCATAGAAGGAGTTACACAGACAAAGTTTGGAGGTAAGACCAAACTATGGACCATACCTGCCTGCCATACCCAGGGATCCATCCCATAATCAATCTCTAAACGCTGACACCATTGCATACATTAGCAAGATTTTTCTGAAAGGACCCTGATATAGCTGTCCTTTGTGAGATTATGCCGGGGCCTAGCATACACAGAAGTGGATGCTCACAGTCAGTTATTGGATGGATCACAGGGCCTCCAATGGAGGAGCTAGAGAAAGTACCCAAGGAGCTAAAGGGGTCTGGAACCCTAAAGGTGGAACAACAATATGAACTAACCAGTACCCCCCGGATCTCTTGTCTCTAGCTGCATATGTATCAGAAGATGGCCTATTTGGCCATCATTGGAAAGAGAAGCCCATTGGTCTTGCAAACTTTATATGCCTCAGTACAGGGGAATGCCAGGGCCAAGAGGTGGGAGTGGGTGGGTAGGGGACTGTGGGGGGGAGGGTATGGGGGACTTTTGGCATAGCATTGGAAATGTAAATGAAGAAAATACCTAATTAAAAAATTGTAAAAAAAAAAAGATTTATACTTTTTAACATATGCAAATTTGAACAACTAAAGAATTCTAAGACACCTGTCTATTTCTTGGTGATAGAATGCTTAAGGTGGGGAATATCCTGGCATTCTCCAAAGAACAGCATCCATGTAAGCACTACCCATGAGGGAAGATCTTGGAGTTTCTTTAAGATTCCTTTCTCTCTCTTTGCTTGTGTTTTTCGGGGCATTTGAAGCACTAGTTATTTCTTCCTCATTATGTCTTCTTACCATGATAATGCTAATATGTTTGACCGATGTGCTGTTCTTTAGAATATAGTAGCACAGCTCTGGGACACACTTCGAGTGAATGAGGACTGTTGTAATGCCCTGATGAACTAGATCTCCTTTTATTCTCCCTCATGATAAGGACAGAAAAGAATGTATCTGGCAGATCACCTGTGCTCCAAGTACCAAAGATTGTTTTCACCTGTTTTGGCAAAGACACCTCATGCATCTGGTATAGGAGGAGAACCTAAAGTTTATCGTAGCTCATGACCCTTCCACTCCCCTTCAAATATGACAACATCATATCTTCAAATCTTTCCTGTGGACTCCCATTTCTGCATTCCTCTTCCTTTTGTAAGAACCTTTGTGTCTCCATTGAGCCAAGTAAATAATGTAAAATTATCTCCATCTTCAGGGCCACTGGTTAGTTCTATCTGTGCTTTTAATTTCCTGTTGTAAAGTAACCTCACATTCTTAGAAGTAGGACAGGAGCATTTTAAGGTACTCTTACTCAGCCCAGCACACTTCTGTTAACTTACTGCAACACTTACAAATCTGCAAAGTTAGGTCACGAGTAAGTGTCCTGCCAACTTTAAGTAAAGCTATTCCGCTAATACATTTATGTTTTGGAGAAAAAAAATCACTAAGTGGGTAGGGCTGGAGATCCATTATATTCACTGTGAGATGGCCTAAGGTGAGATGCTTTTTCTCACCTGGCTTTCACATGCACATGGGCGTTTTGGCTCTCTTACCAGTATCACCTGTAATCCAGTACTCAGTAGCCCTTCAAAGATTCACTTTCTCCACTATAGTACAGTTTTCTAGCAAGTGACCTTCATCCTTTGGGAGTAAACTGGGGGATTTGCTGTCCATTCACTCCTGTAGTATCATAGTAGAGTTCTTCCAAGGCAAACAGCCTTCTCTTCAATTGATGTGCTCTGAATCCAAAAGCACTCTGAGAGATCATGGTTTTCCAATATAGCATTACACCCCAATATTTTGCCCTCTAATTGGTTCTCTTTAGTTGTGTAAGTAAAACACTACCATCATCAGGTGCCCCAAATCCTTACTTTAAGAATGCCATAGAAATGCTGTGAGCTATTAGATGCCTTAACAGACTTCTGCAGGTCAAGAGTTTCTTATTGTCATCTCAGCTATGCTACCCGTTATGGAAATTATATTCACATTGTTTCTGGTGGTTAATTGCCACCCACTGGCCTCTTGCATGCCAGAAGCTTTTCATGCCATTGATACTAAGGAGCTAAGGCCTATAACAACCTCCCATTACACCTCCTGGCCCACAAATGACAACAACCATTAGTTTCCATCATTCTTACCATGCTAGTGAAGGGAAGTCCTCTGGGTTCTTATAGGGAACAGAGCCGAGCTTTTAAATGCAATATTATAAATCCATTTAAACATCTCTGATCCTTTTGGCCCTTTTCTTAATTCTCTGCTAAGAGAGTTCTGGCTTCTCCAGTTCATTTCCTGTAGGCCTCCAGAAAATGGTAGGCTTGAGAGTTAAGGAGCTACCTCTACAGCACATTAGGCTTGGCTCCAGAAGTCCTTGCCAGGTTTGTATCTTGCCTGCACTCATATCATTAATCTTCAGTATCTAACCTTATAATCAACTTTCACAGCAGTCTCAAATTTTGGCCTTAAACATATTGGGATATACTTAAAAACAAGACTCTTGGGAAATAGTCTTTATTTCTATAGCATGGAGAATGCTTAACATTCCACACTATGCTAGGGATTGGTACTAATTTTCAGTACAGAACAGTATAGACCAAATCCTGGCAAATAAAATCCTATGCGAAAGGATAGGATAAGTTTTAGGTCACTGAAAACTGTTATAAAATTAAGCCACACCCATTTGGTTTTGTATGGTTTATAACAGCAGAGTCAAGTTGTAGCCACAGGTAGCATTTACTGCAAACACTATACAATATTCGCCATACTGATTTCTTCAAAAGAAGTTAGCTAGTATCTACTCTAACTCAGTGCTGTCCCATAAAACTTGTGGGGACACTTCAAAACTCTTGAAGTGATAGAGACATTCCACAATTTGCATCATCTAACATAGGAGCCACTGGCCACATGCACTTCCTAACGACTTTAAATTCAGCTACTGAAACCAGAGAAAAGTGCCTTTTTTATTCTATTTCATTGTTTTTTATTTATAGTTGCACATAGCTAATAGCCCAGAAGCAATGAAAAGGCACACTGAAGAACAGAGATCTTAGGGAGAGCATTCGTCATCTTCATTTTTTTGTGGTCTCCAAGAAATGGAAGCTTATGTTTCAGTAGTCAGTGGGGAAAGACCAGCCTTTGTGTTCCACAATGCTCAGGAATGTCTTTGGTCATGATAGTGTTCATGGATGTCCATCCAGAGGATCTCAACCTATGTCTCTGGGTCCTAACTTCAGTATAGGAGTCACTGGAACTAAGAATTCAGCCTCCCATTAGGCTCAGATTGAATCTTGGGACTGATTTTTATCATATCTCTCTAAATGCAAATGAAATTTTCTTTAAATACCACCACTGAGGAGTCATCACTGCACAACACCCTGTAGTGATAGGTCACTGATTTAACTTTCATGTTCCTCCTTCCTGTGAACATTAACAATTGCCAATTAATCTTAAAGCCTTTAATTACCCCTGTTCCATATCTTTCAAACATCAGGTCTACTGTCTAATCCAGTACATCTTCTTCCCAATGTTCTCCATCTCCGTCAACCACAGGTCAAGTAATTTCAGCCCTACCAGAGGTAAACATTGCCATATTCACTAGTACTGGAGCTGTCCCATCTGTCCAGTTGCCATCCAGTTCTGAACGTGTGCTTCCTGCTGCCACTGTTGGATCAACGTTCTTAAATTCTCTCAGAAGCAGATCCTGACACAAAGATTTGACTGCATGTGGTATATACTGAGGGATGATTCCAGGGGAGTAGATGGTTGAGGGGGTAGCAAAGACAGGAAAAAGTGGGAAGATGATAATAATAATAATTGCTTTAGAAGTATATAAACAAAATCATTGCCATAGAGGAAATTGGTGCTCAGGTCTACAGAATATCCTGGGAATACGTGGCATACAGCTCAGACTGGTCTCGCTATAGCTCCAGTGTGTCAGTGTACTGGTGCTGTGAATAAGGTAGATTAAAATGGTAGACGGTGACCAGTACTTATATTTTCATATTCAGGAATGATGAGTGTTGGAGATGATATTGGCAAAGCATAGACAATGCCCACTATAACATTAAGAACATAAAACCAAATGAATATGAATCCATTATGGTATTCTATTAAAGGAGGACAGACCAATAAAAGTAAGGTCAAAATAACACACACACACATACACACACACATAAACACACACGCTCACACACACGGTCTCACATACACAGAGACAGATACAGACAAACACACACAGAGATACACAAATACACACACATATGCCACACACACACAATGCTCTCTCTCTCTCTCTCTCTCTCTCTCTCTCACACACACACATACACACACACACACACAGACACACACACATAGCCTTCCTTTTGGTCACCACGGGAAGTAACTTGCTTGTAATACCTCACTCTGACAGTTGACAATTCTGGAGGAAATATTTAACTTAACTTTTCTATAATGATGTACTTACTATAGGGTAAGCGATTAATTCAAGTTAGTGAAAGAAAGGTCTTCCTTAAAGAAAAATGATCATTTTCCACCATCATTTTTTAAGGCTGAAATAACATGAAGTCTCTGATTTACTTGAGTAGATTTCAGAATGAAAAACGGAATAAGCAGAACACAGGAGAGGAAATCTCGGTGTTGGATCTGCATGGGCTGCTGTATGAATTTCACCATAGTTTCCTATTTTGGTTTTATTTTTGAATTTTTTAGGGAGCCCTCTTTGTTTTCTACCCCTCTTTAGTGCCATTATTAGCCTTGGGTTGTAGGAACATTCTTCTAATTCTGATTATCTATTATTAAGATAAACAAAACATTAAATGATACAATTAAATTGCAAGTGACAGCATTTTCTCCTAGGTTGGAACTTCCCAATCATAGTTCCAGTTTCTGATTGGGTCTCATTATCTCCCTCTCATTTCCCTAATGAACTGATGCGTGAATATCCTCAGCAGAACTTCTTTTGAAATTGTATGCCTGTACAGACCACTCAGGACTGTTGTGGGATTTTAAAAACAAAGCATACCTGTTTCCTGCAGCACACAGGAAAAGTGCCAAGTGAAGTCAAGGTTTTAGATTAAAAACTAATTCTTTTAGATTTGATACATACAGAGACGTGCAAACCGAGTTTTTATTGGGGGAAAGAAAAAACATAGGCAGAGGAGCTGAAATAGGAGACCCAAGGCCACTTACAGGACAAAGAGGATTCCTTCCTTTTATAACTTTAGAGGAGAGGGGTCTCTGAGTCTAACAACTTAGTGAAGGTAGTAGGCAGAATAAAAGCCATAACTTGGGTTGCCTTAGGCTGAGAAGGGGAAGAAGTTGCAGAGGGGGTGGGGTTAATTCTTTCTAGAAGGGCAACATCTGTGACTCGGCTGATCTGCTGCCATGTTCTTCTCCCCTTTCTAGACCTAATCAAGAAGTGATCCTTTCCATTGTCACGTAGTGTAAATAAAGAACATGACTTAGTTAGCACTAATTTAACTCCACACATAAGCAGGTAGGCAGCTTAGCAAGTGGACAAAGGGATATAAGGCCCTGGGAGCAGGGGGCACCAGGTGCCTAAATATTGCCTGATGCGATAGTATAGAAATGAAATGATATTCCATGTTACAAATGTTTGTGACGATGAATGAACCTTGCTGGATGCCTTCTGTGGCCAATCTCATTTCCTTCTCACAGACCTTTAACAGAAGAGGCTCAATAAGCTTCAAACATGGGCCCCACCTCAAGCAACTCAAAAATGGCAAAGCCAGAACTGGACTCCAATCTATGAAGTCTCCACAGCACAAATGAGGCTTGGCTGCCTGGATATTGATTGGCACCAGAGAACAAGAGAGCAGCAGAGTAAGGACTTCCTAAAGGGCTGGGAGTAGATGCTTGTCTCCTTCATAAGTAGGCCTTTGGTATATCTTAGGGTGTCTGTATTTGTCCACAGCATATTTACTTTGAAGCCCTTTTAGGGCTTAGAATGGCTAAATATTCAATTCCCAAATAATTCTCACTTTGGGACTAATAGAATAACAAAGATTAAGTGTGTTTAATATTTGCTTATTTATTTGTGTGTTGTATGTGTGTGTATTCATGTACATATGTTTGGGAACACACATGTTATGATATTAGTGCCATGGTAGAAGTTAGAGGACAACTTCAGTTGTGGTTGCTTTGTGCCTTGTTTTGGGATAGAGTGTCTTTGTGTATGCTGCGTGCTCCAGACCAGGTGGCCAGTAGAGTCTCTGCCACCTATCTTACCACAAGAATACTGGGATTACAGACCAAGGCTGTCACATCTGGTTTTTCATGTATTCTTGGAATTTGAACTCGGGTCTTTAAAGTTACAGGGCAAATGCTTTACTCAGTGAGGTATTTCTGAAGTTCCAAGAAAAATCCAGTATCATTTTCTTTTACTACTTATAGGCTATTAGAGTTTTTCTTTGAAAAACTACTGATAACTACCCCTGTTCCAGAAGTTGGAATCAGGGTGATGTAATAATAAACAGTAGATTATCATTACATTCTTTTGTGTATGAAACACTCATTGGAAAAGGAAAAGTGTTTATATACTTTCTTATTTTGTAAGTAAAACATCATTGTGTTTTTAATATTTTCAACTTCAAGTAAAGGTATGCTTGCTTCTGACATGAACCGACTTTGCCTGGTAATCTCCCCAGAACCTCACCCACCAGCATTAACACACACACCGGGGCATATATTTACACTAGGTAATAATAATAATTAAGAAGAGGTCAAAAATTTGAGAGGGAGTCACCGGAATGAAGGATTTAGAGGGGTAGAGAGAAGGGTGGAAATTATGTGGATACAGTACTCATGTATGAAAGCAAGAGAAGAAAATAGACAGTGGATTCTCTCACTTCCCTGGTCTTCAGTATGCAGCAGTTAATAGCTATGCAGGTCTTCGTTCCAACTTTGATTTTGCAGCGTTTACGGGGCCTTTCCACATACTTCATCTCATTGAAACTTCACGACAGCAGTATTCAATTATAAATGTGAGATTGGGGAAATTGTTTTCCAGTGAACTTTAATAACCTCCTCACAAAAGGGAGCTACCATGACTGACTACCTTCTATTCACATTTTTTTTTCCAAGCCAGGCTAGAATTGATTCACTGTGACCTCTGTACTCAAGTCATATAGCAAAGAGCAGAGTGGGCTGTGAAGAATCAATCCCAAATCTGCTACGCATTTGGTTCTATCAGCTGCAGCCTTGGCTAAACACAAAACATTTGCATGGGTGATAGATTAAAAAGAAAGGTTCTCCTGAAACATCCAAAAGGCACTTCCTCGAGTTCGCTAACAAAGAAACACGTTGGGGTAGCTGGTCTAAACTGTTGAGTTCACATGAAGGTGAATTGTGGTGTCTCCTCTCTTCTAAGTAGGTAGATAAAGACTCATACTGATAATGATTGGATGTAAAGCAGCAGCTATTTAAGGAATAGAAGAAAGCAAGTGCCCCTTAATGTCCCCCTCAGCCCAGCCCAACAGCACTGGTTAATTACTGGGTTCTTTGTTCTAAGAGATCTTAAGGCTTCAATCTTGAAATCAAGACTTGGGGAGGAGAGTGTTGGAGTGACGTTGGTGTCTTAGGTGAATCTGGTTTCCATATTTCCACCCTAGACTAATGGAAAGATAGCAGCTTTGATTCTGAAGAGTGGAATCACTGTTATCTGATGAATTGGTTTGTATTTAATGAAATGTTTATTTTGGCCAAGAGATTGCTGCAAGGGACCCATTAGAATGCCAAAGACTGACTATGAGTTTATTTCTCTCCGTGGACAGACTGAAGGGCCATTAACATTTTGCAGTCTTCACCCAATTTCCAAGTCATGAGGAAAAAAATTTTACTAGGTAAATAGGTTCTGTTTCCTATTGTGACTTGAACATATGATGCTAGTGTTTCCTCTTAAGCTCTCTGGCCTCAGCCTGGAACAGAGGAATGAGTGGCACAGGGGGTATCATTTGCACTGAAACAAAGAAACACGAACAAGTCTCTGGCTCCTTTTTCTGAGCAAAATGCAAAGTGATTTGGAGTACGCTGACCTAGCTTGAAGGGTTGTAATGGCCCTGATAGTGATTCATGTCTTCACAAAACAAACAGCTATCTCTCTAACCCCTCATGGATTACAGGGGACCTCCTCCACTGAGCTGCCTCTGGTAGCTGGCTTTGATGAGGAGACCCTGGCAGCCAGTCTAAGAGAGAAAAGAACATTCTGGGAATTTTAAGTGCTTTGGATCAGCGGTTGTCATGTACAATTGATGTTCATTTATATTTCACTAGCCAAAATCTAATGCTGCCCAAAATTGGGAAAGAAATATTTCAAATACTAATCAGGCTCAATCCGGCTTTAATGTAAAAAATGAGCTGTCCTACCTCTTTCTGTCTTGGTCTCAGAAGGGAGATTTAATACTTCCTGACAGTGCTTTAAATACTTGCCTGTGCAGACTTCAATGAATCCACAATAATTATATCAGTTAAACCAGCTCGGGGTTTCCAAAGCTGTTGCAAGCCTAGGGTACTTTGGAGTGCTTATCACTGCATTCATCCTTTGGTAGGTTTAGTAGAGAAAGGGCCACTGTATAGATGGATCACCACTTAACCATTTAACCTCTCTACCTGCTAATTATTGCTTCTGCTGTTGTTTTTTAATCTATTCATCCCAAGGTCTGTAGTCTCCCAGTCCTCCCCCACACCCATACCCAGCCTTTCCAGGAAGTTTAATTACCACTCTGGGAGCCATGTGCTATTCCCAGCAGAGAGCTTCAAGGAGGGTCTAGTGGGTTTTAATTCTCAGAAGATCAAACCCTGAAGACATCAGTAGATTATTGTTAAGAACTGGCTTAATATTGAGTATCTAAATAAGCCTTTTATAGGAGTATAAGAGATTTGTTATTTTTAAAAAGGAAGGAAAATTAAAATTATCTTTGTTTAACAGATGGGAAAAAATCAAATATGAAGTAGCCATCTTTTTTATTTATGGGAGGAATACAGTGAAGTGGTGGTTTCTTAGGTAGAAATTAATTCTACCACCTCTCACCACTCCTTCAAGAATATTAAAGAACTTTTGTATAGCTTTGACTTCAATGTGTGCATTCTTAGTGAATTAAACTCTGCATTAAAGAAATCTTGATAGTCTCTGCTATAGTTTGAATAGTTTGTTTCCTATAAAACTCACATTGAAATTTAATTCCCATGTGAGATACTAAGATGCAGTACCAGGTATGACCTTTAATAGGTGATTAGGGGGATACTCTCATGAATGGATCAATCCATTTGTACAGCTAATGGATTGATGTGCTAATGGATTATCTTGAGAGAATCTGCTATAGAAGCCAGTTTGACTAGGTCTCCAGTGAGCTCCCCATTTGTGCCATATGATGTCCTCCATTGCCTCAGGACTCTGCCAGGCAGAGACTGTCACTGGATGTAGCCCTTCAGCCTTAGACCAGGCTCAAAATTCAAAGTAAAACACTTTTATTTTTATGTGACCTATTCCATGGTATTGAGTTATTAATGGCAGAAAATGGAGTGATGTATGCTGGGTTGGCAGTACTCGGACTCCGCCTCTACAGTGACTGAACAAACACAAGAGGACAGTTAGGAATGAGTTTCCACCAGAAGTCCAGCCAAGATGCGCCAACCATATTTGCAAAGAGCCCTAGAGAAAAAGTAGGAGTGAGCCAGTCTCTTTCAGTGTATGGGTGTGCAGGTGTTCAGCCTTGACCTCTGTGAAGGATGGTGTGTGTCCTGCTTTGTAGCTAAAACTTCTCCTATAAGCTCATTTTGAACGTTGTTTCCAAACAGGGCATATTACTTTGAAAGTCTGTGGAAACTTTATGAAGTTATATTGGGCTAGAGGAAGTAGGCCATGGATCGTGGATACTGGGGACACAATCCATTTCCTCTTCCTGTCAGGCTCTCTCATTTCTGCTTGGCCATGACATGAAGATCTCTTTTCTACTATATATTTCAGTCTCCATGACCTTCTTGCCCCAAGTGTATGGGGAGAAGCAGCTGTGGATAAGTCCTGATGAAATTGTGAACTAAAAACAACAACAACAACAACAACAAAAACAAAAACAAAAACAAAAACAAAACTGACTTTCATCAAGTTCTCAAATATACATAGAAAAATCACCACTTCAGAGTGTGCTAAAACAGAGGTGTGGGGACTATGGATATAAAGTATTCTTCAGATGCTTGACTCTCTACTGAATCTGCCAGTCAGGATCTTAGTTTCTCTGAAAATGTAAATAGTGCCACTACCATCCAGTTACCACATTTGATAAGTCTTTGCCTTCTCATTGCTTCCTTTGGAAATTGGAAACCATAGAGTAAATGCTCATTAATAAAAAAAAAAAAAAGAAATTATCAGAGATAAGCATATAAGTGGTTATGAAACTACAGCAAGCCTGCAAAATACATTCATTGTGGGGTCAAAATGGAGGAGGAATGATAAGAGATGGCTTGCTGTGAACTTCCTAACCCACATTTATTATGGTTCCTTCTTAGTTTTCTTTTTTTTTTTATTCTTCTTCTTTTGTAACATTTTATTGATTTTGTGAATTTCACATCATGTACTCCATTCACACTCCTTTCCTTGTCCCTCCATATACCTCCTCCATCCTTGCAACCTTCCCCCAAAGGAAAACAAACAAATGGATTTCACCATGGAATGTCAGTAAGACATTCTATGGGTGTCTAGGGTCATCTCAGTGACATACATACCATGGTGTGTCAAGGTGTGACACACCATGTGTCCAAATAGCTTTTCCTGCAAATGATCACTGGTCTGGACTCTGGCTTCTGCTACACTATCAGTACTGGGTCCTCACTGGGACCCTTCTCAGGTAGCCCGTTGTTGCCTTGTTGTGTCATGACGGAGATCCTGCAGCTTTGGTTCTGGAGGACCAGGTCCTTTACATGCTCCAGCAGTTCATAGATAGGGTGGATGTTGGGATGGGCCAACTCAAAGCCCTGGATCTAGGCCTGAGTGGTAGGTGAACTGGTGTGCCCAACACTTAGGTTCATGCCATTGGAGCCAGCTCTCCAGCACCCACATCACCTGGGCCAGCTATCCAGCACTGCCTAGGCAAGGGATGGAACCAACTCACTCATTCTTATGCCCTCAGGGCTAGCTTTTCCACTCTGCCCCGGTGAGTGGGCAGAGACAGCTCTCCCTGCTCTCCAGAGTGCTACATCAGATGAGGGTAGGGCCAGCTCTTCATAGCCCTCAGATATTAACATGGCCCCAAGCAGAAGCCCAGACTGGGGACATCTGCATACCCTTTAGCAGTAAAAGATATCCTCACTCCCTCACTACTGTAGGGTCACTGACCCAGATATGGCACTCAGGAGCAGCATGGGCCAGGGCCTCATCATGGCCTCAGATGGTGTCACAAGCTACTCACATTAGGCTGTTCCTCACTACCTTCAAGTCTCCAGTTCTACCTTTCTTCAGTGTCCACACACCATTCTGCCTCTCTTTCTCTTCCATCTCTCTAACACTTACGTGCTCATCTTAGTGGTGCCCGGAGCCTATGGGTTTCTGGGGTCATCTCAGGAGTGCCATGCCCTGCCTGAGCCACTTGGCACTGAGCTGAGGTTCCCTCCCTTCTTAGTATTCTAATAACATTGTTATTTTGCTCTTGACTACTTCCTATGGATCCCGACTTTCACCATTTAATGTTGTCTTTAATCCTGTCATTTTCAATTAACATACTGTTCAAGACAGACATCAGTAACTAAATTTGCTGTTTTTACTCAAGTGAGAACACTGGATGATATTAGTAAGCTGAGAAGTGCCTACCTCTTAAAGCAATGGCTTGGACAGTTTTGGGGATTAACGCCAAGTTTGGATGCTATAATAGTAAGAATTTCAAATTTGCAAGTCATAAGATAAAAGGCTTACTTCTCATTTTGCATTTTATTAACGCGTAGGATACTTAATAGGATGTCTGCCATTTAAAACTCCCCTACGGTTTATAGGGAGTATAAAATTACATAAATGTTAGTTTGCTTAAGCTACACCATAAGGCTGGTCATTTGTCCTGGCCCAAAATTCATACTCTAGGTGTCATCAGTCAGCTTTTCAATTAGAAACTCCTCCCTCCAGAGGTGCTTAGACTAGCTCAATCTCCCAAGAACAACAGAGGGGTCCTAATTAGCATAATTCGTGTTAAAATAGATTTTCAATGGTAAAATTAATAGCTTGCCAAGTTATATTAGTGATGTTACATGTGGAATGTACCAGGTGAAAATGTGTTGGCTGAACAGTCTAGACTCCCCTTCTGCTCTCACAAACAGTCATGTAGAAGCACATCCTGTACCTTGCATCTTTTAGAAAATTTTCTGGAAGCTGCTTTCTAGGCTGTGCTGTGTTTGGTCATTGATTGAGTCATCAGTCCCCTGGGGGATGGGGGTGGGGGCTGGGGGACATGATGGCTCCTCTAAGGTTAGTTCAACAGAGCCTCTAGAATTTGGTCGTATGAACCTAAAATCACTGGAGGTATCAGTTGTTAGAATATCTAAAGACCTAGAGCTAGACTTTCATCAAACTTGTAGAATAGATTGTATGCACTGGATTGTTCTTAGTTCCTATTAAATTTTCAATATTTGCCTCTATCTGAAGCCAGATTTGCTTGGGGATTTAATTTTAATATAAACTAACAAAAGAGGTTATAGGGAGAGTTGACACTCATTGCCCATCTCTAATTATTGGTGATTACTGCTATTTGAAAAAAGTTCATTACTACTCTTCATTCAGTATTTAATCTCTATTTAGCCTTATCCCATATAAATAAATATATTTGTAGATATCTATTATAAACTCTCACAGGAAATTTTTAATTGGAAAAGAAAAGGCTAAGGATAAAGGAACAGAACTTATTTTGGAAAACTCAGGCTACCCAATGACAGGGAAGAGAGCAGGCATTTTACTGAGTTCTTGGAGGGATATAGAAAAATCTCTTCCTCTAGGTTTAAGGTAACTTTCTCATGTAAAATACAGATTAGTGGCCAGTTTGTCTTTGGGAATATTCTGACATTATCTTGTACCTGTTGTGTTTTTCCTTGTAATGTTAAGAGATAGGCACAATCCAGACATGATTGAGGGAAGGAAAGAAACTGGGTAAGTAATATCCTCTATTAAGGACAGGAGAGCCATGTTGCTTGGTCCCATGATTATCCTAGTTATTATCTTACTTCCCTCTTGAGGATCTCTTTCTCCTTACTGGAGGGAGAAGGTTCAACTTTCAGAACTGCTTCACAGCTGAACTGGGACTGTTCAAGCAACCTATTGGAAGAATGGGATCCTTAAACATCTGATTGATTGGGAAGAAGTCTAGTGTCATGGGCTCTCTCTAGCCCATTCCACATATTCTTTTTCCTTTTCCTTTTCCTTTTTCTTTTTCTTTTTCTCTTTCTCTTTCTTTTCTTTTTCTCTTTCTTTTCTTTTTCTTTTTCTTTTTCTTTTTCTTTTTCTTTTCCTCCTCCTCCTCCTCCTCCTCCTCCTCCTCCTCCTCCTCCTCCTCCTCCTCCTCCTCCTCCTCCTTCTTCTTCTTCTTCTTCTTCTTCTTCTTCTTCTTCTTCTTCTTCTTCTTCTTCTTCTTCTTCTTCTAAGGTATATGGGTGTGTTTGCCTGCATATATATGTCTGTGCACTGTGTGCATGTATACCTGGTACCCACAAAAGCCAGAAGAAGGCAACAGATCTTCTAGAACTGGAATGATAGATGATTGTAAGACTCTATATGAATGCCAAGAATTGAACTCAAGTCTCCTGGAAGAGCAGACAGTACTCTTAATGGTGAGCTATCTTTCATCCCCATTCCATTCCAGATATTGTTAACTGATCCTGTTATTGTTAGATGATGCTAGACATAGATCTCTAGATAACAAGTTCTAAGTGAATCTATGTGATTCAACACATTCACATGTCTTAACAACATTAGGAGTCAAATTAGGACCTTATAGCTTGATCTGACTATTGCTTGATTTTTCTCTCCTGGGTTCAGAGGCTGTTAGGACTTTTTCATTCCCCACAGGGAACTGAAGATCCTATATAATTTTGAGTACATGCTGCTAATTTTTTTTCCATGAGCCAGAATCAACCCCTTTGTAATGACCCATAAGAATAAAACAGATATAGACAGCTGGGGTATGTCATCGATAAGATTATGATAATGATGATGATGATGATGATGAAGAAGAATAAAATTTCCACATGGAAAACCTTGGGTTCTCTTTGGTTGTACAGAACATCATAGTCAATAACAGTAAAAGAACATGGGCATGAGCCAATAAGGACGTTTTCCTCATCGAATAGACTAGAGTTGGGCATTCCAAAGCTCAGTGATTCCATCACACAGCCAAGATCTATTGAATTGTACTTTGCCATTTCTCAGTGGGTCTGGTCCTCATTCTTTCAAGATGGCTTACAGTAGCTCCAGATGTTTGGTGAGGAAGGAGAGTGAGGAAATAGCTTTTGCAAAGTAAGGTTTTGCTCTTTTACTCAAGAAAGAACACTATTTTAAAAATAAATTATTTTGGACAGAACGTTAGCATCTCCTACTTTCATGGAAATTAGGAAGGAGTAGTTTTAGACAGATAGTTTACCATCTCAAGCAAAATGGAATCCTGACATTAAGCAAGAAGGAAATGAATATTGTCATGCAGCTATTACTGTTTGTCATTTCTGTATATGCTAACCTCTTTACCAGATAACTTCATGCCTGAGATCTCTGACTTTGTACAATAACAACTATATACATAATAAAACTGAATACTAAAGATTATGGTAGCTTGTTTAAGAAAAAGCCGTCAGACATTGTGGTGCATAGAGCATGCCTGTAATTCTAATACTTGAATTAATGCAATTTCAATGATTGAAGCAAGAAGATTATATATTTAGGTCATTCTATTATACACACTGAAATTCTGTAAGAGAGAGGAAGGAGCAGGGAAGAAAGAGGAAGTGGAGAGAGGAAGGGAAAGAGAAAGGGAAAGAAAGAAAGAAAAGAAAAGAGGAAATGATATTCATGATTTAAATTCAAGTAAGTTTGAGTAACAGCATTAATAATAATAATAATAATAATAATAATAATAATAATAATAATAATGATACAAGCAGATTTCTGAGGTCAAGACCAGCCTGGTCTACAGAGTGAGTTCCAGGATAGCCAGGGCTACAAAGAGAAACCCTGTCTTGAAAATAAATAATAATAATAATAATGAATAACTAATAATAATAAACGTATAACCAACAGTGATCAAGTGCTTACCTTGAGTTAGATATTTATCTTGGTGCTTTATGTTTATTGATTCATTTCTGTTCAGAAACTTTCTAAGGAAGGTGTTTTTATATTCTTCATTTATCAGGCAAGAAGACCAAAGTTTGATAAACAAAGAAACTCATTAAAGTCACAGGAGTTATAAAAGTGAACCTCAAAGCCTGAGCCTAATTCTATGGGACTCCATAGCTCCTGACTATTCTACTCTACAGCTTTTGTAAAAATCACCTGCTCGAGCTGTGCACATTCTAATCAGCAATGAGCCAGCCAATGGCCAAATACCCACATGGCAGCCGTCTTGGACCATTATAACAAAAGTATCAGACTGAGTAATTTGTAAATAATAGAAACTTACTTCTCGCCATTTTGGAGGCCCTGAGAGTTTCAGGTTCAAGGTTCTCGAAGGTTCTGTGTCTGAGGAAGATGCATTTTCTTCCTTCAGGATGGTGCCTCTGCTTACAGTCTCACCTGGGAGAAGGGATGGAAGAAAAGAGCTAGTTCATTTGAACTTTCTTAAAATAGTAATGTTCTCTCCTATGAGAGTAGACTCCTCATAGTCTAATGACCTCCCAGGTCCCCAGTGCCAAACACCATTACCTTAAGAGTTAAGTTCTGGTATATAATTTTTTTATTTTGGGTAAGTGCAAGATACAGCCTCAAACCAGAAAAACATCTGACCAATACTGCAAATTAAAAGGAAAAAATTAGTGAGACATGGGGCTGTGAATAGAAATGAAAGATTTATGGAATAAAAACATGAATAGTGTCCAGCTGATGTCTACCTTGTGTGGAATAAGGACTTGACCTTTCTCCATGGCACCAAGGCCTCTTTCCTTTGATCACTTCATAGTCCTGCTTAAATCACAAGGAAGTACCTATTGGAGAAGAGATACTGCCTATCGCCAACTGACCATGCTTCCATTGTCTTTTCTAAAGGTACTCTCATTTTGCTAATGACCACATCAGGCTCAGTTAACAACTCACCTTTACAAACGTTTTTGGATATACATCATGACCATGAGCCAAAGAGCTGATCAAGGGTTTGTAGCCAACCACAGAGTTCGGTTGGAGCTACCTGCAAAGCAATGATTAGTTCCTCAAAAGAAGCAAGCTTGTGCTCTCTTTGGCAGCATGAGGACTAAAATTTGAATGATACAGAAAAGATTTGGTATGGCCCCCATGGAAGAATGTAAATTTATGAAGTGTTCCATATTTTGTGCATTTCCTGGAGGTTGTCCAACACTTTGCTGATTAATCCCCAATACAAAACGCTATATCCAAATGCAGTGTGTGGCAGCCAAGATTGAAATGATATTTTCACTACTACGGAAGACAGGGGTGGGAGGATGTCAGAGAGCCTCCTTCATTCTCTCAGCTCAGCCTGGAATGGGATGTCTTATGCAGGTGGGTAGCAAGTGTTATGAGAATGAAGGTTATGGTATCACGTTTAGCATGAAACAGTAGAAAGGCAATCAAAGTGAGTCACTGTTAGAATTGTGCAGCCTCCACACTGGCCTCAGCTGGTTTATCTTTGCACTTACAATGAGTCATGAAAAATAAACCCTATTTAGAGGTAAGTCGCTATGGTTACCATATCACTGTCGCATGGAGCTGGAAATTTCCCGTGATAGATGACCGTGCCCCCTACAATTAGGTTAATTTTAGAGGAGTCATGTTCAGCACAGGGCACATCATTGTCATGCCCTAGCGTCCACAGTACAGAGGACCAAGCTGATGTTGGAGATAATGGATTTATGGCTCCAGTATCTCACCCTAAGGGCTTCTACATTGTTAGGTGACATAGCAAATCTTACCTTCCAGGCTGGGTGTTTGCTCCCCTACTCTGAAGCTTAGCTTTAATGGAGTTACAATGTAGACTTTAAATAGAAATGCCTGATGCAAATGATTTGTGTATAAACATTTCTTTTAGGAAAACAGAGCAAATAATCTCAGGCTTTCCAACTTCATTTTGGGTGTAACCCCAGGCTTCTTGTATATGGTCTTTTGAACAACACTTCTTTTCTTGAATTTGGTCTAAATTTTGTCTTACTCAAAATTTATGTGGTTGAAAGAGCTTCCTGGGAGGAGTAACTCTGCTTCCAGGAAGAAAGAACTACCAAGGCCATCTCCTGTTCACACAGCTCCCACTCAGTCCATTGCCATCTCTTCTGCCTCACAAAGTACATCTGCATTTTTAATTAGGATTTTCATTGAAAGCTAAGTCTTTTCATGGCATGCTCCTAGAATAAGTCATAATCATCTCTACTATACATTTATTATGTATATACACACTTATATACATACTGCATACATATTTATATATAACATTAGGCTTGTTGCTATAGAAACGATTACAGTACTAACAAATTAAGCCTTGTGACTTCACTGTAGTAAGAAACAAGAAATTCAAATGAAACACCAAGCAGTTGTTTAAGCACCAAAAGCTGTAGTAATTAAATACACCAAGACAATACAGAAAACCACAAATTAATATTTAGGAGCCTTTTCCAGTATGAAAATCGGCTTTGATGTTGTTTTCCTTTTTCCATGGCATCAACAATCTACATCTTTATAAATTAAGTTTGGCACTGGGTTGAGAAGCCTATATTTGCTGCACTGGAGCCTTGCAGACACCTATGGTCTCTGCTCTCATTGTAAGTAGTTCTACCTCCCGCAGTCAGAGAGAAGGATTTCATGACGCTTTATATTAATCAAAAGGAGGACTTTTAAAAGAGAAAGCTCAAATGTGAAGTTGCCCTAACATACCAGGTTTCATTCAGACAACATGTAGAAGCTACCCCTGGGGTTTTGAATATATTACCATCCTATCACAATTAACCCTAATGGGACCAGTGCAGCTTCCCCACCAGCCTCTAGATTCAAAGCTGCAAATGCATAGAGCTTAAATAGATCTCATTATATCAGCTACACCAAATCTCTTCTCTTTATATACAGAGGATTGTACCTCTTTCTCTGTCATGCAACATTAAAATAGGAGCATACACAAGGATGACATAGATTTGACAAAAAATTAATGATTTGTACATCACTTTAATGCTTCAAATCTGCAATTCATGTATGCTAATTAGTTCATAATGGGCTGTTGAAGAACAGAATTGTCATCCCGCTGTTTCACAGGTTTCTGGGAGCTTCCATGAAGCACAGACTTGCCAGGGTTGGCTTCTGGGTCCTGGGCTGTAACCTGGCAGATCTATGATAGCATCCCTCCCCCGCCGCCCCTCCCCCTCCCCCCCAATTGTTTTCTGGATATGGAGCTTTAATCTATCAGAGTTACGATGGCATATCTCAAATAAGTGGTTCCTGGGTGCCGCAATACATCCCGGGAGCCACGGCATAGCGTCACTAAATCTAGATGATTGATTTCTGGATTTTAGGCTGTCAGGCTATACCTCAGAGGGCAGCTGTCAGCTTCTGAAATGTATGGAGTTGTATTATGCAGCACATTTTTGAGAATTCATCACAACTTTTAAAAATATCATTTACAGATAAAAATGGCTGTAATACTCAGAGAGGGAAAACAGAGTGGATCACAAAGATCCGCTCTTTTCTTACTGTACGAGCATGTAGATGTCACTATTTCAAGGGAATCAGCCATCAGTCCTCTTGTCTGTTCTCAAAACAGAGACAAGGCTGTCACAGTGTCAGGAGTCTGAGCTGTTTCACAGACCGTGGGGGAACACCAGTGCTTGCTAGATTTGAAAGCATGCTGCCGTTTATATTGGGAAGCAAACTGATTTTCCGTGATGCAGTGATACGGGCTTGATCTGATGTGGTCTTTATATCACACCTGCTCATCTGGAAACTCCAGCTGCTGCGCATGTGCAGAGAGAGGACCACACAAAGAACAGGCATCAAATTCGCTAACAGCTTAGGGAAAAGTCAGACAGGTTCTGATGGCTGAAATTCTTGTGCTGAAGATTTTTGTATGGAAAAATATAGATGAGAGATCATCCGAGAAAAACTGAGCCAAGCCGGGGGTGCGGGGTTGGGTCGAGTTGTTGAAAGATTAATTGATATTGCCAGTTGTCATTTTATAAGCAGAGAGAACAGTGATAAGATTGAAAGGAGTCTGGAAGTGCGTTAGTAAGAATTTAGTTACAATGTTTATTTAAGGTCTGTAAACAAGCATGGAGGAAGAACTATTAATCGTTATTGGTGTTTTTTTTTTTTAAACTGAATGAATGTAAGGTGTTCTTTAAATGATTTGCTTTTTCAAGACATAAAATGATACTCCAACCTACAGTCTGCACATGGCTGTCCAGCCAGAAAATGTACAGTCGATATATTGATAACATTTTCTAGTTTATATTTGGTTTTTGCTCTAATTTTTTTCAAAAAAAAAAAAAAGTCTGATGTAGCCCAGGATTGCCCAGAAGTTTCTATGTAGCTGAGGTTAGCTCTAAACTTCTGACTTTCCAGCCTCTACCTCTCAATTGCTGGGATTCTGATGAGTACTTGAACCATGTTTTCTTGTGAGGGAACTCAAGTCACAAATTTGAAGCTCTATGCAATGGTTGGGTTAATCAAAGTTGGAGATTAAAATGTGGGTCTTGGTAAACATTTAGGAGTGGGATGCTTGCTTATTTGGTCAGCTTAGATTATGGAGAAACTTATCATACAGCAGCTCATGGGCAGCTTGCTTCCCCCACATCCTCTCCTACACCTGATGTGTCCCATCCTTTTACTTTAGATGTTTATTAATAATGCATTCATTGTCTTGCCTGCTGAGGTTTATAACTAGTTATTACTTATCACTTTATATATAACCATATATTCTTTATCATTATCTTTATATTTATATATATATTATTTTTTCATTATTATTAATCATTTGTTAATTCAGTGTTTTCATATCATGCTACCTGCTCTTTGTGTTCAAAGCTGTTGCTCATTTTGATTTGTTGTTCTTTCTTGTTATTGATTTCTGAGTTATTTATATATTAAGGAAATGTTATCAGATATATGTTTTGCAAATAGCTTCTCCAGACCCGAGTCTTTAATTACATTGACTTACCATCGTTTTAGAAACAGGACCTCACTATGTAGTCCTGACTGTCCTAGATCTCACTCTCTAGAAGAAGGTGACCTCGAACTCATGGAAATCTGCCTGCCTCGGCCTCCTGAATGTCGGGATTAAAGTTGTGTACCACCATGCCAGGCTAGTATTATTTTTTGAAAGAAAGAAAGTCTTAATTTTATATTATGTTTACCTATTTATCTACACTTATATCCTTACAGGTGGTATCTGCAAAGTTCCAGGACTCCTATAAATAATAAAATCCAAAAGTTCTCAAATTCCTATTATAAAATGGCATAGCATTTGTACATACCCTGGGCTTATCCTCTTTCATTCAATACATCAGCTCTAAGTTACTTACAACACCTAATACAATCTAAGTGTAATTCTTGTTGGTTGGCTGTTTTGTGTGAGCTAGATACACACAGCCATGTCTGGCTCAATTTTTTTTTTATTTTTATATTCCTGATTTCAGGTTGGTTAACTCTGAGGATGTGGTACTCATAGACTCAGATTGCCTACTGTGTGTTTTCTGCTGTATTCATTCCTTCATTGTTCAGCCCATCTGCCAGATTTTCCTTTATCCTACATTGACTTTAATCCTCATTTTCTCCCTCCTCCTGTGGAGGCTGAGAGCCTGGGCAGAAATGAAATCATCTGTGTATACAAAGACTTTATATACAGACATGCTCATGGATGCTGTCTAGACCTGGCCAGACCTGGAACCCAACCAAGTGCTCATCCGCAGGTGAGTAAATACATTGTGCTGTATGTGCGTCCAACTGCTCAGTCTTAGGAACGGGCGACATGTTAGATGGGTGATATATATACATCTGAAGTCATTCCACTGGGGGGAAGAAGCCCAGCAGAAAGAGGACACACTGTGTGATGTCATTTCTATGACAGGGCAGGAAATGCAAGGTAATTCTACAGTGATACAATGCAGCTTAGCAGAGTTTGGAGATGAGGTGGGAGGGAGAAGAGGAGGAATTCAGAGAGCACCAACAAACTGTGGGTGGTGATTGAGATGCCAACTCACTTGCTTGGACTGAGTGTTTTATGAATGTGCACACATCTTAAGATTGATCATATTTTGAAGATTAATGTATACAGTTCATTTTAAGTTGATTATATCTCAAAAAAGCTATTAAAGTCTTCCCTCTGTCATATTCAGAGTCCTTGACTGCTGTGTCCAGAGTTCCCCATGACTGAGTAATCATATAGAACAAGAAAGCTTTGTATAAGACAGACTTCCCCAGCAACTGTCCTATTCAGTTTCTAAGACACAGTTCCTCACTCTACCCTCTCACTTTAATATAGTGCATAGCTTGTTTGCCAAGAAGGATGGAATGAATGTAAAACTTCAGACACTAAGTTCAAAAGAATGTTGTCAGAGTTAAAATTTAAGAAGAGAAGAAACACCCACCTGGTGCTTAGCTCATCAGCACTGCCATTACAAAATGACAGAAGAACAGAAAATATTTGCAACACGTATAGTTGACTCATCTCTAGATTATATAAAGATTATTTGGAACTTATTAGAAAGGAGAGAAATACCCCCAAAACAATTAGATATTCATATGGTATATGTATGTATGTAGTTATCTTTATATATATCCATTCATATACCTATATGAGTACATAATAAGCCCATTCAAACATACTTACCATCAGAGGAAAAAAATAAACTAAAAAACTGCACTATATACTGAGATTATACCCCCCAGAGCGTTGCTAAAACTAAAAATAATAATAACACAAAATCTTGGTGAGAGTGTTGGTATTTATAATTTTAATACATTGTTGGGGAATTTTTAAAATGCTAATATCACTTTCAAAAGTTGTTTAAGGAATTTCTTTTAAGAGTTAAGCATACAGCTGTGCAGTGGTGATAAATGCCCTCAGTCCTAGCAATTGGGAGGCAGAGGCAGGCAAACCTCTGAGTTTGAGTTAAGTATGGTCTAAAGAGCAAGTTCCAGAATAACCAGAGCTACACAGAATAAGCCTGTCTCAAGAAAAGAAAAGAAAAGAAAAGAAAAGGAGGGGAGGGGAGGGGAGGGGAGGGGAGGGGAGGGGAGGGGAGGGGAGGGGAGGGGAGGGGAGGGGAGGGGGGGGGGAGGGGAGGGGAGGGGAGGGGAGGGGAGGGGAGGGGAGGGGAGGGGAGGGGAGGGGAGAGAAGAAGAGAAGAGAAGAGAAGAGAAGAGAAGAGAAGAGAAGAGAAGAGAAGAGAAGAGAAGAGAAGAGAAGAGAAGAGAAGAGAGAAGAGAGTTAAGCATATATGATCCCTAGGATCCAACAATTTCTCTTCTGAGTGCCTACTCAAGTGAATTGAAAGCACGGGCCAACACAAATATATGCATATTCCTTTGTAGTTTTATTCAAGATTGCCTACAACTGGAAACTCTCTCTCCTCCTTTGGGAAGCCCCTTATTTGCATTACTTGTGTGTCTGAGGATGAAGTTGTCCCTCAGCTCTGATACTTTGCTCATTTGATCGGTCAGGTTTTGAAAAGCAGTTCTCTCTGGGTTTCGTTTTATGCAGCTTCTATTACTATATAGTCAAGATTACAGATCTTTGTTTTCCATTATGGAATATACTTTCTCCCTCTAAGAGAGTAGTTTACACTGCTAGAAGGGCCATGGGGTCTTTTAATGTTGTCCATACCTCTAAACATCATGAACCATCATCTTTCTTCTTGTTTCTGAACTTATGGCTGCGGTGATAATATGTTTTGAAAGCTTTGTTTATGAACTTTATTGTCTGTATACTGTTTCAATTGATTGATTTTTTCCCCTCATTATAAGTCACACTTTCTTGCTTCAAATGCTAATTATGTTAAGTTCAGAATAAATGTTTGACAACATGAATTTTATATGAGAGTAAATGTTGAGTTCTTGTAAATACTCTTGAGCATGACTATAGAACGCATTTGAGCTACAGTCAAACTGAATTTGCTTCTGATCACTGTTGCATGGAACCAGAGAAGCCTTTCTTCTAAAGAATACTTACTTTCAACACTGCAGCCAAATCCCTCTACAATTTCTACCTAGTGTCCAATGAATGGTGAGGTTCCTTTCCCACAGGCTGGTGGGAACAGGGAATTCCTGGCTCTCTGGGAATACTTGATATGCGTTTCTAATCTTTTCAGAGATTTTCCCTCTAGGCTTGTATAGTGTACATTCAAACATATATCAAGGTCATCCGCAGTGAAGAGTAAGCCATGAAGGACTGGAGTTGAGACCCTCAGTTCATCTCTGTTCTCTCTTCTGTATCCTCTAACTCCACAAACACTTTTCTCTTTCCCACTCTCAGAGGCCACTGCACTCTGGTTACAATCATTCCCTCCTGCATCATAGCCAGAGACTATCTAGACAATGGATGTATTACAGGACCCATTACCCATGTCTCCTGTACATCCAAGCTCACTGTTGTGTACTGCATGATGCTCAAAATACTCACAACAGTTGCATCAGATCTTGTGTCAAAATTTCCATACTTCAGAAATAACACAGTATTTGTTTTTCTAAGGTGCTATTAATTTAGAAAGAAATGGGAAGTTTGCAAATAATTTTTGATAAAAGAAGATTCAGTTATCAGGTTGATAGAAAAGAGAAAGAGAATAAAGTATAGGACCAGCCAAAAGCTTTCAATTTGAAAACAGAAAATGTTATTATTTTAGACAAAAGACGGTGCCCTTGAACGATGCTGAATCCTGATGACAGAAACTGGGAATGTGTTAGCTTCTAGGACAAAAGCAACTTAGCAGATTGACCCAAATATTGAATCGTTGTAGGCTAGT
Source organism: Mus caroli (assembly GCF_978045245.1). NCBI lineage: Eukaryota > Metazoa > Chordata > Mammalia > Rodentia > Muridae > Mus > Mus caroli. Next base: position 58,364,656 of record NW_028227256.1, read on the forward strand.
GGGTGGATTCAGCAGAATCACTATGCTCCTTATAAGAGAAAGGTAGAGGTGGGGAATGTCAGAGACATGGACATAGAATACAGATGGCTGATCATGTAAATTGCCGTTTTGTTACAAGACTAAGAGTTCTTGGAAAGCATATGAGAATGATGGTGGACTCATAGGCTGGTGTGGACCCAGAAACCAGGAACTGAAGGCAACACCAAGAGACTGGAAAATGCAAACCAAAAATATGTTCCCTTAAGGCTTCCAGAAGGAAAATATCTCAGTTAAAATCTTAAAGTAAGCCCAACCAAGACTTAATTTAGACATTAGAGCTTCAGAAATATGTGAGAAGATAAAGGTTTTTCAATTATTATTCTCTCGTGTATTACATCCTGACAGCAATTTCCCCTTCCTCCTCTCCTCCCAGTCTTTACCTCCCATCACCCTTCTTCCCCAGATCTACTCCTCCTCTGTTTCTTTTCAGAAAATGGCAAGCCTCACAGGGATATCAACCAATTATGGCATATCAAGTTGCAATAAGACTATGTACAAACAAGGCTGGATGAGGCAACCTTGTAGAAGGAAAACGGTCCCCAAAGCAACCCAAAGAGTCAGAGCCAGCCCCTGCTCCCACTGTGAGGAGTCTCACAAAACCATCAAACTACACAACCATAACATTTATGCTGAGGACCTAGGTCAGACACAACACAGGTATCCTGATTATTGATTCAGCCTCTGTGAGCCTCTATGAGCCCTGATTAGCTGATTCTGTGGGTTTTCTTGTGGTGCCCTTGACCCCTCTGGCTCCTATAATCCTTCCTCCCGATCTTCTGCAGGATCTCCTGAGCTCTGCTAATGTTTGGCTGTAGGTCTCTACATCTGCTCCCATCAGGTGCTAGATGACACCTCTCTACAGATGATAATGCTAGGCTCCTGTCTACAAGTACAGCAGAATATCATTAGGATTAAGGTTATGTTTTTGAGATTCCTTAGTGACACGGTTATAGCAGTGATTAGATGCTAGCACAGCTAGTGGTTAGAAGGGCTTCCTTTAGCTCCTGTGTCAGCAAGAAGATGGCCAGGTAGTAAAGTTTTCATCTGCAGGCTTCCTTGCACGGTATTGGATGTCATTTACTGTATGAAGGACTAAACTCCAAATATGTTTCACTGTTAGCCTCTCTTTGATGTACTAAAATGACTTCAATGAAGGAGAGCTCTTAGTCAGATGCTTATAGCAACACTGGTACCTGTGATGTCTTCAGCCCTCATCTGCCTCCAGAGAGATGCAGATTACACTAGGGCTAAAATAAAGAATTGATCTACAGACCTAAGGTTAGATATCACTATGTTCAGCATTAAAACCTTCCTTAAGAAAATTTTTCTCTTCTTCAAACATTTGTATTTGGAAACATGGGTACATGGTTACTTTTTGTTGCTATGTTAAAACATCAGAATCCGAGGTGACTTACAGAAAAGTTTATTTGGGCCTACAGTTCCAGAGGGAGAGACTCACTAATGATGGGGGAGAATAGGTAGCAAGCAGCTGGAGCAGGAAGTTGAGAGGCCACATCTCAACCATACACAGGAAGCAGAGCGTGAACTGAAACAGAGTGAGGCTATAAGCTTTCAAAGCCCTCCCCAAAGTGATGTACTTCCTCCAGCTAGGCTTCACACCAGCCATGAAAGTTCCATAATGTCCACAGACAAAAGCACCAACCAGGGATTAAGTGTTCTGATTCCTGAATCTATTGAGGGACAGACAGCTCTCATTTTAACTACCACAAAAGGCATTAATATTCAAAATAAGGGATTCCTTATATTTCACATTCTTGGCCTTAGTTTATTTCTAGTTGCTTTGCATCATTTAAAACAACTGAATAGTATTTATTCAATTATTTATGATTCAATTATTGACTTTATCATGATTCCTCAATTCCTTTGTTTCTATCTATGAGTTAGAAAAGTTAGCTTTTCATTACTGCAACAAAACACCTGAGGACAGGAACATAAAGCAAGACAGATTTCTCTTGGCTCATATATCCAAAGGTTTCAATTTGTGGTTCTTTGGCCTTTTTGCTTTGGGCTTGGGGTGAGGCTATAGCAGAAAATACTAAAAAGTCCCGAGCCTGGAGCTTCTTACCCACCTTTGAGACCTGGATACAAAACACACACACACGCACACACACACACACACACACACACACAGCCTTTATATTTTTAAATATACTTTAGGCAGCACAATAGCTGGGCAGCTGGCTACCCTCCATGCTGTTAGAATCCATTTCCCTATCAATTTTACACCAAATTCTTACTTACAATTTACTATGTTTCATCTGGGCTGCTCTTAGCTCCAATTGGCCAGCCTATAGGGTCACATTTTCTTTACTCCTACCCCAAGGCAGCTCTCTCTCTTCCTCCTGCACATTCTTCTTCTTCCATGATGATTTCTTCTTTCCTCCCCTCCTCATGGGGAGGAAAGCCTCTTCTAGGCTCTTGAAAACTCAACCCCACCTATTTCTCTACTGCCCCGATATTGGCTGTTGGCATCTTTCTTCACTAATCACAATTAACTTGGCAGGGTTAAGAGATAAGGAAAGGAAAAGACAGCAGTGAGGAGATTGGAGGACTTTTGGACCAGATCTCTCTTTCAATTGTGTGTCCCTGCTTACCTGTTTCCTCCAAGGAGATTCCTCCCCAAGAGCCCATTTGGCTATGACCTCATCCATGGGCTAATCCACAAATCATGAGTCATTATGCAGTCAAGTCTCAGTAGCACCACCACCTAGAAAGCAAGCTTTCAGTACTTGAGTCTCTTATGGGCATCAATGATCCAAATCATAATATTGAATTTAAGTCATAACCAGTCTTCATTGGTGAAAGTTTCTTAATAACACAGACAAGCTGTTTGTATAAAACGCTCAAGTACACCCAGGTCCTCTGTAGGGGATCAGCATCATGAAGATAAGATGCAAAGAACTGAACATCCTCCATCCTCCAGTTGGGCTGGGTGGGAGAAGACCTTTGGGGGGATGGTTGTCTTTTTGAGCACAGACCAGCAAGGAGCTGATTTGCACATGCATTGTGGTAGAGGAGAGCTTTGCTCCTTGCTAAACAGAAGGGCATATTGTTGGGGTAATTACAACTCACTTGGCCTCTCCATGAGAAATAAGTAATACTCCACAGCCTTCCCTATCTCAGCCTTGAGCTGTAAGTTCAGGATAGGCAAAGTAGAGACAGCAGGCTTCATTTTTTTATTTCTATTTTATTTTATTTTCATTTTCTCATCTTTTACCTCCTTTTCTTCTTTGTCTTCATAAAGCTCTTATTAAACGAGCTAAGACGAGATATTCAGACAGACTAGATGAGGCAAGGTGTTGAGCAGTAGAATTAGGTTTAAGGTGTCCTAAGTTAGTTTGCTCAGTTTTATCTTATTTATAAGATGGAGAAAACATACTCACCGAAATTGTGTCTGTATACGAGCACAAATCCAATTTTTTTTCTAAAAATCAGATATTCTTTTTTTTCTTTATGAACAAATGACAGCAAAGAATAGAGCTTCTTTTTCTATATTTTTGCTTCAGTTAATTGTATGAATTCATTCATATATCTAAGAAAGTTTTCACTCGGACATATGTTAAGTATGAAGGTTTTTTGTTTTTGTTTTGTTTTTTTTTTTCTCAAAAACACATGTGTGTGCACATGACCCTTTCATGACTTCTTCCCATATCCTAATTTGGAAGATTCTCAAAATAACCAAAATAACAAAATAAATGTTACTGGTATAGCAGAGTGGCATTGGTTTTAGTTTGTTTGTTTGGTTGGTTGGTTGGTTGTTTACCATGCTATCATTTACCTATCACAAAGCAAGTATCAGGTTCTGCATTATAGAGCTACCGATGAAATAGTGGTGGTGAGGCTGGTGAAAGAGTTTGAAAAATCAGGCTTGCAGAAGCACAAGGGAGAACCACCCTCCCTGGAGGCTGCAAACTGTCAAACAGGTGAGAGCGCTTTGAAGGGGAGCTGCATTCCTGAGAGTTTCCTGCTGGGTGTGTGAGGATTAGGCAAAGAGAGTTCAACTCAGGAAAACCCAGCAGACAGAATTGGTGAATAACTCTCATTTGTCAGGTTGTTTCTTAGAGTGATTCTGACTTGTGAATGGAAAATCTGGGTCTTAAGCGTACTTCATCCAGCAAAACAAGATCCAGCCTACAACTTGGGAATAAATGAATAAATAAATAAACACACAAATAAATGTTATAAAATCAAAGCCATCTATGCATACATACCTCAATTCCAGTACTGTATCTAGCAAACTAGTTATTACATATGTACAAAGTGTCTGTGAGGTATTGAGCTACCAGTGGTCAGAACAGACACACCATAACCTTCACAGAGTTGAAATATTGGCCAAAGAAAGATGCGTTAGGGTGGCGTGGTAACGTGCAACATTCTGGTCTCAGGGCGTGTATTTGTGACCTGACTTTGAAGATGTAATTAAAAAGCTTGAGACTAAGATATCTTGGGGTATCCAAAGGCCCCGTATAATCACAAGTACCCTTTTGTATGAGGGAGACAAGAGGCTTGGAATCAGAGATGAAGTGACAATGAAGCTGACATTGGAGGAGAGAACTGCTCTGTGGTTGGCTTTGAAGACAGTGAAAAGGGTCTGGAGTCTGTGGAAGGAAGTGACCTTCTACAGGGGGAAAGGTAAGAAAATAGATCACCCTCTGGGACCCACAGACGGAGCAGAGATCCGAACCAGGCCACTACTGCAACAGGAGAGTCAAAAAAAGAACAGATTCCAGGTGTCTCTGTACACACCCAGATTTTTAGACTTAAAGAAAGGCAGTCCTGGAAGGATTGTACAAATGGTTGTTTTGTGAAGAATGAGTTTGAGGAAGAAGAAGCAGAAGATACTAGAAGAATTTGATTAGCAAGTGATAATTGTGCAGATGTACACAAGAATGTCCAGACAGTGAGAAACAGGTACAGGTCTCAAGGTAGCATTCACAGAACCCAGTCATTGGTTGCATGACTGAAGGCATGATTGCTTTTAGTTAATGATGGGAAGGCACTGCTCAGTGGTAGACCATTTGTCTAGAAAGTATGGGGTACAACCCTTGATGAAATAAATGCTTCTTGGTGTCTATTACAGGATTGTATCATAATGTATACCAGCTCTGGGGTATATCTAGTTTGGGGCTAGCATGAAGAGTCTTGCTATGAGTATTCCTATAGCACTGTTATTATGAACATATAATTTTATTTCTCTTGGATAAATACCTCTGAATGAAATTGCTGGATCCCAGTGGAAGGAAGGTGTATTTAACTTAAGAAACTTCCATGCTGCTTCACAAAGTGATGGTGTGATTCAGACTCTCCTTGGTGAATGGCCTAGACAATACAGGTGGCAAGACAGTCAGTATATTCCTTTTCCCTTAAACCAAGGAACAACATGTCCACTTCTTATCCTGCTCTATATTTAGTGTGTTAGGATAGACAAGAGGGGAAAGCAAGTTACTGCCCACTGAAAAGATTCTCTGGGACTTAGAGACTTTGGGGGACTCAAACATTCCCCTAATTGTCACTAACTCTAGGGTGTCTTTTCCTTACTTGCTTATATAGATGGTATTTGCCAAATCAACTCCTAAGATAAAAGCAAACATTCATACCTCAGGTGATATTTATTCTCAGACAATTTTAAAGTTGTTTTTAGATTTATTTATGTATTTATTAGTGGTTTTGCCTGCCTGTATGTATGTGTGTCACATGCATGCCTGGTGTCCACCTAGGAGAGAAGACGGCATCGTAAGGGGAGCTGCAGTTGGTTGTGAGCTAGCATGTAAGTTCTGGGAATCGAACCCCAGTCCGCTACAAGAGCAGCAAGTGCTAGTAACTCCAAGCCACGGCCCCAGGCCCTTCTCTTAGACTGTCTGAGATAAGGATGATGCGGCCTTAAGTTTAACAGATGATCATTCTTTTCCCAGCCTTCCCAGAAATTTCATCTGAAACCACATGGTACCATAATTCTAAATACTCCCCATTTCAGGTCTGTCCCACCCATGCCTTAGCCTCCAGAGTGCAAGTTCAGACAAGCTTTCCCCTTCTCACCACTAGAGATTGTCCTCCCTGTTATCCCTCAGATCGTCTCTCTAAGAAAGAAAGTGTCCTTGTAAGGGAGAAAATATGAAGTGGGACTTTGGAAAGCTGGAAACGTGCCAGCCAGAAAACACCCCCAGAACCAACAGGCTTCATCCAGGACTTTGTCGATCCAGGATGTGCACTGACTACACAGTTATATTCACCTACCTAGCAAAGCAAGGAAGGAAGGACCAGAGCAGTAAGCCAGAGCAATGCACGGAAAGCTCCAAGGCCAGCGGACATAGGAGGGAGATGTTTACAAGAGACCATGGTCCCGAGCAGCTTTGTGACTTTAGCTTTGAAAAACACTGGGAGATGGAAATAGGAGGTGTTCTCAATGCCTTGGTGGGTTAAAAATCACTCCTCCCTTGAGAATTCTTGCTTTGGGAGAGTGAGAACTTTCCATGTTTAAGAAAAGGGGGACATGGGTTTAAGGGTAGACCCTTCCAAACACATGTCTACCAGAACTTGTGAGAGTGATTTTGTTTTAAAACGCAGTCTCTTTGGCTGTAATTAAGCTAAAGGTCTCAGGATGAGATTGTCCTTCATGATGTAGGGGAGTCTTAAAGCCAGTGACAAGTATCATTGTAAAAGCCAGGAAAGGAGCAGGAAGCCACAAAAGATGGGGGCAGAAACTGGAGTTCTGTAGGCAGAATTCGAAGAAGCCAGGGCTACCAGAAGCTGGAGCCATTTAAAAAAAAAGTTTCTTAGTTTGGGGAGAAAAAAAAAGGTTCAGTTGACCTTCACTGTGGATTTCTGAGTTCAGAAGAGTGACACTTATCTGTGCTGCCTTGAAGATGCTCCACATAGTGGTGTTTATTACACAGCCCGGAAAACCAATATAGATGAGAACATATTAATAAATATTACAGATAAATATCATTTTTGTTCAATGGGCCTGGGGCCAGGACAGTGGATGAATATATGGATTTAGAAAGAGGAACTGAGCATGAATGGATGAAGTTCCAAGCAAGTCCCATAGAGTACAATCCAAGGGCAGAAAACAAAAAGGCCAAATTGTCTATGGGGACTGGAACTGCTCCTGTGGTGGCCCCAAGATGGCATCTACACAGTGCTTCACATCACACACCTAGCCCAGTTTGAAACAAGAGCCAGCCAGGGACGGGGAGGCAACTACACTTCCCTCTGTCTCTTTCAGGTCCCGTAAGTACATGTGACTTCTCCCTTTAGTTCAGGCTCATTACCAGTAGGAGAAGGCACAGAATTTACTTCTTTTTAATCATTTTTCTCATTATTTTTCGTTCTCTGTTTTAGTTGTCCCATATTTCTTCACTTCTGTCAAATAGCTCCTTGGTTATACATTTTTCTTGTCACTTGCCTTAGAAAAACAGAACTAAACAGCATAATTAGCATTGCTTATATGAAGGATGTGACTTAGGGAGGGAAAGTTGCTATTAATTGCTGACTCACTTGTAAGTCTCTTAGAATCATTTGAGCATACTGCATTTCTGCTTGCCTTGGAGGCCCTTCATGAGGTCCAGTGAAGCTCTGTTGTCAGAACATGGTGACTCAGCCATGACGGTGCCACAGAAATCTAGCTGTGGGGTGTGTCTAAAGCTATGGCCACAGTAGGCTAGAGCTCTAGAGAAACACCTAATGTGTGTTGTTGAGAAGCCAACTCGGTTTATTCTCTAGAACATGTCTGTGCCAGCATTTTAAAGGGGGAACTATTTACTTCTAAGAGACCATAACTCTATAATATAATAGAGAATCTCTTCATCAATAGCATGCCATGTTTCAGGGAGATTTTCTTCTGTAGAGTCCAAGGATAAAAATGTCTCCTATGCTTGGTTTTTGACTTGCATACCAGGCTTTAGGGGATGCATTTGATAGATTAAGCTCAAGTTTTAACGTGGGGATTGAATTGGAAAAGTTGGTACAAAGGGAATGGTGAGACACTGAATTTTACATGGAGATATTCTGTGTTTATATGTACAAATGATTTCTGGCTTTATCTCTTCATCTAGATGGGAGTAAGGATGTTAGAAGGCTCTTCTGAGAAAGCATGACATGTAAGTAGCAGGCTTATAGTAACTGCTTACAAAATAGATTATTGTCAACACAATTGGAGTGGGATTTTATATACTGAGGATCAAATCCACTCTTCTTTCTCCCTTTTAAGTTACTTGTGAATTGTACGGTTTAAGCAAAAGCAAGATGAAGTCATGGCAGACCTAAGTTCTTCACTTGAAACCTTCTTGGTCCATGGGAGACACATGACTATGACCATGGCACCAGCCTAGGATTTGAAGTATGGCAAATAGTGCCTAGACTTTCCTGATTTGTGTGTAGCTGGCTTCTGGAAGTGTTCCCTCACCCATCCTAGACCCTCCTAGGGCCTGGAATAGTCTAACCTTGCAGATGTTCCAGTCCTGAGGGAAACCTTTAGCAATCCAGTCCTGTGGCTTCCAGGGTCCAGTGGATCAAATGTTATACTTCTGGGTTCAAATTTCTAGCCATCACTTGCTAGAAGTATGTTCCTGGGGCTGAGAGGGCCAGATAAAATATTGGATATCTGGTTGCATTTGAATTTCAGGTAAACAAATAATTTTAATTCAAGTATAATACAGATATGACATAACAATACCTGGTTTGTTTTTTTAAAAAAATATAAACAAGTGATATGTGAAACACATTCACTAGAGAACCATCTACTGCTAGATGGTTCAGAAATTCAACCTCAATAGGAATTCTTTATCTTTATTTGCCATACTGGTGACTCTATTTTGTACTTTTAAACTTTCTGGACCTCAGCTTCTTTATTTGGAAAATGGAAACACACACACACACACACACACACACACCCCACACACATTCTGAATCTATCTCACAAAATTGTTACACAGATCCAAGAGTTTATAAAGTGCTTAAAACAGAACTTGGCAGATAGCAAATGTGAATAAATAATTGTTAAATAAAAAAACAAACCACCTGGTCATATTTTCAAGCTGCCCATACATGAAGTACATTGACAGTTGTAGGTGCTGTCTTACAAAAGTGCAAGTTTCCAGAGTAAGAGGTTGACTTCTCTCTCTAATACAGTGATTTCAGCTACCTCCTGACCCCCCTTTCCCCAAGCAACCTCCAAATTACCCTCTACTATTCCCACAGTCACTTCTGCTGTTACTTTAGATAATTACCTATGTGTGCCCCGATCCCATCCCTTCCATTAACTCAATGCTCTTGCAGAATAGAGTTTACTTTAGCAAAGTCTAGATAAAAGAAATGGGAGGGTAGGACCTCAGCTGCATTCTTCCTTCACCTGATCGGCACTGATGTCCCACCCTTGTCTTTTGGATAAAACTCAGGTCCCAACCCATCAGTCTCCTTCCAAAAACAAATATACATGCACAAGAAGCTGATATTGGACCAAATGTCCACAGGCCAATTTCTTTCTCTCCTCTACATGTTTTTACAAGGAGGTTGTGTGTTGTAGTGAGCAGGGAAGTATATGCACTAAGATAGGTGCCTTCTATCTCCTCTCAGGACACTATTCCCCACCCAAATCTCTTCAAGCAAGATGGACACTCAGATTCTCTCTGATTTCATTAGCATGTGTTATACTACAAGATCTTCTGAAGGAGCACCAGAGTTCCATGGGTCTGGACCATGTTTTAGGTATGGGGGTCATTGGACTTCAGGAATGGACCCTTTCAATCTTTCCTAAGAGTGGAAATCTGAAGCCAAGAAAACATCACTCTGAATCAAAAACAGAAGCCAAGAGAGCTGATAGACTGTAAAGCAGGTACTGCACCATTACTGTGTAACCAAGCTGTGCCATAGGATAGATTACAATAGGGCACCACCAAGACTAAAGGGGTAGTTCAGTGCACAGTAAAGGAGAGGCGGGCAGCTACCAAGTCCTCAAAAGACAAGAGAAGATACCCAGAGTCCCATTCTAGAGAACTCAAACAAGCAGTGGTTTCACAGATTCTCCTCTGCTTAGCCATGTCTCTCAACTCTGAAAGATTTAGCATCACTACTCAGTTGGAGAAGTAGAGATTTTATCTTATTACTCTGACAAAGTATCTGGCAAAAGCAACTTAAGGGAAGACAGATTGATTTTGACTCACAGTTTCAGAGGGTCTCAGTCCATTGTAGTGGGTAAGTATGGTGGCATGGATCTGTCTGTGGCAGAGAGAGGGACAGTGGTGACTGCTCATATGGTAGTGGACCAGAAAACAGAAAATGGAACCAAAAGTGAGTTTAACCTCAAATAATCATCCCTAGTAACTGCTTTTACAAGCCAGGTTGTGGAACTCCTAAAGGGTTTACAACCTCAAAATCCAGCATCAGTAGTATTGAACCAAGCATTAAAATATGAACACTAAATAAAATTTTGATTCAAGCCATGACAAACCTTTTAAGAAACTGATCTAAGCTGCAAGAGCAATTCAATACTCTAGTAGGTGGCAGAATATCTACTCCCTGACCCAGAACCCATAGTGCCACTGACAGTACTTCATAAAGAAGAAATGAGAGCACAGTCTGCCTGAGCTGTAGATATATTCTATAACTATCTTCCAGTTATCAACTGCTGCATAATAAACACCACCAAACTTAGGAACTCAGAAAAAACAACTGTTTCTTTGTAGGTGGTATCAGATATGCAGATACCTGCAGGTTTTACTAAAATACTGGGCTGTTTGGGGGGCTCAGTCCTCCTCTATTTGAATCTCTGTATATTGTTCCTGGATATCTCCTCAGGTGGTAGAGTTCCAAAAGTCATATTCCCTTAGTAAGAGTTCCAAGATGTGGGACTAGAAACATTTAGTCCTAACAAGGACTGACCTAGAACCATTACATCAACTTTATCCAATTGGTTACAACAGAGAGCCAGCTCAGAGCCAATAGAAGAGGGCTTACACAACTGCCCCAATGCCTGCAGTTCACTAGGAACCAGTAGAATGTAGATGAGGGCCAGTGAGGTACACTTGACACCAAAAGGCTGGAGACCTGAATGCCACCCCTTAAGCCCATGTGGTAGAAGGAGAAAAACAACACAGATTGTCCTATGTCCTATTGTTCTCCACAACTCATGTTGTAGTACACACACACACACACACACACACACACACACACACACACACAAATCAACACCAAATAAAGCATTCTTTTAATATTATTGGAGTCTTTGTAATGATCTTAAAGCAATTCTCTGTCTTAGGAATCCTTTTTAATTAAATATGGATTTATTGAATACTTTTTAATATTCAATGCACTATGTGGACTCTGTGTGTGTGTGTGTGTGTGTGTAGGGGGCTTGTCTCTACTTGTACTTAAGTTCACAGTTGAACAAACAGAACAGATATGTAAATTCTAGTGAAAAGCACTACATGAATACTTGTAATTTAATTGGAAGAAAAAGACTGAATACAGGGCAAAATTGTTTTAAGCTACAGAGTTGCAGGGAAGGTTCATGAAAAATTGCTAGGAATGTACTTTACACAAATAAACCACTTTGAAAATAAACAATAGTACTCACTGGTGCTTTCTTGGAAATCAATAACATTGTCCCAGCCCAGGATTTCTTTTATTTTAAAATCTCTCTATCTCTCTGTCTCTGTCTCTGTCTCTGTCTGTCTCTCTCTCTCTGTGTATGTGTGTGTGTGTGTGTGTGTGTGTGTGTGTGTAGGTGTGTATGTGTGTGAATTTTGGGAGGAGGCATTTACAAGTGTAAGTGTAGGTGCCCACAGACAGAAGACACTATCAGATCACCTAAAGCTGCAGTCACAGGTGATTGTGAACTAAGTGATATGTGTAGACTTAGATTTTTTAAACCCTACTTTATTTATAGTTCCTTAATGCTTCAACCTCCCTTCTAATTCACCACTCACCCAAGGTAGGGGAAAAGAAAAGTTAATAGGAAACAGGGCTTGTGGACTTGTTAAGAAACAGTTCTTTGGGGGCAATTCCAATGTTCATTGTCAGCAGTCTGGTCCACAAGCAAAACACCAAACATGAATCAGCAGAGCAGCTCATTCCAGAAGAAACCTCAGGGCTCTGCCAATTGGCACAAGTCCAAGGAATCAGCAAAATGCAGCCAGAATACCACCAGAAGTTTTTTGGTGTGTCTCTCTCTATGAGGTCACAACAAGCAAATATCAGTGAAGAAAGCAAGGAGAACCAATGCAAGAGCATCCTCAGCAAAAACCAGTGTCAGCAAAGTCCAATGGAAACCAACAAGGAGTTGCAAGGTGAACCAATGCAAGAGATTTGTCCACTGTATATTGAGTTATACTTACACTCTTTCCAGACATCACAGGTATCTCAAGCATCTACTCCAGCAAAATATCTTATGCCCTTTCACCAGGCAACTTCCAAAATAATCACATCTGCTCCGGCAAAACATACTCTCATAAAACAGCTTCCATAAAAACATCAAATGACACAACTGAGTCTCCAACCATACCAGAAATTCCTATTTCAGATGTAATACTTGGAACTGAACTTGGAACCTTGTAAGAAAAAGCACACCTCCTTTTATTATTATTTGTTTTTTTTTTGATTTTTAATATTTTTATTACATACTTTTCTCAATTACATTTCCAATGCTATCCCAAAAGTCCCCCATAGAGCCCCCCACTTCCCTACCCACCCATTCCCATTCTTTTGGCCCTGGCATTCCCCTATATTGGGGCATATAAAGTTTGCAAGTCCAATGGGCCTCTCTTTCCATTGATGGCCCACTAGGCCATCTTTCGATACATATGCAGCTAGAGACAAGAGCTCCGGGGTTCTGGTTAGTACATCATGTTGTTCCAACAATAGGGTTGCAGATCCCTTTAGCTCCTTGGGTACTTTCTCTAGCTTCTCCATTGGGAGCCCTGTGATACATCCAATAGCTGACTGTGAACATCCACTCCTGTGTTTGCTAGGCCCCGGCATCGTCTCACAAGAGACAGCTATATTTGGGTCCTTCCAGCAAAATCTTGCTAGTGTATGCAATGGTGTCAGCATTTAGAAGCTGATTATGGGACGGATCCCTGGATACAGCAGTCTCTAAATGGTCCATCCTTTCATCACAGCTACGAACTTTGTCTCTGTAACTCCTTCCCTGGGTGTTTTGTTCCCAATTCTAAGAAGGGGCATAGTGTCCACACTTTGGTCTTCATTCTGCCATTCGGTATTCCTCAGGTGAGAATTCTTTGTTCAGTTCTGAGCCCCATTTTTTAATGGGGTTATTTGACTTTCTGGAGTCCACCTTCTTGAGTTCTTTATATATATTGGATATTAGTCCCTTATCTGATTTAGGATAGGTGAAGATCCTTTCCCAATCTGTTGGTGGTTATTTTTTGTCTTATTGATGGTGTCTTTAGCCTTGCAGAAGCTTTGTAGTTTCATGAGGTCCCACTTGTCAATTCTCGATCTTACAGCACAAGCCATTACTGTTCTATTCAGGAATTTTTCTCCTGTGCCCATATCTTCAAGGCTTTTCCCCACTTTCTCCTCTATAAGTTTCAGTGTCTCTGGTTTTATGTGAAGTTCCTTGATCCACTTAGACTTGACCTTAGTACAAGGAGATAGGAATGGATCGATTCGCATTCTTCTACATGTTAACAACCAGTTGTGCCAGCACCATTTGTTGAAAATGCTGTCTTTCTTCCACTGGATGTTTTTAGCTCCCTTGTCGAAGATCAAGTGACCATAGGTGTGTAGATTCATTTCTGGGTCTTCAATTCTATTCCATTGGTCTATTTGTCTGTCACTATACCAGTACCATGCAGTTTTTATCACAATTGCTCTGTAGTAGAGCTTTAGGTCCGGCATGGTGATTCCACCAGAGGTTCTTTTATCCTTGAGAAGAGTTTTTGCTATCCTAGGTTTTTTGTTATTCCAGATGAATTTGCAGATTGCACTTTCTAATTCCTTGAAGAATTCATTTGGAATTTTGATGGGGATTGCATTGAATCTGTAGATTGCTTTTGGCAAGATAGCCATTTTTACAATGTTGATCCTGCCAATCCATGAGCATGGGAGATCTTTCCATCTTCTGAGATCTTCTATAATTTCTTTCTTCAGAGACTTGAAGTTTTTATTATACAGATCTTTCACTTCCTTAGTTAGAGTCACGCCAAGATATTTTATATTATTTGTGACTATTGAGAAGGGTGTTGTTTCCCTAATTTCTTTCTCAGCCTGTTTATTCTTTGTGTAGAGAAAGGCCATTGATTTGTTTGAGTTAATTTTATATCCAGCTACTTCACCGAAGCTGTTTATCAGGCTTAGGAGTTCTCTGGTGGAATTTTTAGGGTCACTTATATATACTATCATATCATCTGCAAAAAGTGATATTTTGACTTCATCTTTTCCAATTTGTATCCCTTTGATCTCCTTTTGTTGTCGAATTGCTCTGGCTAGGACTTCAAGTACAATGTTGAATAGGTATGGAGAAAGTGGACAGCCTTGTCTAGTCCCTGATTTTAGAGGGATTGCTTCAAGCTTCTCACCATTTACTTTGATGTTGGCTACTGGTTTGCTGTAGATTGCTTTTATCATGTTTAGGTATGGGCCTTGAATTCCTGATCTTTCCAAGACTTTTATCATGAATGGGTGTTGGATCTTGTCAAATGCTTTTTCCGCATCTAACGAGATGACCATGTGGTTTTTGTCTTTGAGTTTGTTTATATACTGGATTACGTTGATGGATTTCCATATATTGAACCATCCCTGCATCCCTGGGATGAAACCTACTTGGTCAGGATGGATGATTGTTTTGATGTGTTCTTGGATTCGGTTAGCAAGAACTTTATTGAGGATTTTTGCATCAATATTCATAAGGGATATTGGTCTGAAGTTTTCTATCTTTGTTGGGTCTTTTTGTGGTTTAGGTATCAGAGTAATTGTGGCTTCATAGAATGAGTTGGGTAGAGTACCTTCTGTTTCTATTTTGTGGAATAGTTTGTGAAGAACTGGGATTAGATCTTCTTTGAAGGTCTGATAACTCTGCACTAAACCCATCTGGTCCTGGGCTTTTTTTAGTTGGGAGACTATTAATGACTGCTTCTATTTCTTTGGGGGATATAGGGCTGTTTAGATCATTAACCTGATCTTGATTCAACTTTGGTACCTGGTATCTGTCTAGGAACTTCTCCATTTCATCCAGGTTCTCCAGTTTTGTTGAGTATAGCCTTTGGTAGAAGGATCTGATGGTGTTTTGGATGTCTTCAGAATCTGTTGTTATGTCTCCTTTTTCATTTCTGATTTTGTTAATTAGGATGCTTTCCCTGTGCCCTCTAGTGAGTCTGGCTAAGGGTTTATCTATCTTGTTGATTTTCTCAAAGAACCAGCTCCTTGATTGGTTGATTCTTTGAATAGTTTTTCTTGTTTCCACTTGGTTGATTTCGCCCCTGAGTTTGATTATTTCCTGCCGTCTACTCCTCTTGGGTGAATTTGCTTCCTTTTGTTCTAGTGCTTTTAGGTGTGTTGTCAAGCTGCTAATGTGTGCTCTCTCTAGTTTCCTTTTGGAGGCACTCAGAGCTATGAGTTTTCCTCTTAGAAATGCTTTCATTGCGTCCCATAAGTTTGGGTATGTTGTGGCTTCATTTTCATTGAACTCTAAAAAGTCCTTAATTTCTTTCTTTATTCCTTCCTTGACCAAGGTATCATTGAGAAGAGTGTTGTTCAGTTTCCACGTGAAGGTTGGCTTTCTATTATTTATTTTGTTATTGAAGATCATCCTTAGTCCATGGTGATCTGATAGGATGCATGGGACAATTTCAATATTTTTGTATCTGTTGAGGCCTGTTTTGTGACCAATTATGTGGTCAATTTTGGAGAAGGTACCATGAGGTGCTGAGAAGAAGGTATATCCTTTTGTTTTAGGATAGAATGTTCTGTAGATATCTGCCAGATCCATTTGATTCATAATTTCTCTTAGTTTCTCTGTGTCCCTGTTTAGTTTCTGTTTCCATGATCTGTCCATTGGTGAAAGTGGTGTGTTGAAGTCTCCCACTATTATTGTATGAGGTGCAATGTGTGCTTTGAGATTTACTAAAGTTTCTTTAATGAATGTGGCTGCCTTTGTATTTGGAGCATAGATATTCAGGATTGATAGTTCCTCTTGGAGGATTTTACCTTTGATGAGTATGAAGTGTCCCTCCCTGTCTTTTTTAATGACTTTGGGTTGGAAGTCAATCTTATCAGATATTAGAATGGCTACTCCAGCTTGTTTCTTCATGCCATTTGCTTGGAAAATTGTTTTCCAGCCTTTCATTCTGAGGTAGTGTCTATCCTTTTCTCTGAGATGAGTTTCCTGTAAGCAGCAAAATGTTGGGTCTTGTTTGTGTAGCCAGTTTGTTAGTCTATGTCTTTTTATCGGGGAGTTGAGTCCATTGATATTAAGAGATATTAAGGAAAAGTAATTGTTGTTTCCTGTTATTTTTGTTGTTAAAGTTGGCATTTTGTTCTTGTGGCTGTCTTCTTTTAGGTTTGTTGAGGGATTACCTTCTTGTTGTTTCTAGGGCGTGGTTCCTGTCCTTTTATTGGTTTTTTTCTGTTATTATCCTTTGAAGGGCTGGATTCGTGGAGAGATAATGTGTGAATTTGGTTTTGTCGTGGAATACTTTGGTTTCTCCATCTATGTTAATTGAGAGTTTGGCTGGGTATAGTAGCCTGGGCTGGAATTTGTGTTCTTTTAGTGTCTGTATAACGTCCGTCCAGGATCTTCTGGCTTTCATAGTCTCTGGTGAAAAATCTGGTGTAATTCTGATAGGCTTGCCTTTATATGTTACTTGGCCTTTTTCTCTTACTGCTTTTAGTATTCTATCTTTATTTAGAGCATTTGTTGCTCTGATTATTATGTGTCGGGAGGTATTTCTTTTCTGGTCCAGTCTATTTGGAGTTCTGTAGGCTTCTTGTATGTTCATGGGCATCTCTTTCTTTAGATTTGGGAAGTTTTCTTCTATAATTTTGTTGAAGATGTTTGCTGGTCCTTTGAGTTGAAAATCTTCATTCTCATCCACTCCTATTATCCGTAGGTTTGGTCTTCTCATTGTGTCCTGTATTTCTTGGATGTTTTGAGTTAGGATCTTTTTGCATTTTACATTTTCCTTGATTGTTGTGCCGACGTTCTCTATGGAATCTTCTGCACCTGAGATTCTCTCTTCCATCTCTTGTATTCTGTTGCTGATGCTCGTATCTATGGTTCCAGATTTCTTTCCTAGGGTTTCTATCTCCAGTGTTGCCTCATTTTGGGTTTTCTTTATTGTGTCTACTTCCCTTTTTAGGTCTAGTATGGTTTTGTTCATTTCCATCATCTGTTTGGATGTGTTTTCCTGTTTTTCTGTAAGGACTTCTACCTGTTTGATTATGTTATCCTGTTTTTCTTTAAGGATTTGTAACTCTTTAGCTGTGTTCTCCTGCAATTCTTTAAGGGATTTTTGTGCTTCCTCTTTAGTGTCTTCTGCCTGTTTAGCAGTGTTCTCATGTATTTCTTTAAGTGTGTTATTAAAGTCCTTCTTGATGTCCTCTACCATCATCATGAGATATGCTTTAGATCCGGGTCTAGGTTTTCCGGTGTGTTGGGGTGCCCTGGACTGGGCGAAGTGGGGGTGCTGGGTTCTGATGATGGTGAGTGGTCTTGGTTTCTGTTAGTAAGATTATTACGTTTACCTTTCGCCATCTGGTAATTTCTGGGGTTAGTTGTTATCGTTGTCTCTGTTTAAAGATTGGAGCAGAAGCTGTGTTCCACTCACCAGCAGTCTCTAAATCCTGCGGCGGGGGTCGTGGGTAGCTGGCGGGTGTCAGGCAACCCTGCGCTCCAGCTACCCCGGTGCTGGTCCAGCCGGAAGAGGCCTGTGGTCCTACTCAGGCCGTTTTTCTGCTTCCCTAACTAATGCAGTCTCAGGTCCCTCGCGCAATTGGATTGGAGCAGAAGCTGTGCTCCACTCACCAGAAGTCTTAAGATCCTGTGGCGGGTGTTGTGGGTAGCTGGCGAGTGTCAGTGGACCCTGCGCCCCAGCTGCCCCGGTGCTTTTCTGACCGGAAGAGGCTTGTGGCCCTATGTAGGCCGGATTTCTCTCTCCCCAACCAGAGCAGTCTCAGGTCCCTTGTGATTGGACTGGAGCAGAAGCTGTGTTCCACTCACCTGCAGTCCCAAAATCCTGCGGCGGGGGTCGTGGGTAGCTGGCGGGTGTTATTATTATTTGTATTTATCATTTTACTTGTTTATATTTCAAATGCCATTCTCCTTCCTGGTTTCCTCCCCCACAAGCCCCCTACCTCATCCTCTTTCCCTTTGCCTATAAGATGGTACTCCTCCACCCACCCACCCACTTCTGCCTCACCTCTCTAGTAACCCCCTTTGCAGGGGCATCAAGCCTCTACAGGACCAAGCATCTCCTCTCCCACTGATGCCAGATGAGGCAGTCTTCTGCTATAAATATAGTGGGAGCCATGGACCAGCCTGTGTATACACTTTGGGTGATGGTTTATTCCCTGGGTCCTCTGAAGATCTGATTAGTTGATACTATTCTTCTTATGGGGTTGTAATCCCCTTCTGCTTGTTCAGTTTTTCCCCTAAGTCTTTCACTGGGGTCCCCAGGCTTAGTCCAATGGGTGGCTGTGAGTATCTGCATATTTCTTAGTCAGGTGCTGGAAGAGGCTCTCAGAGGATAGCTACACCAGGCTCCTGTCTGCAAGCTCATCTTGGCATCAGCAGTAGTGTCGGAGTTTGGTGTTTGTGGATGGAAAGTATCACACAGTGGGGCAGTCTCTGGATGGCTTTTCCTTCAGCCTCTGCTGAATTTCTGTCCCTGAATTTCCTTTAGACATGAACTATTCTGGCTTAAAATATTTTAGATGAGAGGAAATTTATAATCAGATGTGATGAACAGGCTAGGTCATTTTATTTGTTTCTTCTGAGTACTATATTTTTGTGTTCCATTCTAGATAGGTGAGGACAACACCAACACCTTCCTAGCTTGTTTTTTTTTTTAACCACACATTATTCTTTTTATTAAGATCATTTTTTCTTCTTCCTTTCCAATTTGTATCCCCTTGACCTCCTTTTGTTGTCTAATTGCTCAAACTTTATATGTCCCAGTACAGGGGAACACCAGGGCCAAGAAGTGGGAGTGGGTGAGCAGGGGAGCAGGAGGGGGAGGGTATAGGGGACTTTTGGGATAGCATTTGAAATGTAAATAAAGAAAATACCTAATAAAAATTGGAAAATGAAAAAAAATATTTTAGATGAGTGGGTGGCCCCATCCCTCCACTAGGGGACATGTCTATCTATTGGAGGTGGTCTCTTCAGGTTCTATCTCCCTGATGTTGGGTATTTCAGGTAATGTCATCCCCATTGGATCCTGAAAGCCTCTCACATTTCTGGCATCTGGGTCTTTCTAGTGATTTCTCAAGTTCTCCATTGCTACTTATTTCTATTCATTTTCCTGGCCCTTTGGACTTATTTCCTTTATCTTCCTATACCTGGCCCTGCCTCCCGTCTTTCCTTCCCTTTCCCTCTCCCTCCCTGGCTCCTCCCTCTCTCTATCTCCTGTGATTATTTTGATATCCATTTTAAGTGGATTTGAAGCATCCACTCATTGGCCTTCCTTCTTGTTAGGTTTCATATGATCTGTGAGTTATATCATGGGTATTGTGAGCTTTTGGGCTAATATCCACTTATCAGTGAGTACATACCATGTATGTCCTTTTAGATCTGGGTTACCTCACTCAGGATAATATTTTCTGGTTTCATCCATTTGCCTACAAAATTTGTGAAGTCGTCATTTTTAATAGCTCAGTAGAATTCCATTGTACAAATGTACCATATTTTCTGTATCCATCCTCCCATTGAGGGATATCTGGGTTGTTTCCACCTTCTGGTTATTATAAATAAGGCTGCTATGAACATTAGTAGAATATGTGTCCTTGTTATTTGTTGGAATATCTCTAGGGTATATGCCCAGTAGTGGTATAGCTGGGTTTTCAGGTAGAACTATTTCCAATTTTCTGAGGAACTGACAGATTGTTTTCCGAAGTGGTTGTATCAGCTTACAATCCCACCAGCAATGGAGGAGTGTTCCTCTTTCTCCACATCTTCTCCAGCACCTGCTGTCACCTGAGATCTTAGCCACTCTGGTGGCTATACGGTGGAATCTCAGGGTCTTTTGATTTGCATTTCCCTGATTACTAAGGGTGTTGAATTATTTTAGATGCTCTTGGCCATTCAAGATTCCTCAGTTGAGAATTCTTTGTTTAGCTCTGTACCCCATTTTTAAAAATTGGGTTATTTGGTTTTCTCAAGTCTAACTTCCTGGGTTCTTTATACATTTTGGATATTAGCCCTCTATCAGATGTAGGGTTGGTAAAGATCTTTTCCCAATGTGTAGGTTGCCTTTGCCCTACAGAAGCTTTTCAGCTTCATGAGGTCTCATTTGTCAATTGTTGATTTTAGAGCCTGAGCCATTGGAGTTCTGTTCAGGAAAGTTTCCCCTGTGCTGATGTGTTCAAAGCTCTTTCCTACTTTTCCTTCTATTAGATTCAGCATATCTGGTTTTATGTGGAGGTCCTTGATTCACGTGGACTTGAGCTTTGTACAAGGAGATAAGAATGTATCAATTTGGATTTTTCTACATGCAGACCACCAACTATACCAGCACGATTTGATGAAAATGCTGTCTTTTTTTCCACTGGATGGTTTTGACTTCTTTGCCAAAGATTAAGTGACTATAGTTGTGTAGGTTTATTTATGGGTCTTCAATTCTATTCTACTGACCAATCTACCCATCTCTGTATTAATATCATGCAGTTTTTAACACTATTACTCTGCAGTACAGCTACAGGTCAGGAATGGTGATTCCCCCAGAAGCTCTTTTCTTATTGAGAATAGTTTTCGCTATCCTGGGTTTTTTGTTATTCCATGGGAAGTTGAAAATTGCTCTTTCTATCTCTGAAAAATTGAGTTGGAATTTTGATGAAGATTGCATTGAATCTATAGATTGCTATTGGTAAGATAGACATTTTTACTATGTTAATTTTACCAATCCATGAGCATGGGAGATCTTTCCACCTTCTGAGGTCTTCAATTTCTTCCCTCAGAGACTTGAAATTCTTATCATACTCATCATTCACTTGCTTGGTTAGAGTTATGCCATGATATTTTATATTATTTGTGACTACTGAGAAGGGTGTTTCCCTTCAGTCCTTTAATCCTTTGTATAGAGGATGGCTCTGATTTCTTTGAGTTATTTTTATATCCAACCACTTTGCTGAAATTGCTTATCAGGTGTGGGAGATCTCTAGTTGAATTTTTGGAGTTGCTTATATATACTATTATATCATCTGAAATAGTGATACTTTGACTTCTTCCTTTCTGATTTGTATCCCTTTGACCTCCTTTTGTTGTCTAATTGTTCTAGCTAGAACTTCAAGTACTATATTGAATAAATAAGGAGAGAGTGGGCAGTGTTGTCATGTCCCTGGTTTTAGTAGGATTGCTTCAAGTTTCTCTCCATTTAATTTGATGTTGGCTGTTGGTTTGCTGTATATTGCTTTTTATTTCATTAGGTACGTGCCTTGAATTCCATTTCTTTCCAATACTTTTAACATGAAGAGGTGTTGTATTTTGTCAAAGTTTTTTTTTTCCAGTGTCTAATGAGATTATCATGTGATTTTTTTTTCCTTGAGTTTGTTTATATGGTGGATTATGTTGATGAATTTACTTATATTGAAACATCCCTGCATCCCTGGAATAAAGCCTGCTTAATTGTGGTGAATGATGGCTTTGATGTGTCCTTGGATTTGATTTGCAAGACTTTTATCGAGTATTTTTGCATCAATATTCATAAGGGAAAATGGTCTGAAGTACTCTTCCTTTGTTGGGTCTTTGTGTGGCTTAGGTATCAATGTAACTGTGGCTTCATAGAATCACTTACGTAGTATTCCTTATGTTTCTATTTTGTGGAATAGTTCCACAGTATTGGTATTAGGTCTTTTTTGAAGGTCTGATAGAATTGTGCACTAAAACCATCTGGCCCTGTGATTTTATTGGTTGAGATACTTAATAACTGCTTCTATTTCTTTAGGGGTTATGGGACTGTTCGGATGGTTTATTTGATCCTGATTTAACTTTGGTATTTGGTGTCTGTCTAGACAATCATCGATTTAATCTAGATGTTCCAGTTTTGTTAAGTATAGCCCTTTTGTAGTAGGATCTGATGAGTTTTTGAATTTCCTCAGTTTCTGTTGTTATGTTTCTTTTTCCATTTCTGATTTTGTTAATTTGTGCACTGTTTCTGTGCCCTTTAGTTAATTTGGCTAAGGGTTTATCTGTTTTGTTGATTTTCTCAAAGAACCAGTTTTTGGTTTTGCTGATTCCTTGTATAGTTATCTTTGTTTCTAATTGGATAATTCCAGCTCTGAGTTTGATTATTTCATTTTGGGTGTGTTTACTTATTTTTGTTCTAGAGCTTTCAGATGTGGTTAGGTTACTAGTATAGAATCTCTCCAATTTCTTAATTAAGGTACTCACTGGTAAGGATCTCTTTCATCTTAGCCCTTCTTTCATTGTGTCCCATAAGTTTAGGTATGCTATGCCTTTATTTTCCTTAAATTCTAGAAAGTCTTTAAATTCTTTATTCCTTCTTTAACCAATCTATCACTGAGTAAAGAGTTATTCAGTTTCCATGGATATGTGGGATTTCTGTTGTTTTTGTTGTTATTGAAGACCAGCCTTGGTTTGTGGTGATCTGATAAAATGCATGGGATTATTTCAATATTCTTGCTTCTTTTGAGGCTTATTTTATTTCAGATTATTTGGTCAATTTTGGAGAAGATATCATAAGGTGCTGAAAAGAAGGTATATTCTTTCTTTTTAGGGTGAAATGTTCTATAGGTATGTGTTAAATCCATTTAGTTCATAACTTCTGTTAGTTTTACTGAGTCTCTGTTTCTGTTTCCAGGATCTGTCCATTGATGAGAATGGGGTGTTGGAGTCTCCCACTATTATTGTGTGAGGGTCAATGTGTGTTTTGAGGTTTAGTATCATTTCTTTTACAAATATGGGTGCCCTGGCATTTGGGGAATAGATGTTCAGAATTGAGAGTTCATCTTGGTGGATTTTTCCCTTGATGAGTATGAAGTGTCCTTCCCCATCTCTTTTGGTAACTTTTGGTTGAAAGTCTATTTTATTGAATATTAGAATGGCTACTCCAGCTTGATTCTTGGGACCATTTGCTTGGAAAAATTTTTTGCAGCCTTTTAGTCTGAGGTAGTGTTTGTCTTTGCCACTGATGTGTTTACTATATGCAGCAAAATGCTGGGTCCTGTTTATGTATTCATTCTGTTGGCCTGTGTCTTTTTATTGGGGAATTGAGTCCATTGATGTTGAGAGATATTATAAACCAATGATTGTTGGTTCCTGTTATTTTTGTTGTTAAAGGTGGAATTATGTGTGGTTCTTTTCATGTTGAAAGATGATTAATTTCTTGGTTTTTCTTGGGTGTAGTTTCCCTCCTGGTGTTGGAGTTTTCCTTCTATTATCCTCTGTAGGGCTGGATTAGTGGAAAGATATCATTTAAAAATTTTTTTTGTTGTAAAATATCTTGGTTTCTCCATCTATGATACTTGAGAGTTTTGCTGGGTATAGTAGTCTAGGCTGGCATTTATGTTCCCTTGGTGTCTGTATAACATCTGTCCAGGATCTTCTAGCTTTCATAGTCTCTGGTGAGAAGTCTGGTATAGTTCTGATAGGTCTTCATATGCTACTTGGCCTTTCTCCCTTACCACTTTTAATATTCTCTCTTTGTTCAGTGTATTTAGTGTTTTGATTATTATGTGATGGGAGGAATTTCTTTTCTGGTTCAACCTATTTGTAGTTCTGTAGGCTTCTTGTATGTTTGTGACCATCTCTTTCTTTACACTAGGGAAGATTTCTACTATGATTTTGTTGAAGATATTTCCTGGCCCTTTGCATTGTGAATCTTCTTTCTTTTCTATTCCTATTATTCTTAGGTTTGGTCTTTTCATTGTGTCCTGAAGTTCCTGGATGTTTTGGGTTACGAGCTTTTCAATTTTTGTATTTTCTTTGACTGTCGTGTCAATGTTTTCTATGATATCTTCTGCACCTGAGATTTTCTCTTCTATCTCTTTTATTGTGTTGGTGATGCTTGTATCTGTAACTCCTGATCTCTTTCCTAGGTTTTCCATCTCCAGGGTTGTCTCCCTTTATGATTTCTTTATTGTTTCTATTCCCATTTTTAGATCCCAAATAGTTTTGTTCAGTTCCTTCACATGTTTAATTGTGTTTTCCTGAATTTCTTTAAGAGATTTATGTGTTTCCTCTTTAAGGGTTTCTACCTTTTTACCTGTGCTCTCCTGCATTTCTCTAAGGGAGTTATTTAAGTCCTCCTTAAAGTCCTCTATCATCTTCATAAGATGGGATTTTAAGTCAAAATCTTGGAGGTCAGAGCCTGGAGTAACAGAAATAAAGGAGTTATGACCTGAGTTATGCAGAAAGTCTTTACAACACAGAAAAGCAATACCAGATTCACTCTCAGAGTCCCTAGAAGAAACATACTCCTCTGAACCTATTTTGAACCTGATCTCCAGAGTTGTAAAATAGGAAACCTGTGTTGTTTTTGCCCAGTGACTTTTTGCTAAGTTGTGATTGAAACAGCAGAAACTAATGCAAGGATGTTGGCTTCTACTGCTGCCGATAATCTTAAAGCCAGAAATCCTCATGTGTCATTGAGAAACCCTGCTCTCAGCCCTAGGATGCTGTATCAGGGTGTGGTTTTGATGACAATGAGGTGGCTCTGAGTGACAGCTTCAATCCTGACACTATGGTTCTTTTTCTTTAGATTTCTAAGCTATACCTTCAGACATCAAAACAATGCTACCTACTTTGCGTTTATATTTTACAACTTGTTTTTGAACATTTTCATCAATAATTTATCATGAAGTTATGAGATTTATTTTAATTATATATTTTGTAAGGCTCTCCGCATACTTGAATATACCTTTCTTATATGTTGGAGTGTTTTTGTTTTTGGTTTTGTTTTTGTTTTTGTTTTGAGACAGAGTTTCTGTGTATAACAACCCTTTCTGTCCTGGAATTCTCTTCGTACACCATGCTGACATTAAACCCACAGAGATCCACCTACCTCTGCTGGGATTGAAGGCTTGTGCTATCATGCCCAGTTTTGTGTTCTGAAACTATACTCTCCCACTTTCTAAAAGTTGTAGTAGGTAAAGAGGAGAAGTGCACAATGTTCCTGAATTGTAACAGTTCATGGATGAAACATGCTTTGCAGTTTGCATAGTATTTTGTTGGTCTCATCCTACTTTGTTCTAGCAACATCTCTGTGAGCAAAATAGTAGACTTGGGTTCATATGATTTAGGGAATGACATAGAAAGTATGTGACAGAGCCATAATCACACAGGCCTCTGGATTATAGAGTGAAAATCCATCCGAGACACTGTTCCAGGTTTTATTTGTTTGTTTGTTTGCTTGCTTTTTTCCCCTACTGCTGTAATAAAATGCCCTAAGAAAAAGCAAATTTCAGCCGGGCAGTGGTGGTGCACACCTTTAATCCCAGCACTTGGGAGTCAGAGGCAGGTGGATTTCTGAGTTCGAGGCCAGCCTGGTCTACAAAGTAAGTTCCAGGACAGCCAGGGCTATACAGAGAAACCATGTCTCGAAAAACCAAAAAAAAAAAAAAAAAAAAAAAGCAAAATTCTACTTCTGGTACCAATTTCTATTGTGCTTTCATTTCTGATTAAAATACTCTGACACCCTTCCCCCCAAAAAAACAATAACAAAAGGAAATAAGCAAACAAAACAATCAGGAGATAAAAAGCTTACTCGGTTTGTAATTACCGGTTACAGTCCATTTTTGCAGGGAAGTCAAGGCAGAAACCCAAGGCACCTAGTCATGTCACAGCCACAGTCAAGAGTGGAAAGAAATAAACACACATGTATGTAGCATCTAGCTAGTTTTCTCCACTCCTGTACAGTACAGAGCTCCAAATCATATGATGCTAGCTCTCTCTTTCAGGCTGGTTCTTACCATTCCAATTAAGTCAACCAAGATCCTCCTAACTAGTAAGCCCATAGGCCAAGACTGTCTTCACAGGTTATGCTAAAATAAAAACACGTACACACACACACACCAAAAACAAACAAACAAAAAACTAAAATCAAAAACATAAACAAAAAAACAAACACAAATCAAATGGAAGACTAACTGTGAAACTGTAAGGATGTACCAGTTTAGGTAACAACAAAAAAAAAAAAATCTCTTTTCTCTTTATTTTGTTTCTTCACTTTCTGCCCATTTGGGACATAAAGATCTAATGTTCTAAGTACAAAAATACATGCAGCACATATTTCAGTTCATCAATGGAAGTTCACATTTGCGTCTTTCCTGCTCCATTAAACTATGCCTATTCTCACAATAAAAAACAAGTCATTGGTGGTAAATGCTAAGTTAAAACAAATTGTCAGTAGGAGCTACATATCTTAAAGTCTCTAGGATGTGAATGAGGGATATGAAGTGAGGGGATATGTCTTCACAACCATATAAGGGTCACTTTTCATTTAGTTCGTCCAAACTGTACATTGCTTAATATAAACAGTGACCATGGCCTTTCAGCACATTCCTTTAGAAGGGAATCTGTTCTAGTTTGTCTTTTGTTGCTGTGAGAAGATCCAGGATCAAAAGTAGGTTGAGGATGGGAGGGTTTACTTTAGTTCACTCTCCTGGGTCATAGTCCATCTGATGAGAAGTCAGGGCAGGAACCCAAGCAAAAACTGAAACAGAAACTACAGAGGAGATTCTTATTGACTCCCTTTCTGCTCACTTAGCCCAGACTTACCTGTCTAGACATGGGTCTGCCCACAGGGAGATGGACCCTACTCCATCAATTAGCAATAAGAAATGCCCCCACAGATGCATGCCCAGACCAATCAGATCTAGACAATTCAACTGAAGTATCATCTTCCCAGGTGACTTAAGGTTGTATCAAGTTACAATAAAAAACTAATTGAGGGAGAATTTGAATTAAAAGTGTTTTGTTTGTTTGCTTGCTTGCTTTGGGGATCAAAGAAAATTAATGCTGGTGATATTTGGAAATGTTGATAGCAACATCTGTTATGTCATATCACCTTTGGGAACAATCATGGAAAATTAATTAATAAATGCCTGAAATGAAAGATAAAGAGTTCAAAGAATTCTAAGTAGCCTATCACTAAAAATTAAAAGACTTGAAGATATTGATACCAAAAGAACTAGGTAGCATTGAATAACAATAGCCAATGGCAACTCACTCATTCCATGATGCTTGCCCCTTGACCCAATGGAACTCCAACTTCAGGGTCCTATGACATCAAATTCTAGCATTCTCAGAGCTAAATTGAGATGCTGAAGAGCATCTGAAAGAAGTCAGATATCTATCCAGATAGCTGAATTAAAAAAAAATCAAAATCAATTCTAAAACTAGCTTTCCATAAGTTATTAAAAATGAATTTGATATACAATACAGAAAATTTGCACTCCTAACAGTAAATGAAGATAGGTCACCTACCGGTAAATCTGACAATAATGTGCAGGACCTAAGTCAATAAAATTAAAATCTACTGAAGGGCAACCTGAATAAATGGAGGGTTATGCACTGTTCCTGGATGGAAGTCATTAAACTGTTAAATTTTGATTCTTCCCAAATGAATCCATAAATTCAACATGATCCTAATCAAAATTCTACTCATTTTCATGGAATCTAACAAGCATGCTCTAAAATTTACATGGAAGTGAGTAGGGACAAAAATAATAAGACTTAAGCAAAAAAGAACAAAGAGGTATTGCTTGGACAGATTGAGAGCCATATTATTAATCTATAACAATCAAATGGTGTGATTTTAGCACATAAAATTTTGTAAAATCCGTGAGACAGCAGGACTACAGAAGTAAAATCATGTATTGATTGAGATTTAGTACATGACAAAGGAGGCATTAAGCCCAGTAAGTTGTGACTTGTTTCTGTAGTAAGTCGCAGTCATCTGAATCAATTAGCAAATATTTTCCTTATAGAACAAGAAGTAGAGGGTTCAAGTCCTGGGTTGAGCAAAGTCTTGGCTGATTCATTCTTCCTTTGGCTTTTCCATCTCTGTCCTCATGTACAGAATTCATGTGCACCAGGTTTTTGCCTCTAGTCTATTTTCTGTGGAAGAACAAGGAGGAGGCAAGCAGGACCTCTCAAGAAATCAAAACAGGACTAAGATTTCCACTACCAGTTCAGTGGTCAGAACTGTCATTCCACCCTTCAACCCTCAGGAAAGGATGGGGTTGGGAAAAGTTATTGCTAATCCAAGCATCAGAAAGCATAGCTCTATGGAGGAATAGGCTCAAGAAACCTGACACAACATGGTGACTATTGAATTCTGAAAAGTTAATGAGTATAGATTTTTAAGGGTTGTTAACTCAAAATTCACTAGTATGTAAAGTATTGTATGTCTTAATTTGTTCAATGTAGTCATTCTTCAGTATATACATATTCTAACAACATTCTATATATAATAAATATATTTAATTTTATTTAAGTAAAAACAAAATACTGAAAGAAAATGCAAGTTTGTGTAGATTTTTGTCCAACACATTGACACAACAAATAAAGTAGCCAGTTTGTCTTCTCCATCAAAAGAAAGGGAACGAAGCTGGGTGAGCACTAGCAACATTCACTCCATAGAACTAGCATGATGTCATACGTGTGACATCAATGTAGTCATAAGGAACTTTACAGTTGGTGGAATGCGGTCCTAGGGATTTCCTAAAAATCTTAGTCCTTCATCATTGAAAGTTTTATAATTAGAGGTACTGAAGCCATGGAACAAGTACTTGATCAGAGGAGAGATGTACAATGTACTGTTCCATTTTAAACTTTTTTTTTTTAAAGATTTATTTATTTTTATTATATGTAAGCACACTGCAGCTGTCTTCAGACACTCCAGAAGAGGGCGCCAGATCTCGTTAGGGATGGTTGTGAGCCACCATGTAGTTGCTGGGATTTGAACCTCGGACCTTCGGAAGAGCAGTCGGGTGCTCTTACCCACTGAGCCATCTCACCAGCCCGTACTGTTCCATTTTAATGCCTTATTCATAATGCTCAGTTAGCAAACAATGCTGGTGGACTCTTAGTGCAGGGAAGTCAGTGAGATTTAAAGCCAGTTGCATCTAGATCTGAAAGGAAGTGTAACGATAAAACACCCCCAATTCAATTTGTCTTATCAGCAATCTATAAGTAAAGAGAAATGGCAAAATGTTCATATATCAGAGTGAAATAAAAGGGCAGATGAGATTTGTGATAGAGCTTAGTAGTGTGAGGTCCCATGTTCAACACCCAATGCCCAAGTGAACCCAAACAAAATTAAACAACTGAGTTAATTTTACATAGGGCTTCTACTCCTTTGGTAAGAATGAAATATATCTGAATATAGAAGCTATGGCATATAAATTGTGTACTCACAATGATTCTATATGTAACATAGGGCTGCAAGTATGTCTAGGACCGTGCATATGATCAAAAAAGCATTGAGAGGACCCTCAGCTCCCCCTTTTGGCTAAAGGAATCTCTAACTAATCACTAGCTAACCATAATCTATCCCCAAGGAATATAAAAATGTACAAAGTCCCAGACATCTATGCTAAAGTATCTAGCATAACAGAGATCATCAAAGAGAGGGAGAAATGTTCAGAAATAATGCCTGAAAACTATCCAAGTTTGATGAAAATAGTAATGTATGTGTCTAATATGTTCAATAAATCCCATGGGAGGAAAACTCGGATTCTAAAGTAGACACAGTGCAATCAAACTATCTAAATTCAAAAGAAAAGGAGATCAAAATGAAGGTAGTCACTCTTCACACGCAAGGAACCTTTAATAAAACTGAGTTTTAAAAATTCTGAAACAATGGAAAAACATTAATTCAACAAAAAGTTTTGTATCAGACAAAACATTTTTTAAATTATTTCTTTTATTTTAAAGATTATACCATAATTACATCATTTTACCCTTCCCTCCCCTTCTCTCCCCTCCCCTCCCCTTCTCTCCCCTCCCTTCCCCTCCCCTCCTCCTCCCCTCTCCTCCCCTCCCCTCCCCTCCTCCTCCCATAACCCTCCCCTCCCCTCCTCCTCCCCTCCCCTTCTCCTCCTACATAATCTATCATGTATCCCTCCTTGCTCATTCTCAAATTCCTGGCCTCTTCTTTCATTAATTGTTGCACAATCATATATGTATATGTAGATACACACATTCCCAAATGCGTCATTACAATCTTCTCAGTCTGTATAATGTTACTTGTACGCATGTTTTCAGGGCTGACTATTTGGTTATCAGATGACCAATTGGTGTGCTCTCCCCTGGAGAAGACTGTTTCTCCCACTCTCCGCATTCCTTAGTTACCTGCAGTTCTTTATGTAGGGTTGAGATCTCATGGTATTTACCCTGTCCGAGTCAGCATGTCTATTGTTGTCCTTGTTCAGCTCACGCTTATGCAGTCATGCTGGGGAGAATTTTTGACAACCATAGAAGACATGATCTCACAGCAAACTCCCCAGTCCTCAGGGTCTTGCAATCTTTCTGCCATCTCTTCTGCAGGGATCCGAGCCTTAGTTGCAAGAGTTGGTTTGTATATGAATCCATCGGGACTGGACCCCACAAGGCTGCATTTTAATTAGTCCGTGGGCTTGGGTAATGATCTCTGTCTGTTGCAAAGAAGAGTTTCCTTGATGAGGAATGAGGACTACACTTAACTGTGGGTATAAAGACAACTAGTTAGAATGTAGTTAGGGAACGTGCTGACTTAGTAAAGTGATGGATTGTAGATTCTCCTCCGAGATCCATGACTTCACCAGCCCTGGGTATTTAGCTAGGTTTCTGTCACCAGGCATGATTTACCTCTTGTTGAGTGGATCTTAAATCCAATTAGAGAGCTGTTGGTTACCACCAAGGTCTGTGGATCACCACTGCACCCTTGGGAATATTGTGCCATGCTGGTTATTGCTGTAGTTCATAGGCATTATAGCTGGGCAAGACTGTCACTTCCCTCATTTGGAAGCTCATGTGGTACCCTCTGGTTCCATATAGGCTAGTCCTCAGGGAGCAGGCATTCAGGTCACGTCCAGCTCAGGGGCCTCTGTCTCCTGTGTCTGAGGGGCATGATAACATCAGCTATGGGGATTTACCTGCCACCTCTAGGAGGCACTAAGGGAACTAGTAATAACCTATAATACCTTGGGAATCTCATGGACAACCCTGATCAGCAACTCATACAAGGGCTCTCATGCCTAGTATTGGGGTTTTGTTAGACAGTCTTTAACTCTTGGAGGGAGCATTGTCTGCCCAGAAGGGAGGTTTTCATAAAAAGTCATAAGGAAGCACACTGTTAAATATCTACCTAAAAATATCTACAAAATATTTAAAAACATTTTTGTTTATTTGGTGTGTATGGATGTCTTGTCTGCATGTATGTTTGTGTACCGCGTGAATTCAGTGCCCATGAAAGAGAAGATGTCAGAGGTTCTGAAATTGCAGATACACATGGTTGTTAGCTACCATGTGGGTGGTCAAAATTGAACTTGGGTCCTCTGTGAGAACAATAATGTAATATAATTCCCAGATTAAAAAACAACAACAAGCCCGGCATGGTGGTGCATGCCTTTAATCCCAGCACTCGGGAGGCAGAGGCAGGCAGATTTCTGAGTTCGAGGCCAGCCTGGTCTCCAAAGTGAGTTCCAGGACAACCAAGGCTATACAGAGAAACTCTGTCTCAAAAAATCAAAACAAAACAAAAACAACAACAACAAAAAAATGAACACAGAATTACTTCATTTTTGTGACTACTCACTCATATACCAGTGAAAGAAAATTATACAAACCAATAATTATAAAGTTGTGTAGATGGACACAAAACTTATACATGTGCATAATAACAGTATACAGTATACAATATGTACTATTAAAATTAAGTTATTAATCCAAACTAAACATTTTACAATTAAGGTGTTAATTGTTGGTCTCTGCGTCTGTTTCCATTAGTTGCTGGGTGAAGCCTCTCTGATGACGATTATGCCAGGCTCCTGTCTGCAACTATAGCAGAATATCATTAAATGTCAGAGATGGGGTCCCTCTCATGGTATGGGAATTGGTTGGCCATTCCCTCAATTTCTGCTCCATCCTTACCCTTCTACAGATCTTGTAGGCAAGACAAATTGTAGGTTTTGTGGTAGGTTGATGTCCCAATCTCTCCACTGCAAGTCTTGCCTGATTATGGGAGATGGGCGGCTCTAGCTCCATGTCCCCCTACAGTCTTAGCTAGGGTCACCCTAGATTTTTAGAACTTGCCATTTGCCCTAGGTTTCTAGCTTATCCCAGAGATGGCCCCTCAATCCCAGGATTCCAGTTGTCTCTCCCTCCATCCTCACCCGACCTGATCCCTCCTGTTCCCATCCCTGTCCCTATTCCCCATCCCCACCTCCATCCTCACCCCCATCCCTAACCCCCATCCCCATTCCCCTAGTCTCCATCTCTCTACCCACGATATCTATTCTATTTTCCCTTCTCAGTGACATTCACATGTCCCTCCCCAACCTGCCCCCCACAGCCCTTCTTGTTACTTAGGTTCTTTGAGTCTTCATGTGAAACTCTTAAAAGCAGAAACAGAGGCTGTCTCTGTGTTGCCTGCCTTTGGGACCCTTTTCACCTACTGGGCTGCCTCATCTATCCTCAACAAGAGAAGACGTACCTAGTCTTACTACAACTTGGGATGCCAAGGCTGGTTGATATCTGTGGGAGACCTTTGAAGAGAAAGGGAGAAGTGGATGGGGGTGGTGCTGGGAGGGGAAACTACAGTTGGGATGTAAAGCAAATTAATTAATTAATTAATTGATTGATTAAAAGATGCTAGTTGTAGCTCTAAAGGCAACTACTAAGAAAATAATCCAAAAATATATAGAAAAAATAAAAGACAAAATTTAAATAGTGCAAAGATAATATCTACTTAACACGGAAGAAAACTGTGGAGGGACAGAGGAACAAAAAGACATGATGTACATGGAGAACAGTTGGAAGTGGTGGTATAAGCCTTATCTTACCACTAATAGTGTGTGTAAACACATAATCATTTCAATCAAAAAGCAATGAACAATAGAAAGCATTTTAAAAATAGCATGCTTTAACTATATGCTATCTATTAGAAATAGACTTTAGATCATGACATAGGAAAGGTTAAATGTAAATGAATGAAAAAATATGCCAGACAGCATTAGTATAAAGCATTAGGATGGTCGTGGTCCCACCAGACTACACTTGAAGTAAGTAGTCAATAAATAAATAAGTAAAATTACAAGAAAATAGCTTACACTGATAAAATCATAAAATAACCATTTAATGAAGATTATATAATAATTAAAACTGTACAGATGTAACGTGCGCCAAAAATAGATAAGACAAAAGCCTTACAGAACTGAAGGGAAGACATACACAATTCAGCAATGATAACAGAAGATTTCAATACACCACTTCTGATAATGGATGGGGCAACTTGACAAATAACAAGAAAATAGAACACTTGACTAAACTTATAACAGCTACTCCTAACACAACTGACACAGAAGCAGTGTCGTCCTCAAGTGCTCATGGAACAGTCTCCATAGCAGGGCATATAAGCATCCACAGAACCAGCATCAGCAAACTTTACAGAGAACGTTCCCCGGTTGCCATGGCATGAAAGTAGGAACAAACATAGAAACTGGAGCAATTATGAAAAATTCACAAATATATGAATATTATTATTATGTTCTACAAAAGGAACAGATCAAAGAGAAAAAAAAAACACACAAGGAAAATTAGAAAATAGTTTGAGATTAACAATAAAGAAAATGTACCCAGATTTGTGGGATGCAGCAAAGGGCTTGGAAATCTCTCCTTTACCTGAGTTGTTTGAAACTTCAAGAATGCATCCACAGATAATTGGGGGGAGGGGGATCCAATTTTTTTTTTCTTTTGAAATTAGAGCCCAGCAGTGGTAGCGCACGCCTTTAATCCCAGCACTTGGGAAGCAGAGGCAGGTGGATCTCTCAGTTTGAGGCCAGCCTGGTCTACAGAGTGAGTTCTAGGACATCCAGGGCTACACAGAGAAACCCTGTCTCAAAAAAAAAAATTAGAAAAAAATTATTTGTATGCCAGTATGTGGAAATGTGCATGTGAGTGCAGGTTCCAGTATCGGCCAGTAGGGGCATGAAATCTCCAGGAATGGTAGTTACATGGAGTTCTTATCTGCCCTATATGGGTGCCAGAAACCAAACTCTGGTCTTAAGCAATATGTGTTCTTAATCTCAGAGCCACTTCTCCAGCCTGTCTAATATTCTTCTTAATTCCCTCATGAAACTCAGAAGTCCTCAAAAGCTGAGAAAATTTCCCAGTCGTATAAGTAACCAGTAGGGACTCAACAAAGCCCACATCCAAATCCCTGTATTGTGAGACCCATCAAATATTTCTTAAACCAACAACAAACAAATAAAAGCCCTCACATTTCTCAGTAAACAATGTTTCTTTACTTCCAAACTACAGTCACAAATTTATTTTATCAAATCCACCAGAATGTTAGCTCATAAAGTGTGAGGACTTTCTCTTAGTTCTCAGGAAGCTTTGCTGTGGTGCTTTGAATAACTAATTAGGAAAACACATTAGGCATCCGTTACATTAAAGGCATCAGTCAGTAGAGATAAATGACGAACAAGGCATTTTCTCTTCCACTGAGGAGGCGAGTCACAGTCTAATAGATGCTCAATAAATTCTTCATGCTTAAGTAAATGGATTGTGAAACCAGGATAGTCTGTCTAGTTAACAGCACTGCAAAGATTTACTTAAATACTTTAAAAGTCATATCTAAAAT
Source organism: Mus caroli (assembly GCF_978045245.1). NCBI lineage: Eukaryota > Metazoa > Chordata > Mammalia > Rodentia > Muridae > Mus > Mus caroli. The sequence continues at coordinate 58,399,695 of NW_028227256.1, forward strand.
TGTGACCTGTAGTGAAAGCTAATCAGACACCAACATTTCCAGCTAAATATAGAAATCACTGCTGACCACTGCCAAATGTACTTTTTTTTTTCAAAACAAATATTCAGAAATCACATTAAATACAACTTTAAACCCCTGCCCCTGCCAATTTTCTACTGATGAATGAGATCAAGTGTTTTCAAGTTCATGGAAACATGAACTTAAATGAGTTTGTGATGGTCTGGATAGGTTTGGTCCCCATAGATTCTTGTGTTTGAATGCTTGGCCCATAGGGAGTGGCACTATTAGGAATGGCTTTGCTGGAGTGGGTGTGGCTTTGTTGGAGGAAGTGTGTCACTGTGTAGGCAGGCTTTGAGGATGTTCAAGCTGTGCCCAGGCATAGCATGTAGTGTTAACAGTATCCTTGCTCCCTTCAGATCAATATGTAGAACTCTGAGCTCCCTCTTCAACATCATGTCTGCCTGGACACCGTCATGCTTGCCACCATGATGATAATGGATTAAACCTCTGATACCGTAAGCCAGACCCAATGAAACGTCGTTCTTTTTATACGAGTTGCCTTAATCACACTGTCTGTTCACAGCAATGAAACCCTAACCCAGGGTTTATTTTCTTACATATTGATAACAGCAGCAAGAAAACTCTTCCATAGTTTGCAAGGTAATTTTAATGATGGACATATGCATATGCAGAAAGAAATTTATAGAAAACAAATCACCCTGTGGGGGAGATAAATCAAGTTCACATCTTTTCAAACATCAGTAGGAGCTAGAGCTTTTCTATCTCCATACAAACATGCACTCATGCGCACGCGCACACACACACACACACACACACACACACACACACACACACACACTGTTCTAGCAGGAGTTGTGTATTGCATAGCTGGGAAACAAATGGTTTTGCTTCTCTGTGGTTTGTGACTAGGATGCTGCAGTGACATGCAGCTTTGAGAAGACCCAGGACATCATCTATCTATGTCTCTAGAGATGCTTCATGGACCTTTCTGTTTAAAAACAAAAAAACAGGAAAAACTCAGGCAAAAATTGAAGGTTGAGAAAAGGGTCCAAAAATCAATACTGCGTACGGACAAAGCCTCAAGTCACTGAATTCAGGTTTTTTTCCAAGTCTTTTTGTTAAAGTTTTAGTTATATTTATTTTATGTGCATGAGCGTTTGCCTACATGAATGTGTGTGCACCACATGTGTGCAATGCCCACAGAGGACAGAAGAGAACAATGAGTCCCCCAGAGCTGGAGTTAGAGGCAGTTGTAAGCATTCATGTAGATGATGGACTCCAAACCCAGGTCCTCTGCAAGAACAGCAAATGCTCTAACAACTCAGTCACCTCTTCCTCACGTTCCATCAGCCCTTAAGCTTGTTCACGTGACTGTGCTGACTGGGTTTTATGTCAGCCAGGCACTCTAAAGTCATCTGAAAGGAGGGAGTCTCCATTAAGACAGTGCCTCTGTAAGATCTGGCAACACAGAAGCCTGTAAGGCATTTTCTTAATTAGTGATTGATGGGGGAGGCATGGCCATTGTGGGTGGTGCCATCCCTGGGTTCTATAAGAAAGCAGGCTGAGCAAGTTGTGAGAAACAAGCCAATAAGAAGCACTCTTCTATGGCCTCTGCCTCAGCTCCTGCCTCCAGGCTTCCACCTTGTGTGAGCCCTTTTCCTGACTTCTTTTGATGATGAACAATGATATTGAAATATAAGTCAAATAAACTATTTCTTCCACAAGTTACTTTTTGGTCATGGTGTCACATCACAGCAATAGAAACACTAGCAAAGACACTGCTTTAACTAGGAATGTAGCAGTTATATTGCTAAGCTAAAAAATAAAAACAAAAACTCTAAATATTTTAGCATGTTACTATAGCAAAGATGTTGTTTTCATTCATGGCACAAGCCACTGCTCTGTGAGGTCACTCAGAGTTGTGGAATGTCTGCTGACACTGGGTCAAGTTCTGCTGGTTCCATGCTAGAGGAAAGAATGTTCTAGGGCAGGGATTCTCAATCTGTGGGCTGAGGCCCCTTTGGGTGTGAACAACTGTTTCACGGGGGTCAAAAGACAGATATCCTGCATATCATATATTTACATAATAATTCACAACAGTGGTAAAAATAGCAGTTATGAAGTAGCAACAAGAAGAATGTTAGATGGTTGGGGTTCACCACAACACGAGGAACAGTATTCACGGTTCACTCATTTGGAAGGCTGAGAACCACAGGTCTGGGGGATCCTGCTCATGAAATTCCAAGACCCAAGCCAAGGTGATCAGATCAGTTCTGATCACAACTTACTGAACAGAACTAGTCCTGTGACCCAGTGACTTCAAGCTCTGGAAGAGCCATCCTCCTGTGAGCCAGGAAGGCGGAAGGCAGAAATCGTGGGTGAACGACATGGATGCCCTTGGCGATAAGCAAGGTGAAAACCCAGGCAGAACAGAAATCCCTGCAGCTTTGGTGGATCTCTGCCTCAGCTTCTTCAAAGCCGCAACAGTAAATGTTTAACCCCTGCTATGTGCCCAGACCCGAATGAATCACCGTGCCGCAAATACTGATCGCATCATTTTGTGATTTTGCTTGGTCCTGTCAATGCAGACCATTATTTCTCTATCAGGAGGCAGTTAAGAATCATGGCTGTGGGCTCCGCTGATTGCAGAGCCTACCATGCAGATGAACTGGGGCTGAATAATCAGCTCAAGTGCAAACTGCAGGAGCAGTCATTCACGAATAGACTTTCTACAGTGGAATGTGGCGTTTAATGTGATTTGAAGTTTAATGCGTGCAAAACGGGGTTGCAATCTTGAGCGGGGCAGATAGGTAGCAGAATTGCCTGAAGAGGCCAGCTGTAAGACAGAGTGCACCGAGTGCAAAGTTGAACTCAGAACATGGCCCCCACTGGTGGAATATCAACTCTGGATTGTTATGTAAAATCTTGGATTTGAATTTTCGTCCCCGCCCACCCTCACCTCCCCCCCCCCCAGAAAAGAGAGAGAGAGAAAAAAAAACATTTTTAGAAATTATGCCATAAACTTAAAATTACACCTTATGAACCAAATAAAGCGTTTCCATAAAGTGAAGTTCCGCCCACAGGCTACCAATTTGCACCCTCTGCTGAAAAGGTTTGAGTTATTAACATAGCTCCCACGGGGCTGATTATTCCTGCCAAGCGTAGTACTCACGCTTCAGGTAGCTGCCACGGGGTTAACGACAACCGAAGGTGCATGCGAAGCTACAGGCTGTGAGCGCGGATGCTCTGCTGCGCTTGGATTACCGAAATAGATGGAAGCAGAGTGTAAAGCTTGCCTCCGTGAACAAACACCTTCCAGAGAAGCCTCACTCACAAACTAAAAGGCGCTTTACTTCTAACATCTAGTATCTCCCTCTAAACACCGGACAGAGAGGAAAGGTAGACAGGCGGCCCTCATCACCAAATCTCAGCTCCGTAGACTGCAAAGTCATGGTTTTATCTCTGTCAAGGGACTTCTTCTTCATGGTTTCCCTTCAGCAAATGTGTGAATATAGCCCAGCGGTTTCAGACTACGGACTTTCAGGGACCAATCCACTTGTTATCCTTCCAATCTAAAATGTCTCCTACGCGCTCATTTTGAACCTTCTCCATCTGGTTGACCTTATTTGGGGAGATGGTGGGACTCCAGGAGGTGGAGCCTGAAATCCTGGAACCAGTAAGTAGGTCGCTACAGCAAGGGCTTGGAAACGTACAGCTCGGCTCTTGATCCAGCTTGATGTGAACAGCCCTTGCTCCCACTGCTATGCAGGAGACAGTGCCCTGTGCTATGACACTAGGTCACTATGACAGTCTGAAGCCTCCAAATCACGAGCCAATCTAAACCATTTCTTATGTTCTTTCTCCCAGATATTTTTGGGCATGGTGATGCAAATCTAACAAATATACACCTTCCCACTAGCTATGTGACCACAGGCAAGTTACACTGTTTCTCTCCGGTTCCATTTCTTCAAGGAAAAAAATAACAAGGTAGCATTTTTAATTAGTTAGCTAATTAATTAATTTCATGGGTGTGGGAGGAGAGGCACTCACATGCCACCACATGCCTGTGGAGGTTGGAGGGCAACCTAGGGGAGTCTATTCTTGGCTTTGCTCATGTGGAACGCAGGGATGGACCGCAAGTCATCAGCACTGGTTGCAAGAACCCTTAGCCACGGAGCCATCTCACCTACACATTCACAGTATGGTGACCCTAAGTTTGCCGGGAGGATGAAAGGCGCCAATCATACGAGTGGACAGCACTGTGCAGTGACTGGCAGGACGCAAACATTCAGTAGAAGTATTTTAAATTGTTCCCTAACACTTTCTTATGAACTCGGAGAACTCCTGCCGTGTTTATTCTTCCGCTGAGAGAAAACATTTTCGTGCTCTCCCCAGCAGACTCTGCCCCCTGACAGCTATTCTCTGAGAATCACTCCACGTCTTTTGAAGCAGAGGAATGTCCTTCAGCTGCAGATGTACTTTGCCAGGATAGTTCCTTCTTCCATTGCTTGGAACTTCTATTTTACACCACAGTTCTAGCCAGTCCTTGGGGCACCCAGATTTTCCCACATCTCACTCCTCAGGAGACACCTAAAAATGACGAGTCATTGAGCACAGCAAACAGCAATTCCTTTCCAGGGGCCTCTGGGGACCTGTGGCATTTTGACCATCTGCAGTCATGGAAACAGATGAAGTGCAGGGGCCTTCGGAATGCTTTTAACTTGTGTTTCCAGAGGCTGTGACTGCTAATTGCTTCTCACTCCGGTCTTTTTAGAGAGTTTGAGCTGAGCACTTTCCCTTATTGTATGTGCCTTTCAGGAATTCGTAAAAGGAAGGTGGGTACCAATTGCTCCGACCCTTCCTCCATCATAATATTTTGTTGTAGGTATGGTGACTGGAGCTTCAGTGGCTATTTTGGCCTATGAGACATATAGTAGCAATTCTGAATGTCTAGGCTGAGAAAACAGAGTCTTGCTCAGAAAACTCACAGGATTCCCCCCTTCCCAATCACATATGAATTCTTTATGAACCCTTTAAGCTTTCATATATTTGAACCAAGCAACACAATGCAACAGGGTATATTTAGTTGCAGATAGAATATTCAAACCCTTTTCTATTAAACCAGTCGGCTGTTGGGAAAAATGTAAAATAGTGTTACTCATCTCAATGATTTCTTACTTAGTAAAATATAATAAATCTATTATTGTTTCCATGAAATGGGTGTAAATTATTTTTAAATGAATTAAACCAAGATGCAAAAAATTCTCAGTTTCTATTTCTAATGTGTAAACCTCATAAGGGAAGAGCATGTTCTTTGTTGGATAGGCTTGGTAATTTTTAAGGTCTGTGTGTGGGGGCGCATAAAGTGAACCTGAAAGGGGGGACCTCAACTGTCTTTCTACGTGAAGATTCTAAAGTTTTATATGCAAGCCACCACCCTTAGGGTGCTCTGTAATATTAAACTAGATTGCCCCTTTTAACAGATACTTTCCTGCCTCTGTGAATTGAAATGAGGTCACCAGCTAAGAACAAACAAAAACAATTAGAAGTTGAAGCTCTTTTCTGAGCCTCCCTCTGCTGAGGGCACCAATTTACACTGAAGTGCCTTCCCTGGCCCTTTTACATCTGGACTGTCACAGAGGTCTCATTGGAGGCCTTGCTGAGACCTCAGCCAGTCAGCTCTTCCTGACTCCACACCTAGGTGTAAGGGGACAGAAGGATTTCAGTGAGCTGTTCTGGTGCAGCCAGGGTAGGAGTGGGAGGTTCTTATGTTTCTGAGAATCAGGCCTGGGTCACTTGGCTACCAGGAGCCTCTTGGCAGAGTGCCCAAATGGAGCTGTGGGGAGTGGGTGGGTAGGGGCTCTGTCTATGGGAAAGCCGGCCTTAGTCTCCTAGGCACTGCTTGTGTTTCCTGCATCACAAAAGATGCACCAGGATCCCAGCAGCTGTTCACTGCCAGGAAGTAAGGGACAGATTCTAAGGCTGTGGGAAAGGCAGGGGCAGCTAATGGAACCCCTTCAATTCTCACCATGAACAGAGGGAGGACTCGAAGATAATAACAAGTGCTTCCTGTGAGATGAGACCCACTTTCTGTACTCGCAATGGGAAACAATGAGAAGCTATAGAAACCACACACAACAGAGCATAAGATGCCATCCAGGGCACCATGCTTCCTGGCAGGGGAGGAACCTGCCAAGTCTAAAATCCAGTTTGCTTCTGAATCTCAACCTGTTTTTGTGCTAATTGCTCAACAAAGGTAATATGTGTATGTCCCAGTCTGCAAGACTATTTTAAACGTACCTTGCTTTTAGGTACAAGCCTTCTGAGAACAATATGGCTGTGTGCTTCCTTTTAAGACTCGCCTTAAAATACATCATGTGACCATTGGCCTCCAGTGAAGATTTCCTCTTTATATTTCTGTAAAGAAATGACTGCCTCGACACTTCACGGCCACACCTTCAAAACCTTCCCACTCTCATACTGCGATGGGACAGAAGTGTCCTTGCTACTGAAGCCTCTCCATCCTTGTTTTGTCAAAGAAAAGAATTTTGTTGAGAAATGCAAACAATTTGAGCAGAAGTTTCTTTATCAACGAAAAACACTTATTCCTATGAGAGATTGATCTGTTGGGTTCCACATTGTAGACATGAAAGATGTTTTTGTAGTTATTTATAAGGTGAGTGGCATGTTTGTGGGGTCAGGTAATACTTTCCCTGTCCAAAATCATACTACCCCTGGACAAGTCAGCCTGCGTTGTAGAAGATAGTTGAACAAGCCTTGAGGAACAAACCAGTAAGCAACATTTTCCATTCTCTGCTTCAGCTCCTGCCTCCAGGTCCCTATCTTGAGTTTTTGCCTTGGCTTCCTTCAGTGATACAGTGAGCTGTAAGATAAAAGAAACCTCTTCCTTCCTCAAGTAACTTTTGATCATGGTTTTTTGACTGGGGGCGGGGGTGGGGGGAAAGCAGTGAAGTAAAGTAAGAAATACCTAATAGTGAACGAATCCTTCCTGCATGTCCTAAGGTGTCTAGGACACAGGTGGTAAATATCAAGACAAATTGTGTGTGTGTGTGTGTGTGTGTGTGTGTGTGTGTGTGTGTGTGTGTGTGTGTGTGAACAAGGCAAGAAGGGGAATGGCAACCTCCATCAAGGGGTAGGGAGTTGCATGAATTGTTTTACAAGTTCTACGAGTTCTTCATTGATCTCATCTTTTATATCCATATCTGTCTCTTCCATTTTTCGAAAGAAAGAAAGAAAGAAAGAGAGAGAGAGAGAGAGAGAGAGAGAGAGAGAAAGAAAGAAAGAAAGAAAGAAAGAAAGAAAGAGAAAGAAAGAAAGATTGTAACCAGTACCCCAGAGCTCTTGTCTCTAGCTGCATATGTATCGAAAGATGGCCTAGTTGGCCATCACTGGAAAGAGAGGCCCATTGGACTTGCAAACTTTATATGCCCCAATACAGGGGAATGCCAGGGCCAAAAGAATGAGAATGGGTGGGTAGGGAAGGGGGGGGGTATGGGGGACTTTTGGGATAGCATTGGAAATGTAATTGAGGAAAATACATAATAAAAATATTAAAAATTTAAAAAGGAGTTATTTTTGAATTAGATATTATTAAATAAATTATTTGACTCACTTAAAAAAAAAGAAAGAAAGAAGGAAATTAACTCTGGGCTAGAGTGAAATATCTTGGCCTAGGATCATGAAGACACAGAAATAAATTAAAAGGAGAGAGTGCTCTCAAGCTGCTGCTTGCTGAACCCTGACCTCCTGCTGTCCCCAGCAGGACAGGTTCTTGGTCCTTCTCTATGAGAAGGCACTTCCACAAGAAACTCCTTTTACTGCTAGAATCTCAGATATGTGCACAGTTAAATGTGTTGATCTCAGTGGTTGTAGTTGAACCTGGCAGATATTAGTAGCCATGCTTCAGGTGAGATAAAATTTGATGCTAAACCAGAGTAGCCATTGGAACAAAGTTGTCTCTGCTACCAGCCTGGCAGAGAACCATAACCGCCTCACTGTGTATTAATTACCATCAGGCAATAGTGGCTGGTGTTCCTAGAAATGCTACTAGAGAAGGATAATAAGCACAGTTTCTAAAATAAACGTATGCATGAATGTGCAAAGTTGAGCAGCTGATGATTCTTAGAATTAATTTATTTATAAATAATCATAAATAGATATAGATAGATACAGATGATATAGATAATATATATAGAGAGGTGATATAGAGACAAACATAGGGTAGAATTATGAAAAAGTGTATAATTTATAAATTTTGATAATGAATAAAAAGATGATCTATTTTTTCAAGCTATTTTTTTAGCAAAACTGTACAACTTACTGTAGTTGCATCATCAACTATTATAGTTTGTAGCTTTGTAAAATTTTTTAGTTATCAAGTGTTAATATAGACAAAAATTCATATCTTTTGATTACGGTAACTTTGAAAGAGTCCTAGTGCTAGTGTGATTCAGAATTGATTTCTAGTGAAACATAATGAATTTGAATATTAACCCTTGACCTCAGGAGGACTGTGATGAGGCTAGGTTATGTCTGTTACAAGGAGGGTGACATTGTAGCTGCTCTGACATGTCTGAGGTGCTGACATGTACACCAGACCGTTGTCAGCTGCCTATTCACTCACTCACTCTGTAGGTGAGCCTCCAGGACTAAGCACTGGATCAGCTTGCTCCCAAACACCTCTGGACCATAGCAGCTGTGCACAGGAGAACCAGTGTGGGCAACACAAGGTGACAGGAGCCAAGACCCAAAGGGGTTCAAGAATAAGAGGAAAACTAAAGCAGTGTTCTCTTCAACTAGTCATTGGAGCAAGGATATAGGCCATCCAGGATGCTGGAGAAAGGTGTGGCACACTCAGGAAGTGGCAACTAGAGAGATAACTCAATGAGAGATTGCCACCTCCGATGGTATTATTAAGGGAATCCATTGCCATCCCTTGGGTGAAGAGCACCAAACAGAGGGGTTGACTCTGGAACCCCCAAGAATGTATCTCTAGCTTGAGGTAGAAGCTGAAGCTATACTGCTATGACAGGTGACCCACCAGGTGACTGACTCTCCTTCATATGCTTTCTGCTTGTTGAGCCTAAGGTGAAGATGGAGACCGAAGTGTACAAGTGATGGGTCCAGGCACAGGCAGAGATGGTGAGCATGAAAAATGGTATTCAGGCATGCTGGGAGATGCACTCAAAACAGGAGTAGGAAAGGGAGCTGAAAAAGTGTCCACTATAGGAAAGCAAAGGGCAAGACAGGCCGAGGAAAACGCACAGGCCAAGACAGAAAACAGTCTCCCAGCTCGGGAAGTGCTGAATGCATGTGTGTGCTCCCACACCCTTAGATTTTAGTTTCTTGGAGGCAGCAATGAGGTTGGACTCATCTTAGCACAAGGGAAAATATTCTGGTAAATATGTACAGGTATGTATTTAACGACTGGTTCATAAACAGGCTAAGAACTGCATTTCTATTTTTTTTTTTTATCAGAGAAACTTAGCCCTATTAGAACTAGGTGTGACTATAGGATAAAGACATCCAAAGGCCAATTACAAAAGTAAGTGTGTGTGTGTGTGTGTGTGTGTGTGTCTTTGTGAGCCTATGTGTACACATGTGGAGGCTAGAGCATCAAATTTTCTTCCTCTATATTTTCCCCACATTGTCTTGAGATGATAGGATATGTCAGCAAACAGGAAGGTCTCCATTTTAGCTGGGCTGTCTGCCTAGCAAGCTCTTGGGTTCTACCCTTCTCTATCCCTCATGACTGAGTTATAGGCACTAGCAGCCATGCCTGCTTTTTATGTGCATGCTGGGAATTTGAATTTGAATCCCCATGCTGGCAGAGCAAGTGGTCTTCACCAATGAACCAACACCATGGCCCCAAATAAAGGCACATGCAGTGATCTCAAATCTGCTCTGTGTGGACCTTTGGTGGTTGTAGAATGTCTTTAAGGAGTTAACATATTAATAGCTTTGATATGCACCAATTAAGTAATGACAAAAAGTTATTCTGAATTTACATCTATTTATAATTTATTAATGAAAGCATCTGCATTCATTCAAACTAGTTGTATGTATTACACAGTAATCATTGAGTGCTTGGAGTCCATATGAATCTCAGAACTCTTTACAATAATTCCATAGTTAAGAGGCTCCAATTAGTTATAAATGACAGATACTCTAGTCGGATTAGCATGAGCAAAGAGAGAGAGACAGAGACACACAGAGAGAGAGAGAGAGAGAGAGAGAGAGAGAGAGAGAGAGAGAGAGAATTAATTAATTAATTAAGCTCAAGAGGTGACACTGGTTTAAAATAAGGACCAAACCAGCCGTTCAGATGGTGTCACCAGGTCCATACATTTTGCTCTCTCCTCTGCCTGCAGTCCCTCCAGGGGTTTCTCCTGTAGGTAGGAGAGATGGTTCCCAATAACCGTGGAGAAGCTGTGTCCTCACAACTACTGATCCAGGAAAAAGAGCAGCCTCTTCCTGCTCAGTATCGATATGTCTCCTGCCTCAGGTTCGCAATGGCCCTAATCCAGTCCAAAGTTCATCCCCAAGTAGTAACTAGTGAGGAAAACACTTGATTGGTCAATGAAGATCATGTGATGACTATATGAGGAAGGGTAGAGGTGAGGCATATAATCAGGAATGGACAATTCAGAAAAGGGAAAATGCTGGCCAGGTTAACAAACTAGTGGGTTCTGTTGCGATCCAGAGACTGCAAACAATACTCTTCCTTCCCTTATTTTTACTTGAGTCATCATATGTATTTCTTGAGTTGCAGCAAACAGAACTATAAAGCCTATCTAAGTCTTACAATCTTTTATGTTTGCAGTGATCACATATCCCTTCAAAAATAATAGACACTTATTATAACCAATGCTTTGCCTGCTCAGCATACATCATTCAGTAAATATTTAGGTGATTATGAATATGAGTCCTTAAAGTGATTTTTGTTATTATTTGGCAATATCTAAGACTTAATTCTAAAACAATGAATAACATTTGCAATACCTAAAAATGAAACAACTACAATTATCTGTTGATGTTACTGTTGCTGCAGACAAAATAATTCAATGTGTATATAGAAATAAGGTGATAACTTTATGATTTTAAAAGAATTCTTAATTGTTCATAAAATATTGAAGAGATTATTTTTAGTCTTTAATAACTGTGATGCACTTTTACTACAGTCACGAGGAAGTTTTAAAACAAGGTGATTCCTTACAACTATGGACTGAATATTTTGTTCATAAGTTATAGTATTTGAATTTTAATGCCTTAATATATTTTTTGAATTTATAGAAAAGACTGTGCTGCTGACCTTTTTAATATTCTGTTTTCTCATTGGCTACCAGCCCCAACCTTTCTTCTAGATTCCTAGCAATTGTTTGAGGAGGAGGAAGACTGGAAATGCCAGCCAGTCAGAAACCAGAATATTGAAAAGGTTAACATCCTACAGTTTTCAGCTATAATTCATAAAGACATTAAACCTCCAATATTTCATCTCAGAACCAAGATTGTAATGAGAGCAGAAAATGGCACAACACTAATTCATCTTCATGACAAATATTGTAATGAGAAAGGAAATACAGAAACTACAAACATTTGGTTACTGTTTTAAAACTATCTTATATCAGTTATAACCCAATGAGAATAAATTTATACTTCCTAAAGTTGTGTCCACGCACTAAATATTTATTGCCTTTTAAATTAATAGGATTCTTTTGGGAGCATCCTGCAATTAGGCTTAATCCAGAGAATTACTTATATCATCAGGTTTGAGTAAATAAATATAAACGATTTTTATTACAGAAATATGAATGAGCTGGAACTTTAGTTTGGGTAGGACTGCACTGACACTAAAGAAGTTGATCTGGCTACAGTTCTCTTGCCGTGTTAAAGTGAATGATTGCATGGTGACTTTGATGTTAGCAGAAGCCCTCAAATAAAGTGGGGTTCTTCTGTGATGTTCTTCCATGTGATGGCACTGCCATTGTACCAGTATTAGGAGCAGAAATGAGGACTCAGGGACTCAGATATGGAGTGCTCTCAGGTGGTGAATCTAATACCAAGCAGGCGAATAGTAAGAGACAAGGTAAAAAAAAAAACCCCAAACAACAACAACAACAAAACTCTAGCTGCATCTTGGCACCGTGTCTCCAGGCAGCCAGAACAAACTTTTGTGGTTAAACATTCCTGAAACTGCACTCAGGTTGTTCCCAATATATCCTAAAGGAAGGTACAGGGAATTCTCCACATACACATACTTATGAAAGGTCTGTAGCCTCAAAAGAGGTACAACACGATTTAAGAGTAATAAAAGTGTCATCAAAAGTGTCACCTTAGTCCACGAATAGCCTACCCACCTCATAAATATTCATGAAACTTCTTAACCATCCTTAAGGAAGCCTAGCATAATGGCAGTTGCCTTTAATCTCAGCACTCAGGAGGCAGAGGCAGGTGGATGTTTATCAATCTGAGGTCAGCCTGATCTATGTGGAGAGTTCTAGGACAGCCAGGGCTACACAGTTAAATGAGACCTTGTCTCAAAAAAAAAAAAAATAACTAAATGAAAATAAAAACCTGACCTCAGGGAGCAGAGATTGCTCAGTGGGTAAAGTAGCTTGCTGCACAACACTGACAACACTCCAAACCAGGAGCTCACATAAAGGTAGAAGGAGAGAACCACTCCGTAGGTTTGTCCACTGCTCTCCCCCAATAATAATAATAATAATAATAATAATAATAATAATAATAATGCAAACAATACATATATATAATATAATTAACAACACAGAATGCACTCGGCTATTCCCTGCCTTGGAGATCCCATTCCAGTCTCTCTTTGGAGTTTGCACTTAGTTAAATAGACTTTTGCTCTCACTATCTATGCCTCTTGACTAAATATTTTTCTTCCAGAAAGTAACAAAGAGCCACCTCATAATGAATCCATTTAAATCAGGTAAAAAGCCTCACGGGCACTCAACATAATTATATATTTTCATTTTTGCTACTTTTGGCTTGTGCATGTGGGAAATGGGATGCAGGAAAGCCAGAGTCTTACCGAGATGTCAGCACCAGCTGGGATGGTTTGATGGCAGAGAGAATGTGTAGAAGTGTCAACAGAAAGAGAAAGAAAGTACAGGCAGAGACCAACAACAGCAGAAATTCATTATATCCTCCAGGCAGAAGGGCAAAGAGATTTAAGCTGCCACCAGGGCCAGGAGAGCTGGGGCCCTGGCTGAGGAGCAGACAGTAGGAGTCACAGTCAGGAGTAAAACTGCAGCAGAAGCATTGTAAGCTGGGAAGAATTGCGCTCATTCTGTCTGCCCAGGAAGTCTAGTGAGTCAGGCACCAGGTCAACTTCCTCAGCCCAGAGCAGGATAGAGAAGGGAATGGAAGGGCAGGTTTCCAGATGAACAATAGAAACCAGGATACAAGTAGCTTGAAGGAGTGTTGCTGGAGGTCATATTTAAAGGCTCTAACAGCAAAAAGAGATAAGAACGGGTGGAGCAGGAATTAGAGGCGGAGTAGGAGATGGTAGAAAAGATAAACCAGTGTAGCCTGGGACATTGTAGAATTCTGACAAAGCCTTTCTCTTAGCAAATCATTAGGATGCTGTCCTTAGACAATGTTACAAAAGTAATAAACCTAATAAGCCCATCAAAGAACACACTGTATAGAGAATGTTCTAGAATGTGGGAGGTGATGCTGACAGACCTACCACCTACCCCCAACACCCATTCTGTTTCTCAAAGCAACAACTATCCCCTATAAACTATGTCATTTCATGTTCTTTGCTTTTCAATCAGATCTTGGTACAGAGGGATCCACCTAGGGTGTTGAGTGACTTGTTAACAAGAGTGTGATCACTGCCTGCCTTTCCCCATAGCTTATTTACCACTAACACATATCATCTCATGATGCTAATGAGTGCCTTGCACCCACTGGATCTTAGAGTGCTTTATGAACTAGGAATGCAGGAGTAGCTGAAACAGAGCTCTCTCTGGGGTGGAATAAGACAGCTGTTCGCCTTGCAGAAATGCTGTACAACAGCATGAGTGGAAACCAGGGAAGGGTGCTCAATCTAATTGAAACTGCAAGAAGAATTTAAGTTGATGGACTAATTGCTGAGACTGGCATGTATTTAAAGCAGGGCTTGTTCTACTCCTTCCTGGCAGTGAGTGGCACATCAGCTTAGTTCCAGTGAATAGACTCTGTTGCTTCCATTTAAGAGATGAAGAATCTGAACTCAGGGGAACAAAATGTACTTAAGGAATGGGATTGCATTGCTTGCCTTTTGAGTTTCTGGTTGCTATTTATCCTTTGAATCAGTCACAAGGCAGTCAGAACTGCCAGCTACAAAGCAGTGTGGGAGAAAGGGCACACCCATGGTGTGCATGTATTTTGCAGAAATTGGGCTACCCTGGGAAGGTCGCCATGTGATCGTGACTCAACTTGACTCTCCCTAGTTTGGGAACTCAGTCAAGTTACAAGAGCTGGTGGTGACAGAGATGCACCACATTTCCATGCCTTTAAGAAGCAGTGGATCGAGAGTCAATGAAACTTAAACTGATTAGTTTGCAGCAGGTTCCTCTTGCCTAACACTTCTTTCATGCTGGAATGTCACATTAATTGGTTCTTAATTGAACAATGTGCTTCCAATCTTCAAAACCCAGCAGTGTAGGAAACAAAAGATGCCAGACTCTTGCTCTGTGGAATAGGAAATCATATGGGCAGAGACAAAGTGCTTAAGGATTAAACTCTTACCCAGTATGGAAGCTGATACAAACATTCACAGGGTCTTGTATGGTATGGCTCCTGAGTTTTCAGATTTACGTTGAAGGCAGATTAACACCAAGTGTTTACAGGACAACACAAATCTAAAGCAAGAGACATTGAAAACTTCTCCAGCTCCTTGACTTCTGAAAATTGCTAAATGTGGCTGTGTTTTTTGTATATGGTTAATTATCCATTCCCTCTTCAAATACACAACCTAATCTTAATTTATGTTCTTCAAACAAGACACCTTAGATGGTATAGTTGGCTGAGTCCTAGACAGGAAAGTTCCTTTTTTCTGCAATTAAATACAGGCCAAAGGGTCTACTTTTTACATGAAATTAAAAACCTGTTTGTTCTTGTTCTCCCTTTTTCTCTCTCTGGAAAAGTTCCATGTACAGGCAAGTTCATTTGTCTGTTTTGATGAAATCTTAAGTAGGGTCTGCGTTCTGAATTCACATCTGCAAGTCAGAGATAGAAGGAAAGATGATTTCTTGCAACATACAGAACATGTCAAGCTTCTGAGCTCGCACTCACCTTGTGGTATTTGTGATGGACAGAGGTAGGTGAATTTCTTTACATCAGCCTACTGAAAGCTTGATGCCTATTTTCCTTCAGATATATCTGTATCACGCTTGCTCGTCTTACAAGTGGAAGACAGGCTTTTTTAATTGCGTGCTCAAACACGGAGCATTCATCAAAGTTGAGCTGTTTCTTCCTCTTGCATCAGATGTAGAAATTACAGTCTGTCTCCTCCTTGCATCATAAAATATGGTCCCATGTAGCACTTAGTAATTGATATAGCAATAGACAGATAGTTACTGCTGTTTCTTCCAGGGATGACCTGATCCCATGGTTACTATAAAAGTAGATAGAAAAGAAGAGAAAAATCTGTGAGGCATGCCATTTTAACCACAGAATCTCTGATTATACAGCAAAGCATGATGGTAGTAACATATTTTGGATTATAATGCATTGGGATTGTGATAAAATACCCTTTATATCAACAATAAATCAGAACTCATATTGCTTCTCATTAATAAAAAGTCTTTGTGGAATTACCTCTTTTGAAGACAGATTCTGGAATAAAGGTCAACCAGAGGTGTGGGTAAGAAAAACATGGGGCTGTCAAGCTAAGGACCTCTGGCAAATCCTAGCTGTGAAGGTCTCTGGCTCTCAGTCCTTGTGACAAGTTACCATGCTGACACACTGATCACATGTCTTCAAGCTAATTATTCACATTCCCTCAGCATCCATCCTTTCTGCTTTAACAAGACCTCCTTAAACATCCCTGGGACTGAACCTGGCATCAGAGCAAGCATGGCAGCAATACTTCCCAAAAAAGATAAATGTTTCCCTGGGTATAAACTCAATAATAAGTGAAACATTTGACAAAGAGGAATGCCTTTGGCAGCCCTGCTCAATCTCTCTAAGAAATTGACACTGTAGAATACAGGTGCAAAGTCTGGATAATGACAGCTACGAAAAGCTCTTGTAAGCAAAGTAATCAGGACTGGGTCAGTTGGTCTCTTCTTTCATGGTCTCTCACCTGGACAGTTGGCAAAACCTGATCCATGAGATATTTTTCAACATCAATGACAAATAGTCACTAGCACAAAGTACTGCTCAGTGGGACTGGCTAAAGAAAGGATGAAAAGCTGAGACATAGTCTCCACCTTGACGGACTATTCATAGCATAAAGAATAGTAAAACACGCAGGACCTTTGGCATGGTTGCTCATCCAGAAAGAATTCCATCACTATTTTATGCAAGTGGCTTTGCTCGGCTTAAACCATGGTGTTTGTATCTGGGCTGCTTTAGGGGAATGAAGAGGATCCAAAGATCCCCATTTGGGTGACTTTTTCCATTCCCCAGTGTTACACTTGTAAGACAGAGGCACACAACATCAGGTAAAAATTGTTACTATTCAATCTAGTAATCTACTCAATCCAGTCATTAATTTAGAAATCCTCCTTTTTGTGCTTACATTGGCCACACTCTGTCGTGGCTGCCTCAAGGGGTTATCACTGTGCTCTCCCCAGTGACCATGTCACATACATGTCACTTGCTGCAAAGAGGACATTGAATTGGACAAAATTAGAACAAAGAATGAAGGCTCTGGTGACAGAAAACGAGAGGAAGTAAACGGGAGCCAGTGGCATTGGAGCCAGACCTGAAGGTGGGGGATATTTGAACCTGAAAAGATGAAGTATTCATAATGCACAGTGAAGAGGGAGCTTGATGGGGTGTTTGGAGGGCTCCAGCCACAGTGCGCATTTCTGTGCATGGATGGGAAGGTTGTTAACTGTCCAGCTTTAACATTTATGAAGAGTTTATGAGAACTAAAGGCCTAGATTGATAGTCTAGTCCCATCACTCATCAGCTCTTTGACCTTGGGGAAATACTCAAACCCTGCATCTCAGTTATTTCTGCTAAAAAAAGGGGGCGGGGGTAATTATAGTACCTACCACAGAAATGAGTGAAAAAGATTCAGTAAGTTCATTTACCACTACATAGAATAGGGCCTAGAGGCCGGGCGGTGGTGGCGCACGCCTTTAATCCCAGCACTTGGGAGGCAGAGGCAGGCGGATTTCTGAGTTCGAGGCCAGCCTGGTCTACAAAGTGAGTTCCAGGACAGCCAGGGCTATACAGAGAAACCCTGTCTCGAAAAACCAAAAAAAAAAAAAAAAAAAAAAAAAAAGAATAGGGCCTAGAATATACTTGGTGCCCGATGAGTATATTTCTATACCCATTCTCACAGAATCCTATGCAGACAAGAGTTCATATGCTCAGCAACTATGCCAGAGCCTGGCAATGTTAACAGTCACAGCAAGTTCCCTGCCTTAATACGTAACTTTGTGTTTCATTCACAACCCAGTGGTTCTCAAGTAAGGAGGAGGATGTCTCTCACACACACACACACACACACACACACACACACACACACACACCTATGCTTAAAGACTTTTTAGTTATTATTTGGGTTGTGAACTGTCAGCTAGTAAGTAAAGGTCAATTATGCTGCTAGATATTTTTTTTTCTAGTGCTGGGGAAAGCCCCCCCCCCCAAACAAAGAAACACTCAGCCCAGAATCTCAAGAGTGCTGAGGCTGGGAACCTTGGTACAGGGCTGTCTCTTGAACGGCTGTTTGTGTTTAAATTCTTCAAAAAGGATTCCCTTCTGAACACAACACTTTACAGACAACAGTGCAAACCAAGCAAAGGTGTAGGGGCAGGGACGGAAAGGGAGGGGTTGAAAGCTGTTGAGCTTTCTCCTCCTGAAGAGAACGCCCATACACAGGAAAAGTAAATGCACATTCTGAAATATGGAGGGAAAAGGAGTCAGCCTGAAACACTAACAAAGAACATTCTCAAAAGTAGTGTAGCAAAGGCAAAACAAAACAAAACAAATAAAACCCCAAACAGTAATAAAAAACTCACTCACAATGAACAAGTGATTAGATCAATCAATAAGTAGCACATATTTGTCACCTATCAGGTGTGTCCAGTGTTTTCATATGACGTAGTGCAGACTTGAGAACAGCACGATACATTCTTTAAAGTAAAAAAATAATTTTATGCAAGAAACAACTTTGTGTTAGACCACATTCATAGCTGCCCTTGGCTGCACATGGCCCAAGGGTCACAGATTAGGTATCTATAGAACTTTAAATCAATCTCTCTCTCTCTCTCTCTCTCTCTCTCTCTCTCCTCTCCCCTCCCCCAAGAGATGAGAAGAAGTAAACTTATCTATCTAACTATTGGGTGTGCTTGGACAAATGTGTCCCTCTTCACTACTTAGCCATCATTCAACCTTTAAGTATTACTTATCCCATTGATTGTGCTGTGATGATGTTTGTTTGTTCTCTTTACATGGCCATTAAAATCAGGTACAAAGACCCATTCGTTTCTACTATAAATAATCAGGGGCATTAAATACTTCCTTGTTTAAATTAGTCACTGTAGTCTACCCCGATGAAATCTAGTCAAAGTGGTGGCTTTATGGCTTCTGTGGGTCCCTCTCATCTCCCAGAGTCTCCGTGCTATAACTCAGTTTCCAAGCACATTAAGTCTGGTGTGAAGTCAAGGCCTTCACAGCACCATCTTGATGAGTGGATAGACCTTGTTGACGTGTCATAAATGTGAAGGCATCTAGTAAAAGCTTCCACTTACAGTCCAGAATTTCTGGTGTTCTGAGTCATAGCAGGCAGTTCAGTAAAACATCTTGCTGTTCATCTCTCACCACCAGTCCTGTCTCTCCTGCTGGAAATGCACCATGGCTGGATACTAATCACAATAAGAGCTATAAAATCAGCATGGGTGTAACGCTTTCCCAGGTAGGAAACACATTTAACTACATTACCTTTCTATGTTCCCATTCACATACATCCCCTTTCTCAGAAGGCAAACTAGGTTTGGATCTCGATTTACAGTTGTTTTCAAAGACAAAGTTATAGGCCTCTATCTCTGATTTGGTCCACCTATTACCTAAGATTCTTAATCAGCTGGCAATTTTTAAGCATGATAATTCTAACCTTCAATTTTAACTAAAAATGGATCTTCTAAGCTGTCCTGGTGAAAGAAAGTCAAGGACTTGCTGGAGCCAAATAAAAGCTGTCCCCCAAACCCACCCCCACTACACACACACACACACACATACACACACACACGCACACACAGCATCTTTCTCCAGTTAGCTACACCCCTTTCACCCATCATCTTTCTTCATTCCAGGCATCCCCTGCTTCTCCAGGTGTTTTAGTCAGTTCTCTTTCCTATGAAGAGATACCACGGCAACAGCCACTTTTATAAAGAAAAACATTTAATTGGGGCTGGTTTACAGTTTTTGATGTTTAGTTCAGTATTATCATGGTGGAAAGCATGGTACCGCATGGACAAACATGGTGCTGGACAGGTAACTGAGAGTTCTACATCTTGATCTGCAGGAAGAGACAAGGTCACACTGGGCCTGGCTTGAGCATCAGAGACCTCAAAGTCCACTCCTCCCCCCACCAGTGACATACTTCCTCCAGCAAAGCCATGCACACTCCAACAAGGCCACACCTCCTAATAGTGCCATTTTCCATGAGTCAGGCACTCAAACGCATGAGTCTATGGGGGCCATTTATATTCCAACCACCTCACTAAGGCTTTTGAATTTATGATACATGCACACTAGAGAAGGAAGAGAAGATTCATAGAGATTGTTGCCTTTAACTGCCATCCTCTGTCAGTACTCCTGAAATTGTACTACCTAGTATGTCATTACTCTTAGCACTTTCCCAACCTTCCACCTACACAAGACAGTAAGACTTTTTAAGAGAACCTTGTGTGAGGAACATCCCTGATAGCTATATAAACTCTATAAACTCACATTTACTCTTCAAAAAAAAATTGTCCTGGGTAGTATCTGTACTTTAAATCCTCTAAAAGAAGAAGAAACTCTGTATTTGAAATAGAAAATGCTAGAATAAAGAAATGGGAAAACAACATTTAGATAATCTCATCTGGGTGTGTGATAAGTGTAGCAAGATCCATCTTTCCATTATCTCCAAGTTGGGAGCCACCTGTTCATCTTGACTGTCTGATGGTTGGAATGAGAAGCTGAGTTTAATTAACTTACACGTGTGGGAGGAAGATGCTTTGCAGCAGCAGTTAGATTATTAATGGACTCCTATATTGAAGTGTTCATGTTTTTGAAAGGCTAATTACAATATAATTTTAGTTTTAAAATATTGCTTTGCCAAGGGTGGGAGTTATGTCATGTATTATTAACTGCTAGTCTTTCCTTTCCAATCTTGAGGGAAATACTAGTTTGGTTGTGATGTTTGTTAATATGAAGTTGTTTCCCTCATTTTCATATTCGATATGTTGAACTCTCAGAGAAGAAAAATATGCCTCACAATTGTGAAATGCAAAAAGCTATGGTGAAATGTCCTTGCATTTTCCTGAAATTCTCTAGGAAGAACGTTGAATGGTGTATATAGTTTTGGTAAGCCAGGTTTCACGAATTTCTATGCTACTTGAGGTCCTATGATCTTGTCAGCATCTAATTTCAATACTTCCAGGGGAAAAATTAAACATTCTAGTGATTTAATTCTGGAATCCATTCTACACTTACACATAACTGGGGTGCTAGTTGGTTGAAATGAGAATTACATGGTTTTTAGACTCAACGACCTCATTTAGAAGTCGTGTGTCCAAAGCTTGTGTTTACTGCATATTTCAAGCTGAAGTCAACACACATGCCTTCTATTCACAGGGCTTCCAGTGAAGTATCATGGTCATTTCAGTGACATTTTAGTTTTGTCAAAGCAAGAAGAATGAAACTCCAGGAAAGAAAATGAATACTGGGTGATTAGCACTTTCTCTACACTGCAAAGGGTCTCAAAGCAGCACATGTTCAAAGAAGATTTCCATTGGGCCAGGGATACTCCCGTAGCTGTGACCAGCAAGAGCTGTCATCTACCTCAGAGCTACCCAGGAGCACAGCAGCTCTACGTGCCTCCCTACTCCTCTAAGCCAGTACTGCAGTAGCGGTCTGCACACCATTCAATGACAAAAGTCTCCATGCCCTACCCTTAAGTGGTGCTATACTTGATTATCTAAACCATTCTGCCTTAAGGAAGTACTAGAACAAGAAATAAAGACCTTGAATGCCTAGAATAATGGTTCTCAACCTATGAGTCACAACCATAAGAAACCACATTTCTAATTGTCTTAAGAACCCCCAAGCATAAATGTATTTTTGTCGCTACTTCATAAGTGAGATTTTGCTATTTAGCATTGTCTCAGTTCCCCCAACCACTGAAAATACTTTTCAACGGTCATGATCCACAGGTTGAGAACTGCTGGACCAGATGATGACCAGTTTCCTAAGCTAATTATCCCATTTGCCTAAAGCCTCTCTTTGTACTGCCATGTGAGTAGGAAAATTGACATGTACAGTGCCTAGCAATGAGCTCAAACCCTGCCACTTTGTGTGGTCAGTTCTACCAAGTCCTGTCACTGGAATATAATGAGGGCCCCATAGGATTCCAAAGAACAGGAGGCAAGCTCCTATCTTGCTCAAGGTTAAGGGGGCTTCTGTATGTCTCTGAACCCATGGCAGAGGACCATTCTGTTCTCTCCGCATCCCTAACATGTTCAGATGATACAGTTCATCAGTTCCTACACCATCAAGAGCTAGTGAATACTACTTCATGGCACATCTTTCCTACAAGCTGACCCTGGATTTTGGCTATAAGCCTCAGAGGTACAATCTTGAATACCACAGTCTCAAACGTTGAGGTCCTGAAAGAGCAAAACTCCAGAAGTCTACAATTACAAAGGATTCCTGAAAATATAACTCTAGGGAAAAAATCATTTAAAAATTCTTTAAAAGGCAAGCGAACGGTTGCATACTGCCTGCCTGCTGTAGTTTTGGCATAGAACCACAGTAAGAGAAGCAGTCTTTTCTCTCTCTCTCATTCCTCTTATGAGATTGTTTTGATCTTCAGCTACATTTTCAGCTTTGTGAGAAACCTTCTCATCAAAGGAGGTGCCTAGCACTGTTACAAATAAGACAGAGCCTCAAATCCCCATGTATTCATGGGCAATTTCAGCACTCTTGTGGTCAAGATGTCTGATGCGGAGGCCATTTATCTAAGTATGGCAAAATTGTGGGGGAAATTGTGAACTGTCCTATGCATAACGGTTTTGGCTTCACCTGGCATGTTAACAAAGGAAATGTCTGGGCTGCTGTAACTGGAGAAGTTGGCAGAATGATTGCTGGCCAGGTTTTAATTACTAATCTGGCTTCAGAGCAAAAATGAACCCAGAGAAGGCAGGTAGGAAATATATGTAGTGGAGATCTACACAACGCCTAGGTCAGTACCAGAGCACCCTTCTCTGTTCCCTCTACTCAGGTCCTCTTTTGATGTGGATTATGACTTTTGTGGTGGTTTGAATAGGAATAGCCCCATAGACTAATGTACTTGAATGCTTGGCCCATATGGAGTGGCACTATTAGGAGGTGTGGCCTTGTTGGAGTAGGTGTGGCCCTGTTGGCAGAAGTGTGACACTGTGATGCAGGGATAATGAAAATGTGGTATATATGCACTGAGGAAGTTTATTATCTTTGAAGAAAAATGAAATTATAAAATTTGTAGGTGAATATATGAAAAAATATGGAAATGAATATATGAATATGAATAAATGGAAAAAAACTATATGGAATGAGGTAACCGAGGCACAGAAAAAGAAGTCTCATGTTTTACTTCATGTGTGGGTCTTATCTTGGAATATCTAGTTTTATGTGTTCAACTTGGAATCCCAGTAGAAGCCAGGAGACTAGGAAATGACCTTTGTGGGTCCCAATACTTTAAGGGAGGGAGAGAGTAGAAGGCAGACGACATCAAGGTGGAGAAGAGAAAATCTGAAGCAGGAGGCAAAGGGGAGCTAGGACAGACAAAGAGGTGAGGTGGTAACCACAATAAGAAGCATATGAAAATGTGTATGGAAATCTACTACCATGTGGCAGAACCTCAAAATATAATTTCTACTTAAAAGAAAGATATTGAAGGGAGCTGCCCTACATGATTGGAAACACTGCATACAGAATACGTGGGTTATCAAACAAAACTCAAGTGCTTGAGAGATTGTTCAGTGGTTAAGGTTACTGGCTGGTTTTCAAAGGGACCTAGATTTGATTCCCAGCACCCACATGGTGCCTTATAACCATGTATACCTTCAGCTCCAGGGGATCTGGTGCTCTCTGGGCTTCTGTGGGCACCAACCATGCACATAGTTCACAGACATACATACAGGTACTTATGCAAAGAAAATAATAAAAAAATTAAATATTGAACATCAAAAACAAAACCCTTGGTGGGGCGCCTTCCTTATGAGACTCTGGCAGTCTGATCTTTTACTAGGCTCCCAGGGGGTTGTTCTGCCCTCTGTGTGCTTGGCCCTCCTGAGATCTGGGGTTCTACTTCTCTAATCCAGCTGCTATTTCTTCTTCCATTTTTCTTCTATTTTCTTACTATAAAATTGCAGGTTTGGGGATTTCAACATTTGAAATGTTATTTGTTTGCTTATTTATATTTATGTATTTATTTTTACTCTGTCAAAATAGGATCTCCCTATGTAGTTCTGGCTGTCCTGGAATTGACTCTGTAGACCTTGAGCTCAGAGATATGCCTGTTCCTGCCTCCTGAGTACTAGGAATAAAGGCTTGTACCACCACCTCCGAGCTTTAACATTTAAAATTTTAATCTTTAGAAATTTTTGAACTTAGGAATTGTAGAGTTTAAAATTTTTGATCTTCTGAAACTTCAGCATTTGGAGTTTTGTCTTTTTGGTTTATCAGTACCATACTGTCCCAACCAAAACCACACGCCATTCTCTACCTCACGGCTGTGAGTGAGCGTCTTGCCCTTGCCTTTTGCCTATGTCTTTCACTGGTCATAACTGGGAATACGAGTCTCCAGAACCATCAACTGAAGTTGCTTCATTGCTGAGAGTAAGAAAGGAATACTCCAAGAGTGCACATCCTAACTGCAGGATTAAAAGATCTCAGAAGAACAGAGAAAGAGAAAAGTCCATGTGGAGCTCTAAAGAGTTCCCCAAGCGTATGATGAGCCTCTGCTCTGGTTCTAGTCGGCCTTAAGAAGGTCTACAGTCAGCTAGGGTAAAGGTGGGTATTTGAAAGACAAGACAGACAGGTGGTTCAGAGAGAGATGGAAGTCAGGATCTTGTATACCAGAGGTTATAGATAGAAAGCATAGCTGCCGAGTAGGCATATGAGCCAGGTTACTTGACCCTCTTCGGTTGAAGATGCCTGTGAGCTAATGAAGTGAGGAAGCTTGAGATTAAGGCTTCTTTGGAATTTTAGAGTTGCAGATTTTTGAGCAGTGGCTCCCAACCTTCCTAATGCTGTGACCCTTTAATACAGTTACTAATGCTATGGAGACTCCCAACCACCAAATTATTTTCTTGCTACTTTATAACTGTAATTTTGCTACTGTTAGGAATTGTAATATAAATATATGATATGCCAGATATATGATATGCAACACTCAAAGGGGTTAAGAATTGCTGGTTTGGAGGAACAGAAAAGAGGTGAGGTTAAAAAGTCTTCAAAAGGTACCCTAGTTCTCAGTGTGCCTCATTTTAACTCAGACTGCAAATACTTTAAAATTAAGTTCCACAATGGCAACCTCCTAGCTGAGGGTCCCACAGACAACTTGCCCCTGAACTTCAGGATCAGAGAGCATTTCATGAAGCATCCCTACCCAAAGCTTTTGTTCTGAGGGCAAGCATGCCCGTGACCAGCTTCAAGCCTTGGAAAAGCTATGGATCCCTCTGCTACAGACAGAAATGGGTGATCTGCTTCCTCCTCCGACTCTCAAACTGAAGATGAATTGAAGACATCATTGGTCCTGCCTCTTCTTCATTCCCAAATCCATGCCTACCTGGTACAGTTTAGAGCCCTGCTTGACCTGCCTTGAGGAACTGTGGCACATTAGCTTATTTCTGGGGAGGGCCAAGGGTATAGGGAATGTTCTAGCTCCCATATCAGGATGATATGTTCATCTTCTGGCTACTGTTTCTTGGTATAATCTTTGCCTGATGTTGATAGCACAAAATCTATCTTCCTTAATGCTATACTTGGTTGCCACAGAATATGTGGAGTTGCTAGGTGATGTCCTTCAACATGTAGAATGCATGGGGGAGCCATGACCACCCTCATTTGGCACAGCTCTGAATTAGTATTGAGCCAGGTGATTCAGGTCAGAAGATAAGAGCCCTATCTTCAGGTGCAGAGGTGTGGACATTTGGCTGAGTGTAAAAGAGATGAGGTTAAAGAGATAGGAACTATATATCAGTTACACATCACTATGCCCTCTGGGACACCTGCCTGCTCAGGAGACAGTTCTGTGAGCTCAGATTCCCCTTTCAGTGCTGCTGGGCCTTTTGTGATTAATTTCCCTGTAGGCTACTGCTTTGCCTGCTGCCTCTTAATGGGAGGCTTCTGTGCTTTTAAAAATCTACCCATTTCTTATTAAATCTTTCCCCATTGTGCTTTTAAAACCAATTTTCTTTCTGTTTGTATCCTCCAGCTGACACATTTATTTATTTACCTACTTATTTGTAGGCAGGGTTTCATATAGCATGAGTTGGCTTTGAACTTGTTATGTAGCCAAAAATGGCCTTGAACTCCTGATTCTCTTGTCTCTGTTTCTTGGAGGCTGGGATTATAGATATGTACCACCATGACCAGTTGCCAATTTATACCGGAACCCATGTATTGAATTATTACATACACTCCACAAATATGTGCAATCACTATGTATACAGACTCTCTGTCTCTCTGTCTCTGTCTCTGTCTCTCTCTCTCTCTCTGTGCATATGTGTGTGTGTGTGTGTGTGTGTGTGTGTGTGTGTGTGTGTATGCTTCCAAGTTCAGGTGATTCACAGGGTTTCCCTGTCCTTTTTCAGATGCTTGGCCATCTCTTCTTCCCAGATTCCTTACCACCCCTAAAATTTTTAATGCTCAGATTGATATACTCATCCTTTTACTGAAAAATTCTAAATTTCATTTGTACACAAATTCATACAGAGTATATTTCAGTTTTTCAAGACATTGACTTTCCTCTAGTTCAAATATTTTTGTGTGCTTGGAAGAAATAAATCATTAAATAAAATTCCATTATAACATGCTCACAATATTGTTCTAAGAACAAACAAACAAATAAAAAACCAAAAAAAAAAAATAAAACAAAGAAATAAGCTTTAGACAAAAAAAAAAGTATTTGAAGAATCAAACAGCTGACAGTTTCAAAACCAGCTTTGTGGATGTGACACACAGTAGGCTGTACCTTGTCTTCTGATAGCCATCTAGTTTGGACACACATTAGGGCTGCTAGCTTTATTTTAAGAAACAGTTGCCCTTTGTGATGTTGGCTAGCCACATTGTCACTTCCTACTACTCTCTTTTTTGTAGCCACGATGTGTATTTGCAGGAAGTGTAGTGCGTTCCCCCAGAGCACCGCTAATGCAGAACCATGTGTATGTGTTGGAGTTCAGATAAATACATCCTCCCCTCTTCACTATTTACTGTTTGTTTCCCCAAGTTCCCGCTGACCGGCTGGCACATATGCAGCCTCCAAGGATTCTGCGGCTTGATTTAGTTTGCAGGCTCTTATTTGTATGCACGACACTACCACTGTATATTATAGGGGCAGGGCTATGGCTTCTATAAATTATGAAATCGCCTGCAAAGCCTGATTGCCTGTTAGTGAATGTGAGCTCCCTCAACATTAATCCACACCAGGCTGCAGTCAACAAAGTCCTGGCGCAGAGCCAGGCAGCGGCATTGGCTCACTTCTGCCTGCAAGTCAGGTTCGCTGAGTTCGACAAGTACGGAAGATGGATCACAGAACAGGGGACACAGCTCTGGTAGGGTGCATAAGACAGGGCTGACTTTAGTCTGAAGAATCCCAAGAAAGACTCAGCAGAATATCTTCGAGTGGACCCTGACAAATGAGAAGCAGAAACAAAGGCCAGACCTTTCTGGCTGGCGTGGAGCAATGAGAGAGAGTGGAGAGACGCCATGAAAGGGAGACAAGAGGTAAAGCATCTCCAGGCCTAGGAAGCATAGGATTCTGGGAGATCGAAACTGGTTGATTAAGGGCAGTGTGGTGTGTACATCAGATCCAAGAATGATGTTTGGTCCCATGCATGTTCATGCATATGCATGGATGAACAGACAGCACCTATCTGGAATGAGGCCAGCCTCTGTCCATAGTTAACCCATTTGTCAGGGGTGGCATCACTTTTGCAATCCATCATAAATCTTAGGACTATGTTTTAAGTTTGCTATAGACATCGTGCCTGGCTTTTGCTTAAATTAAGTATAATAGTACTGAAGTATATAAAGACATTAATCATGCATGGTCCACATGCCCATCTTTCCCAACTCTATCCCTTCCATGGAGCGACTGAAAACGAAATGACCAGTAGAGTTTTCTTGGAGTGTCTTTGAAGCATTCTTCAATGACCTCTTTGTTCTCTTTCTCCAACAAAAATGGTGTGAGTTAGGGCAGGAGCTGTATTTACTTACCAGGATCCCAAATTGTTCTTCCTATAGCATAACTCTTATTCAAAAGAGCCCCCAGTGGCTCTCCCCAGTGTGTGCAGCATGCAGTCTAGACTTCCACCCTTCATCCTCCACCATATTTCATACTGATACTTCCATGCAGGAAGCCTGCTACCGACAATCATCTCAACCACTCACTCTTGGCTCCGCCCAGAATATTGCCCTGTCTGGCATACCATGCTGGGCCACAGCCACCAATCCCTCTGTACTCTGCTTGTCCTTTCACACTCTGATGCCCACCTCTCCCCCTGAGTCCTTGGGAAACATCTATACTTCCTAACCCAGTAGCTCTCTCCTACTCCAGATGAACAGGGAGCCACGTGATTTATCACTTAGTATTTTCTTAATTTTTCTTGTTTATCTTACCTCTTTCCATGAGAGAAAAACCTCTCCAGCAGGGAGGGCTTGCTTTGAGGACTATTTGGCCCCATAGAAGGCAGCATTGGGTTGAATACTATGGGGAAGGAAAAACTTTGTGAATAAATGCACAGACACATAGAAACTTCACTTTCACTTAGTACTTTTCTCACCGTTATGTGGTATATAGGGCTGATTCTTTTGGGGGTGTTTTATTATCCTATAATCATTTCCTTTTATGTGGTCATTAAAATAGAGGTAGAATTACCTCCAGGGCAAGGTAACTACCAGTCCTGGCAGATTAACTACACCTTTCCTTTCAAATATAAGATTTTTCTTTTAAATGTAGCTTGGGAATTTGGAGAGATACTCTCACCCTTAATTTTTTTTTAATTTAAAAAAAAAACCAGCCCCAGGAGGTATAGCAGGTAATTAAATCCTACCTAAGATTTGAGCTCCCCTTGATTTTAACCTTAAACATTTAGCCCAGATGCCATTTTAACAAATCATGAAATGCACTCTTTTACTCATTTTAGGGTAGGAAAAAAAAAGCCAAGAAAAGGGTAAATCTACTGGTGTATAGCAGATGGAGGTCAGGCTCTTACATAGATTTTCAACATTAAGACAGAACAAATGGCCTGCAAGATTACAAAGAAAACAAATTCAGAGCAGTAACCTTTTGAGAACTGCCAAATTGCTGGAGAGATGAAAATGGGGTTGCATTTGAGAAATTATGCAGTGTTGTGCGTCTTGGAGAAATGTACAGCACAGAGGGGTCTATGTGTTTTCTCTCCAAACTCTATTTTTAATATTCACAGTGACACCAACTGAAACAAATCAGACTATATGTAGAACATGCAGTAAATGGTAAACGGTAGTGGTGCTGACGAGGTTGGGGAGGGGGATGATGGAAATAGAGGCTCTGGTGAACCAAGTATATTTTTGAAATATCAAACAGACACATTCAGCCTGGGTGCTGAAGATCACTAAGCGGGGTGAGAAGAAAATGGAAAATTTGCCCAGAAAAAGTCTGAGAGAAATCACAGCAAATGGCAGGCTGAGTTCTCAGTAGTGTAAAAGAAGGGAATATATCAAAGAAAATGTCTTTCTGCATATCACAAAAACAGCAACATTTCCAGCATATGCCGCTATTTCACTTTTTCATTTGGCGGGCCATTTGTGGCTGGCTGTGGGTGGGGCTGCTTTCTATATGCGCCTCTCAGCCAAGTGTGCTGAATGCTCAGGCTATTTTTCCTGACCTTATGTGCATTTTCTTTTCCTTCCTTCCTTCCTTCCTCGGGCATCTTGGTCTGGTGTTTGCTGTCAGATGGTGTTCCCAGGCAGCTCCACACAGGGTCATGCTGGAGACGTATCATGTAATTCCATTTAGAAGGAACATCCATTTCCGAAATGCTTTCCCTTGTTTCTTTCCTTTGTTTTGTCATATACACAAGAGCAAGCTGACGACAGTGTAGATAGCATGAAACTAACAAAGAAGCAAACAGTGCCCCAGTAAAGTCTCAATTCTAACATCTATAAGTTTTCTAAGCTTGGAAACACACACACACAGATACACACATGAACATACAGACAGACATGCACATACACACACACATGTACACACATGTACACACATATATAACACATATACACTTAGACACACACAGGCACACACATGTAAACACACATGCACATACACACAAGCATACATACACACACAGGTATGCATGCACATGCACATATGTATACCACATACATACACACATAGACACACATGGGCACACAATGTACACACACACACACACACACACACATACACACATTGACACACACTTCCACCCTGAGGTTTCTATAAGGGTTTATATTATTTTAGGGGCTTATTTTATTTTCAGAATCATTTTTCTTATTCATATATTTCTACATGCAGATAACACTCCAGACTTATTTGATGTTCTGTGTTTTAGCAGACCATAGCTTATTTAGCTGTTTTCCTTTTATATTACAGTTATTATCAAATTTCCATTACTATCTCCACCAGCTGTTCTCAACCTGTGTGTTGCAACCCTTTGGGGGTCAAACAACTCTTTCACAGGATTGCCTAATTCCACCAGAAAACACAGATATTTACATCAGGATCCATAACAATAGCAAAATTACAGTTATGAAGTAACAATAAAAATAATTTTATGGTTGGGAGGGCAGTACAACATGAGGAACTGTAATAAAAGATCCCAGCATTAGCAAGGTTGAGACCCACTGTTCACTACCAATGACATAAATATGCTAATGTTATCTACTTCTTTCTTCTGTGGGTCAAAAGCTCTCAAGTCCTACTTCCACAGCCTTCCAGAAGCAGATGTTTATTAGGGAGTTAATGTGTGTAAGCTGAAGCTAAGTGTAGTAGTGCATGCCTTTAATCATAGCACTTGGGGGGGGTGGCAGCTGGATCTTTGTGTATTGAAGAACAGCCTGGTCTACATAGTGAGTCCCAGGAAAGCCAGGGCTATGTAGAGAGACCCTGTCTCAAAAATTAAATAAATAAATAACAAAAATCTGTGAGTAAGTTGTTGAATCATTATATGCCTTAATTTTCTCCTTTGTTTTTTCTCCTAGGTGACAATAGCTGTGTCAATGTCACTGAGTTGCTGTGAGAAGTAAATGTCTCACAGTCAAGTGCTTAAAACTGATTGACACTTAGTAAATCTGGGTATTTGTTTATCATTTGGGTATTAGTTTTAATTTTACAACTAATTTCCCATTCTGTGACTTTCTCTTTGTTATTTAAATTATTGGCATGTGTTAGATATGAAGTGGAAACTTTAAGGGTTCTTTGTAAAGTCAGTTGTGTTGGATGGTGTTTTGCTAAGGCAAACACACGAAGGTGTGTTTTCCTGAAGCAGACACAGGTGAAATGGTGTTTTGCTAAAGCAAGCATGTGAAAGGACACGTGATGAAGCATTCTTTGCTAAGGACAGGAATTGGTCCACCTACCATTGTGTAGTTGAAACTCCTTTTGTTGGGACTCCATAGAGAGAAATACACCAAAAATCTGGTGATGTGCCTCAGCTTCTTGCCACTTCCTCGGACTCCAGCTGATTGGCAGAGTGACGTCGGCTGAGACAGATGCACATGCTGAAGCAAGACATGTAGAGGACATGAGGGTATAAATAAAATTCGATAGACGGGACAGATGGGAGGCTGAGCTTGCTTGCTTGTAGAGCAAGTTTGTGCAAGGCTTGTTGGTACTGAGTCTCTGCTGATCTTCAATTCATGGAGAGAGAGGCACAGTCAAGAATGTCTCATGGCATTCCTCCTGGTCCCTCCTGCTGACTGGCAGAGGCTGAGACTGGCTGTCTCTGCTAGCTAGTACCACCACTGTTGATTCATGTTTGCTATCATGACTCTATGGAGCTGGACTGCTGGTGTATCTGTAAAGTGTTTGCAAGTGGATGGAGCTGACGCTGCTAACCTGTGAACTGAACTGCCAATTTCCAGACAGCACAGATGAGAGTTCCTCCAAAGAATCTTTCTAAACAGGTCCACTTCCCTCAGTATCCTTTAACAATTGCTTTGCAAATAATTAAAATATTTAGTAGTGTGATAGGATCAAAAAATCAGAACAAGGCCCTCACTAATCTGGACAAATCAGAAATTAGAAGGCACCAATAAGTACAAATTGATTAGCATCAAGGAAATGCATAGTAAAGCTACATTGAGATTATACCCAATCTCTGTCAGAATGGCTATCATTAAAATGACCTAAGACTCTTAGATACACACCCAAAGGGTTTTAAGTGAACATAACACAAAGATGCCTGCATATCCCTAATAATTGTGGTGTTATTTACCATAGCCAAATTATAAAATCAGCTTAGTGTTTGTCAGTAATTGAATGGACTGGAGAAATGGCTCACCAGGCAAGAGTGCTTGCTCTGGAGGCTCGAGGATCTGAGTTCTGATCTCCAGCATCCACATGAAAAGCTGACCGTGGTTGTATCTATGTGAGAGGCAGAGATAGATATGTACTATATACTGAGAGCAGGCTGGCTGACCTGCCTAACTGAAACAGTGGTCAAAACAACACACTTGCTGCACACACAGACACGAGAGAGAGAGAGAGAGAGAGAGAGAGAGAGAGAGAGAGAGAGAGAGAGAGAGAGAGAGAGAGAGAGAATGTGATTCACAATGAAGTTTCATTTTCTAGGAAAGTAGCATAACTAGAGCTCATTGCATTAAGTGAAATAAGCCAATCTTGGAAAGATAAATGTTACAATTATTTTTTACTAATTTGTGATCCTAGAAAATTTTTTGGATATATGAAATCATTAGTGTATGTAAGGGACATGGGAATAGAAGAAGACTGGAGAAAGGATGGAATGAAGGAGAAGGGGAGAATTCAGTGAATGTGCGTGAGAGACTTGAGGAAATTATCCTTCTGAAACCCAACACTGTGTAATGAACATATATCAGCAAAGGAATTTAGAAATGAACAAGAATTGAAAAAAAGAAATGCTCAAAGGATCATATGGAGGAACTAGATCTTTTAGACACTGTGGGTGGGACAATAAATCAGTGAAGATCCCTCAAAAAAATAAAAGCAAAACCTAAAAACTGATCAATCATTCGATCCAGCTGTATCACTCCTAGATAAATGCACAAAGCACACGCTGTCAGCACACCACAGAGAGGTATCTTACTGATGTTTACTGCAGTACTACTTACAATAACCATGGTTGAGAAGCACATGCATTAGCAGATTAGCAGATTAACAAACAGATAAAGGGAATGTGGCATATACATTAAATGGAGTTTTAGTTGAACATAAGGAAGAATAAAATCATGTTATTTTCAGGAAAACGAATCAGATTGGAGATCCCTGTATGAAGCAAATTAAGTTAAATGCAGAAAGACAATGGTGCATGCTTTATTTCATATGTGAAAACCAGAGTGCACACACACACACACACACACACAGAGAGAGAGAGAGAGAGAGAGAGAGAGAGAGAGAGAGAGAGAGAGGACATGAAAATAGACTACTGGGAAAGAAGAAAGGGACTAGAGGAGGAGGGAGAGAGGTTCAGGAGACTACTGGTGATTGAATGAGGTCAAAGTACATGATATGCTTGAATAGAAATGTCACTACAAACTCCACTGCTTTGTACAATGAATACACACTAGTACTATCCAATGTTGTTCTTGAGTTTGTACTGATAATGATAATGATAAAGTAATGCCAGAAATAAGCAAAGTTAAGGTTGTTGTAGAGATTTCAAATTGAGTGACTAATTGTAGGAACCACAAAATACCAATTCAAATAGGATCTTTATACTACGAACTGCTTTTGTGAAAATATGAAGAAATCAGTGAACTCCCCCTCCCCATACGCACACATACACATTACAATAAATATTGAGATGTTGGGAAATCCCTCAATGCTGGGGAGAACTGGCATTGTCTAGGCACAGCTGCAGCTTCGTGGTATCAGCAGAGCATTCATGAATGAAAAGAACTGATCCACCCACTGCTATTAGCAGAATTCCATCATAAGCAAGTACCCATTCTATGCAATTGTTTCTCTCAGAGTAATGAAGGAATAATTTCAAGTCATCTCTTTGGTCACATCTCCATTATTCTTCTACCTCCTGACTCGTCTTATACAAAATTTCGATTGTATAGCCTGAGCTGAGGTGGCTCAGTAGGTGAGAGTGCCTGTTGTCAAACCTGGTAACCTGTTCTCTGTCCCCAGGATCTGCACTGTAGAGGGAAAGAGTGGCCTCCTGATCTCCTCCCACATGTACACAAAATAAGAGAGATGGCAGTTACTGCTTCTTACTAGTTATGTGCCACTGATCATGATGCTCAGAAAACAAACAATAAGAGAGGCACTTGTATAAGTCAAATTAGCATAATCCAAAGATAAATAATGTAAAGAATGGTGTGACTTTCATTCATTAATCACAGCTTCCTTATTATGCCTCATGCTTTTTTACTTTTAAACATCGTGTGTATATTTGTGAGGAATGTAGGGAGACGTGGACATGAATGCCTTGGTGCACATGTGGAGGTCATTTGTGGAATTTGTTCTCTCCTTTCACCTTTATCTGGATTCGAGTGATTTAACTCAGGTCTTCCAGGCTTGTGTGGCAGCCTTCACCTGCTGCACTGTCTCACCGGCCATGTATACCATATGAAAACCAGAGGAAGACTTTGGATTCCACGGGAATGGAGTTACAGGTCATTGTGAGATGCCAGATGGACACTGAGATCCAAACCTGGGGTCCTCTGTAAGAGCAACAAGCACTCTTAACCATGGAGCCATCTCTAAAACCCTGGAGTTAACATATGCAAGGAGAGGCATATGCAAGCATTATGAAATCCTCAGCCTAATTCAAGAAAAAAGAAATCTAGGAAAGGAATGTGAGAAGCAGTGTTTTGGAGTCCTTGTTAGTCATGTGGGAGGAGTGTCCCACTAATTAGTGCAAGTATATCATCCTTTAGTAGCAGGCCGGATATATAAAAGCAGGGGCAGCCTGTTCCCGCACCAGCATTACCATGCACTGGTGAATTCGGGAAACCACACAACCCCTTTGGCCTTGTTTACTCACTTATAAAATGAGATACAGAAAATGTCATTGACTTCATAGATAACAAAATTAAATGAATACATACAAATGTTTGGAACCAACTGCCTCACACAAAGATTCCAGGTTAGGAAAATAAGAAAAGCTGGTAGAACATGACGAACACATAGTAAGTATTCAGCAAACACTAGTGATGCCTTCTTGGTGGCATTAACCCTAACATGCTTCTGCTCTGATGACAAAGTGGTGAGCATGCCCTTCTGATTAGAAAACATCCTCCTTTGTAGATTTGCCTAGTGGAACAAAACATGTGATTTAAGGGAATGGCAATTCAGTTCAAGAAGGTGCTTTGATTCTCCTAAACAAAAGAAAAGAAAAAAAACAAACATCTTCTGGTGTGTGCATCCTGGTTTGAGCTTGATTAGTAAGTGTGGTTCTTTCTGAGGAAAAAGGGAACTCTGTACTACAGAATGTTTGAAATGCTGGCTTTGGGCAAAGGCGGGTCCACCAAGATGCACTGTCAACGTACAGGCTTTACAGCAGATGGTAGATAACTAGGAGCAAGTAGCAAACATGTCCTGGAGGAACCTACTCATGAAATGAAACCTGTTGAGTTTGCATGAGGAAATCTTTACGGAGGCAAAAGGAGGTGAGTTGATTACTTAGTATCCAAATCCTGTAGGTTCTAACACTTGCACACTGACAAAAGGCTGAGGCCACACAATACTGTCTTTCAAGCTGAGAACCACACTGATAAACACAGTGATGCACAGACCTGGGGCCTTCCTATTGGCATTAGCTGCAGCCTAAGGGAACTGCTTATTCCAGTAAATATATCGTAGTCACAGAAATGTACATTGCTTTTTGCTCTATTAATACTATTTAAATAATTTATTTTGTGCATTATCCATTATGTTCAATGAGTTGCAATAATTTGGCAAGCATGGCAGTATGAATATACAGCAAGCACCCCACGGATTGCCAGGGCCCACCAAAAGGTCACTGAGTCTGCTGGAGACCTGCTGGGAACAGTGAGGGATCTATCTCAAAGACTCTTGTCGAGAAACCCCACTGAGCAGATATGTTTCTGATGGTCTTATTAGTTTAAAATTTAATAATATTTCACAACTCATTGCTTTTACAGGAAGCTTCCATTAAAAAGTTCCTCTTTCTCTGTTATAATTCTCTTCTTTCTCCTCTTTCCCCTCTTTCTTGTCCTCCTCCTCTTCCTCCTCCTTTTCCATTCTCCTCCTCCTTCTCCTCTACCTCCTCTTCCTTCACAGAATGCTATGAAGCTGTGTTAAAGCTGCCAGCCAGACTCCAGCAAAGTGTTGAGTATCAATCCTGCTCTTTGAACAATGAGTCTGGGCCCAATTGTAGGTAATCAAAATCAGCTCAGGGGGCTGAGGATACATCATGATCCGAGGAGTCAAGATGCTGTTCTTATTACATGTAAAGCAAGACCTGGCATTCTTCCAATCCTTCAAAGACAGCTGGCAGATCTCCCATGAGTCGTTCTCCCTCCAAGCTAAACATCAGTAAGTCAATTATCCTTTAAGGAGATGGTTTTTAGGTTCTATCTTGGATTTAGTAAGATATACCTAGAAGAGTCTCTGAGAGGGATTAGTTTTAGTCTCCAAATATGGCTACTCTGTTTTAAGTTATCTTGAGTCTGTCCAAGATCATACAAGTACTGCTGTGAATTCTTAAACCCTCACTGGACACTACAATCTTCAATACAGAGTAATCAACCATAGGGTCCTCCAAAATGCCTGTATAGGTACTCAGAGTAATCAAAATATTCCTAGAAAAGGATCCATGCCCTTGTGCAACATGCATAAATCAAATTTACCCAGGAACCTGTCATTCTGTGAATACAGCAATGTCTAGGGAGCACTTGTTAAAGCTGTCAGAATACAAGAGTTAAATTTGGAGGGTCATAAAAATAAGAAAACATAATTGACAATACTTTTTCCCCTTTCAGAGCACATATAGCAAAAGTCTGTTCATTCTTAAGGAAAAAGAAGGATGTCAGACATAGGGCATAAGTAAACAAGAATTAGGGCATGTTAACTGAAGGAATTATTATAATTGAAGTTTGAGTACAAAATTGCATCATTCATAATTTTACACTTAAATGAAGTGCATTCCTGTCTATGCTTGGAAGGACATAGAATTTTCCTCATGTCGGACACATCAGATATAATTGTCAAATGCCAATAACCTTGTTGGCAACAACAAAGAAGAAGGCTGGATGAGTCTGAAAGCTTTTTTACCATCATGAGCGTGAAGACTTGGCAAGTACATTGTCGCTTCATTATATAGGCACCTAGGTGTGGGAGAAATGATCAACACTCCTTAAAATGCTACTGGAGGCAACAACCACAAAAAGAAACACATGAATTCTCAGAAAGGTAAATATCCATGTCTCAGGGTTAAGATTTATGATCTAAAGAATCTTACCTTATAAAACAAGCATTAGCTTAGTGAACCCAGGCATAGCTTGACAAAATTCACTATGGTGTATGCACACACACACAATATATAGAACGCTATGATGACGTTTTTATTAAAAAGGGTGTGTGTGTAATTATGTTTGCATTTTTCTTTAAAAGTCATCTGTAGATTTAATAATTTTAAATATTAGTGCAAATTAATTTAGTAAGAAAAATAACACCAGAATGGAAAACCCAGAATTCTCGGATGACACAGGCATGACTGTATTGAGCACGTGCAGTGTGTGGTTCCCATTGGTCCGTGTTGCTTCTTCATAACAGAATAAATAGTCGTTCTCAGCCACCTCT
Organism: Mus caroli; assembly: GCF_978045245.1. Taxonomy (NCBI): domain Eukaryota; kingdom Metazoa; phylum Chordata; class Mammalia; order Rodentia; family Muridae; genus Mus; species Mus caroli. The sequence continues at coordinate 58,437,391 of NW_028227256.1, forward strand.
ACAGTCTTACTCAGTTTCTCCTGTGACAAATGGCTTCTTGAAGTTTTAATTTCAAGCATGGTTATCAAAAAATGTAGCAAAGATGTGCAGTGGTTACTGTGTTACCCTAAACACCCTCTAAGTAAGTGTCCTTCAAAGTACAGCTCTAGGCTACTTTTATCAGTAATTTTTGTTGTTTTGTTTTTGCTTTTCGAGACAGTGTTTTTCTGTGTAGCTCTGGCTGTCCTGGAACTCACTCTGTAGAATAAGCTGGCCTTGAACTTTTAGAGATCCACCTTCCTCTGCCTCCCAAGTGCTGGGATCAAAGGTGTGTGCCACCACCATCCAGCTCACATCAGAGTTCTTAAAGCCTTTACAAAAAGTCTCATGAAATCAGGTTACTCCAATTTGAGAATGGGATCTGGGTAGGCTTTCTCAAAAAGTCTTCTAAGTGTTAGTTTTGCATACTGGATTAAAAAATATTCCTAGATAAGTTTACACATGTATACAGTGTAGTTTGGTTGGATCTTCCCCCTCTCTTCCCTTTCAACTTTTCTTGGATCTCACCATCACCGAATTCATCTTCCAACTCCATTTCTCTTCCTCCTTCCCTCTTCTTCCTCATCTTCCTCTTCTTTCCTTTCTTCTCTTTCTGTTTTTGGTTGTTTTTGTTTATAAAATACCGAATCCAGTTAGTGCTGCCTATGTGTAAATGGGTGTAAAGCCATTCACTGGAGCATAGGCAACTTTGAAGGCTCATACCCTTAAAGAAAATTCTTCCTCCCCCAGAAGCCATCAGCCACCAAGAGCTCCTTAGCTAAGGATGAAACCTTGTGAGTCCCTCTCCCATCTACATTAATTCTACTGGTTAGCTTTGTCTTATACAAGGAGCACAGATGTGATGAGTTTGTGAGTGCAGTGGTCCAAAAGATATTGTTTCACAACAGTCCTCCCGACGACCAATTGTTTTACACTAAACCATACAGGAATTCACCCTGAGAGGAGTTCGAAAGCCTTTCGAAACCTGAAAACTGATATAAAGCAAATCTCTTCTGGCTTCCCAATCAGAATAATTTGGCAGAACTTTAAGGCCACAAAAATTGTGTCTGAACAACCCCTCTGAGCCCAATTTAGTTAGCTTAAATTAAGGTCCACGTAGCACTAATTTTCTAATGTTCCCATGTTATTCTCATCAATAAGTAGTAGGCTAGAAGTTCAGAGAAGCATCAATCAATTATATTATCCAAAGATGGAAGCAACTCCAAGCACATAAATAAATAAATAAATAAATAAATAAATAAATAAATGGATGAGCAATGCACATCCATTTATGCTGATAGTAGAATATTAATTCAACCACAAAAAGGAATGAAATTTTAATGTAGGCTATGGTCTGGATGAACTTTAAAATACTATGTTAAGTGAAATAAGCCATATACAAAAGGAGGAAGACTGTGGTTTCACTTATGTAAAGTATCTATAGCCACCAAATTGATAGGATACTGCCAGAGGCAGAAATGAGGAGATGTAGAATTAGTGTAGAATGGCTACCAAGTGTCTCGTTTGGGCGGATAAGTTTTGGAAATATGCGATGATGGTGGTTCCAGAACACTTGAATGTCCTAAATGTCACTGAGTTGGACACTGAACATTAATTACATTTGTTAACTCTATGCTATGCATATTTTTCCTCAATTCTGTATTTAAAGGGGTCTGGGAAGATGATTCGGTGTCTAAGAGTGCATGCAGCTCTTGTATAGGGCTAGTGTTTGGTTCCCAACACCCACGGTGAGTAGCTCATAACCATCCATTATTCCAGTTCCGGGAAATCTGATGTCTCTCATCTCTGCAGACACCTGCACTCATCCACCTGTACATCACACACACAGGCATAATTAAACATATAAATTAATCTTTAAAATACGTATCTTTAGGAAAGACAGTTATCATTGGCCCAGGCAGTTCCTTCTCTTATCACCTCCTGCCATAACTTCAAATAAAGTGACACCCGATTCCCTGAACACATCATTTGGATCCATATACCCCGGTTTTTCCCCACATGCTGTTCTTCCTTTCTGCAAAGTAGTCTCCCTTGCCAAGAATGCTTGCCAAGTTCCATCTCATCCTTGGAGGCTGGGGTGTCAAGCCTGCTTGTGCAGTAGCATTGCCTGAGGAGACTTTAAGAACTCAACATGTGGCACCTTCCTAGGCCAGTGAAGTTTGACTGTCTTCGAGGTGAGAACATGGCAACTGCCATCTTTTTAGTGGCTGCGTGGTTGTAATGATGTGAATGTGTGTGCTTGAGAATAACACCTTTACTTGCTGCTTGAGCGGTCAGTTGGCCCACAATCATGATATCATTCTGGAACTTAGATGCTCCAAGTCTAGGGACTCACTTCCTACTGCAGTGGTTACCGGACCAGTAGGTAATTAGTTTGTTCAGAAGAATTGAAAGAGCACTCTTAAGCCTCCTCCCAGAATCCTCTCTGAGCCACAGTCATCAGGAGGATGTTCTTGCATTAAAACAAATCTCTGGGGCTGGGGTTAAGGCTTGTCTAGTAACAAAGTTGAATTGCAAATGCTGGGACCTGAGTTCAATCCCTAAAACTCACACACAGTTTATTGGGGTGGCACCCACACTTGTAATCCCAGCACTGGGGAGGTGGAGCCTGCAGATCTCTGGTGTTCAGTGCCTAGCCAGTCCACACACTTGGTCTAATCTAGGCCAGTGAGAAACGTGCCTCAAAACAAGTAACAAGTTGACTAGTGCCTGAGAAATGACACAGAGGTTTTTCTACTGGGCTACTCACACACACACACACACACACACACACACACACACACACACACACCACACTTCTACCACCACCTCCATACACGGAGTACATTTGTTTGTATATGTGTCACATTTAAATAAAGTTTTGAGACTATCAAGTTGGAAATAATGGGTTTTTTCCCTTTAATACCTTGCTGGGCAAAACATTCTCATAATTTCTTGAATTATATTAACTTTGAACAGCAAAAAGTTCATCTTATAATTAACATTTCAAAGCCAAGAATAATGCATGGCTACCAAAAAATAACCTTTCTGAAGAACAAAGAGTATTTTGAGATCCTCAAGCTAGGCATGCCCAGTCCCAGAAAGCCTCAAACAGGAGAATGGAGTTGCCTAGTCCCTCAAGTTCAAACAGGAGAATGGAGTTGCTTGCTCAGCTGGTAGGTACCCAGAGGACTGGCTCCTTCTGTCTTGTCTTACCACCAGCCTCACTGAACTTCTTAGTGTTCCCTCTCTGCTTTGTTTACTGTTCTCACCATCTCTTTTTCTCTGCCATGAAAGGACCTCTCCTCACTCTGCACCCATCACTCCTTCTTCCTTTTATGGCTCCACCTTCCTCTCCCCTGGTGACTTACCTTAGCCATCAACCTCAACTAAAGTGCACCATCACCCTTTGTCATATTGATTGAAAGTGTTTTCTCTTCTAGAATTCACTTTCATTTTCTTGTACAGTCTTCTACAGGTACTTAAGAGTTTTGGTCATCCTTTACTGATAGGTCTTGAAGTAGGATGTGGGTTAAAAGGTAACTTGAAAGTTTAAAAATAGTATATTTTTCCAGGTATGATGACACACCCTATAATTCTAGCACTCAGGGGAGCCAGAGGTAGGTGGGTCTCTGTATGTCCAAGGATAGCACAGTCTACAGAGCAGGTTCCAGGTCAGCCAGGGTTTCAGAGATAAACACTGTCTCAAAAACAAACCAACAAACAAATGAATAAAGACAAAGGATATTTTGATTTTGTTCCTCTTTGGATTTGTTTTGTAGGAAACAGGTTTTATATTGAAATCAACTGTTTTTGTTCGACAGTTGGTATGTAATTGTAAACTTTGTCCTTCTTTGTCCTGAAAGAAGGATGGAACATGGCTCTGAGCTCTGACCTCCCCTTTTGTCTGTGTGTACAGTGACAAGGCTGGGGGAACCTTGGGGATCTAAGGAGCACCTTTATTTCTATCACCTGGATTCTCTGTATATTTGTTTGTGTTTTCTAAAACTATAGCGAAGTATATGTCCAGTTCACATGTATAAAATTTTCCTTTGAAAGTTCTTCTTCTTTTTTTAAATATACAACATGTCAAAACTTCCTAAGGATAAACAGTAGTAACATCAACCTAAGCAAAATGTCAAGACTGAAAAAAAAACCCCAAATATGATATAAAACAATAATTCCTTTACTGAACTAGAATTTGAACAGAAAAGAAGTAACCCTGTGATACATAGCCTGTTACACACAAGCAAAGATTACCACAGTATTTTATGATAGCACTGTGAAGCCAAACAGAATAAAATTACTTCATGGTTGTGCATCCACGACACCAAAATAACAAACTGGCTATGATAATTCTACCCTGAGCAGTAAGAGAGGTGCTGCGAAATGTTCCGTTCCAGGTGTCCCGTCAGCAGCCCTTCTCCCTCACAACCACATGCCACTGGAAAGAGCTAGCCTTCATGGTTTGGGAAATCACTTGCTGAATGTGTCTAGAACATTCTTCGTTGAGCTCCACAAATTTCTCAGGCTCATGTGTTCTTGTTATGGCTGCCAAGTCCTCCTGGCAGGCATATTAAAAACCTCACCACATGCATCTCCTTTAGAAGCAAGTATATGTGCTCGTTGGCCCCACACTGGATAAAATAGGTTTCCTCTCCTGCTCATTCTTACCCTTCTACTCCAGGTTTGAATAGAGAGGATGTAAACCAGTACTATAGCAACCAGGACTCTCTGCACAGTAGAGCAGGTTATACACTATGTAAGAGCATTGCATCCCAAGGGAACACCATTCCCATTTCAGCTATTGGAGTTTGTATGCTCATTTTGACATTTTTCCAGCAGTAAGGAGTCTTGCTGCTCTGAACTCAATATATTGTGACACTTTTATGACTGATAGAACCAAAGTACATTGAGGAAAGAAAGCCACATCTAAGTGACATCTATGGGCCACATAGGCTGTCATTGGCCCTGAAGGCAACCTGTTTGGTGACAAGCATGAGGGGATTCTGAGCAATGCCACTTTGCAGGGAGAAGGATGAAGAAGCCACGCAGTGTGAGTAAAAGCCCACACACCCACAGGTAGTGGTATCCAGTGAGATTCTCTCTTCAGTCTTTACCTGCAGAGCCCTGACCATACACCCAGGAACATGTTCTAAGACTTGATAGAAAAATTCTTGTAGATCACAGTGAGAGAATTCTGTAACTTAGAATCATCTGAAAGATCTGTTCAATTGTTAATAGTTTTTCCTGAATGACTAGCTGGACAAAGCTGGTCAATGAGAAGTTATTTTTTGGTCCTTGAAAGATGGCTCAGCCAGTGAAGTGCTTGCTGTGACAGTGTGGAGATCTGCGTTGAAAACCCCTGTACCACTATAAGAATTTGGCTGGGCCCAGCAGCACACTCATAATACCAGGGCTGATGGAGGAGACAGAAGGATCCTGGAGCTTCCTAGTCTACTAGTCTCAATGAATTGATGAACTCCAGACTCACTGAGAGACCCTGTCTAAAGAAAACATAAGATAGAGAAATAGTGCAGAAGACACCCAGATAGGTCTCAGCTTCCACATGCACACCCACACACAGTTGTACTTACAGGCACAAATGTGTGCACACACACATGAACATGTACACAAACATATACCCCCACCCCCAAACATAAAGTTATTCTTAGCATGTCAGTCTATGCAGACAAAGCCTCTGAAAGAAAGGGGGGGCTTATAGAAACTGTAGCTAGGCATAAATGGGGGGGGGGCATACATTGCCAATCAGATTTACTGAAGGCTAACAAGAGTGTGAGGGGTGAGAATTAGAGGAAAGTTCCCTTTGGAGTTCTATGAATAGATATTGCTAAATCTTAGTATCTAACAAATTATGCAAGAGAACAGCCTGAAAGGGTAAGGATGCTGTTACTGCTAAAGAGATTAAAAATGAGCATGAAATTTGTTTATCTCTCTCTTTCAATGGGCATATAATGCTATCCTTGAGATAGCAAAATAAAGGAAGTCTCCAATTAAATCTCTGATAAGAAACTGCACAACACTCTGTGCTTCAAGTTCTTTTTATAATTATACGTCTCGGAGCTTTCCAAGACATATTGTTTGTGCTCAGTTGCATGTAATAGCCAGAGTTTACCAGGTGAATGCAATTCAGTTGTGGCATTGCAAGCTTCCTGCACTGAAATAGATCTAATAATAATAACTGCATATTTCTAGAGGGCTCTGCTTGAAAATCAACTTCAGAGAATTCTCTCCTTGTTCTTACTATTTGTGAGATAAGTGCAATGCCAATGTTGTGCATGGGAAAACAAAATCTTTCTAATGTATTCCAAAGGCAAGCCTCTTCTTCCAACCTTTACTTACCAATACTATACACTCCCTGGCAGAGCCAAGTGAGCTCTGCAACTCTTGGCATCATTGAGAAGCTTATTTTAAAATGCCATATGTTGCTATGATTCATGCTGTGTTTTTAATGATTATTGCACATGCAAGCAAAATGCTATATTAGTTTTATATTCATGTAATTCCTGATTATCACAAACACATGTGATGAGAGACAGGAACAATATTAGGGTGCCAGAGATGCAAAGAATAGCAAAAAGGCTCACTAATCTAGAGTCTCATCTTTACACCCAATTGAACTTATGTCATTCAAGACAAATGGTAGCATTTACCTTTCAATTTAACAAGTGTTAGATGGGGGCTCCTAGATGGACCTGCTCTGCAAAGAAGAAAACCTGAGAGCCCACCTCTGACCCATCTTTAAAGAATTTATGGTGTTTTTTCAAAGAGCTGTGGGATAAATAAGAAATAATCGATGACATATAAGAATCGTGGGTGCTTTAAAGTGGCATTCAAGATTCATTCTCAAATTTAGCATACATTGGAATTTCTAGGAGGTCTTGTCAAAACACAGGTTCCTGGGGTTTACCTGGTTTTTCATCTAATAGATCTAATGTGAGGTCCAAGAATGTTCAGTTTCCACAACATCCTGGGTGATGCTCATTGCTCTCGGTTCCCAGGACATGCTGAGAACTGCTTTAATGAAAGGTAAGGACTGGATACAGAAAATGTGGTACATTTACACAATAGAGTACTACTCAGCTATTAAAAACAATGAATTTATGAAATTCTTTAGCAAATGGTTGGATCTGGAGGTTATCATCCTGAGTGAGGTAACCCAATCACAAAAGAACTCACATGATATGCACTCACTGATAAGTGGATATTAGCCCAGAAACTTAGATTACCCAAGATACAATTTGCAAAACACATGAAACTCAAGAAGAAGGAAGACCAAAGTGTGGATACTTCGTCCCTCCTTAGAATGGGGAACAAAATACCCAGGGAAGGAGTTACAGAGACAAAGTTTGGAGTTGAAACGGAAGGATGGACCATCCACAGACTGCCCCACCCAGAGATCCATCCCATAATCAGCCATCAAATGCAGACACGATTGCATATGCCAGCAAGATTTTGCTGAAAGGACCCCGATATAGCTGACTCTTGTGAGGCTATGCCACTGCCTGGCAAATACAGAAGTGGATGCTCACAGTCATCTATTGGATGGAACACAGGGCCCCCAATGGAGGAGCTAGAGAAAGTACCCAAGGAGCTGAAGGGACCTGCAACCCTATAAGTGGAACAGCAATATGAACTAACCAGTACCCCCAGAGCTCGTGTCTCTAGCTGCATATGTAACAGAAGATGGCCTAGTTGGCAATCATTGGGAAGAGAGGCCCCTTGCTTGGTCTTGCAAACTTTATTTGCCTCAGTACAGGGGAACTCCAGGGCCAAGAAGTGGGAGTGCGTGGGTAGGGGAGCAGGGCAGGGAGAGGGTATAGGGGACTTTCGGGATAGCATTTGAAATGTAAATGAAGAAAATATCTAATAAAAAATTGAAAAAAAAAGGTAAGGATTAAATACATAGGTTCTGGAATGCAAGTGCTGGTCCCGAATCCTGTCTTTGTTCCTTGCTGGCTGTTAAACCTTGAACAAGACAACTTCTCCTATTGTCTCAGCCTATTCACCTATACATAGAAAGTAGTATTGGGGTTTACCTGTGTGCTATTGTGTGAATCAAGTGAGATAATGCTTGTAGAGCAATGGCACAGTGTCTGGCACACAGGGAGGGCTAACCAGTCATGATGCTTCCTATTACTAGTTCCCAAATACCAGTACTGAACCAGAAGTAGTGCCACAAAAATCACACACACACATACACACACATACACAAGCATGCACACATACACACACACACAAATGTGACCACAACTATTACATATAAGAGTTATATATAATGGGAACAAGTTTGCTTTACCATAAGAGTATATTCTCCCAGTTGTTGTTGTTTTTTTTTTTTTTTTTTTTTTTTTTTTGTTGCTGAAATACCCTGAGCTCTCTAAGAACCATAGTATTAGGGATGGACAATCATTTACTTGAGTGATCAGCAGCACCATAATTAGTTCCTTCTTCTACTAGTATTTGGAGGTGAAATGGTGTGTGTGAGCAGAAGAGAGTTAGGATGGGGGCTTCAGGAAGATCACCTGGGGTATGGCAGTCTAGTACTGGGAGCACTGTGGATCTCAGGAGGGAGTGAGGAGCTCAGTAAGTACTGGGAGCACTGTGGATCTCAGGAGGGAGTAAGGAGCTCAGTAAGTGTGTTACTCACGTGTGGGAAGTGCTGCCACTGTGGTAAGGGGTAAATAGGACCACACACAAGAATGAACACAGCTGCATTTGACTCAATACAGAGAAATAAGAAGCACCTGTACCCCTTGCTCTCCCCTAATGGGTGGATATATGGTGTATTATCATCACCCAGACTGCTATTACAGCCACCAGGCATGCTATTATCTTTGGACCCAATCTGAGAATTTGGGGATGAACCAACCCCCATCCTGATCACTTCACTGATTCTTGTTCTATAAATCGAAGTTTCAAGATGAGTCAGAATGTAAAGCTCAAATCCCATCTGGCTCTGACAGGGCAGGAAATATGGACTCTCCTCCCGGCTCTGCAAATGGGTCCTGGGGAGCATTCCTATATTCTTCTCTTCACAACATTGGCTCAGGTCTGTTTACCAGGTTCATGTATATTTCTCAAAGACAAAATTGAATATTCCCGTGAGTAGTTTGGCATGGTTTTTGTTAGCCTTAAGCATCCACTTCGTCATGTTATTAAAGTAGGAAAATAATTCTGAACATTTTGAAGAAGCATCTTAGGGGCTATTCAAACACATTTGAGTTGGGGTCAGGAATTGGGACATGAAGACAATGGTGCAATTCGGGAGCAAAATTGGAGCTAGAAAAATCTTGGCATTCACCTACAGGTAATAGCTACCTGTTTTGATGATTCAGTACTGTTGTGTTGAGCACAAACAGAAATGGTGACCCAAATAAACCACAGAAGTACCTTCCTCAAGATCAACATAGATTCAGTAATTAACAGTCAAAGGCCTTGTCTTTCTGAAGGGCATCCTGGGAGGAGAACCTAGCTATGCATCATTTATTTGGGAGGGGACCCTAGAAAGCAGTGACAATATGATATGAGAAGGGAAAGCCAATACAAGAGGTTGCAGCAATAGATCACTGGTACCAAGTCCTTCTCAGATCACGTAAGCTATGAGGGACACAGCTCAGAAACATTCTCTCATAGATCTTAGATTTCCATCTACATGGGATAAGAAGAGGCCAGAAGAGTATGCATCACAGAAGCAAATGCCAGGCTTGGCAGCCAGCCACCAGAACTCACGGCAAGACTTGGACTGACCCCACACCTCTGTTATACTTCTCCCTGATAATGATTGAGTGGGTCAAAGATACTAAGCTGACCTCCACTTGGAGAAGAGGGACTGGTTGACCCATGAAGGTGAACCATAGCCTCTGCGACACATCCAGCCAAATTCCTTTTTCTTTACTTCCCTGAGGTGAGTCTTGCCTTGTGTCTAAAGATTCTCCTCACTTTCTTAACCTGACTTCTTTCCTTGAGTACAATTCCCCCTTGTCCCTACTTAATACCCATCTTGTGTGTGCTTCTCAGAGAACCCAAACCAACACATCCATTGCTATCTATTACTTCTTGATGGATGGTACTCATTTGGCATAATCCCCCTGGAACACCAGTGTGACCCATAGGCTAGTGCTATAGGCTTCCAGGAATACCACCAGATGGAGAAAAGCTGGGGCTTCTTTGAGGAAACTATTCTTTGGTGATTCCTGGTGACCATACAGAGAGAGTGGCGATAGTGACAATGTCTATGATTTTGACTCAAGTGTATAAACAGACCGTTGAGCTCTATGACTATGTCCTGGAGTAAGGAAGGGCTCTGGACAATGATGCTCTCAAGACTCTGGCAGGAAAGGTAAGCATTTTATATTGTAAGAGTTACTTTGATTTTTTTTCTTTCCTAATGATCTGAATAAAGACAATGATCTTATTTACTTTCTCATCACACCCTAATTTGATTGGTTCCAATGGATTAAGAGGAGAACCATTTCATGTTCAGAGCATGTACATATTTCAGCAACATAAAGATGTGAAAAGATTCCCTGAATAGAGGCTCTGAGTACTGAGTCCTATAATAGCCATCTGATCGTGTTATCTCCCTTTCTACTCAGCACCCTGAGGACAAAGCACCATATGTATAATAGGTGAGGTGCTGAGAATTGGATTCCTTATGTGCTCATAAACATGACCAGGGTGATATAATTATGTGAAAGCACTATTTTAAACTATAGAGGGCAAAATGGAGTTATTCTGAGTTCTTTGCAACCTGACATTCACTGGTTCACATGGGCCATGGGTCAAGGGGGTCAAGGTAAATCCTCAGATGCAGGAGACCTGGGAAGAAGAAAAGCTCCCTAGGCTCTGCTTAGTATATAGCAGTGTATGTCTTCTGAATGTATGCCCCCATGCTATTAGCTTACTTTAAATACAATTTAAAGCTTCTATGATATTCAGATGAAGAAAGCAATCCTTACCTATTGAGAAAACATTCTATTCCATATGTTAGATGATACACCATTTGTTGTGATTCCAGCATTCCTGAATGTGCTACATGTATTTGTAATTTAATAAAGTCAGTCTTCTGCCTGTGGGATATTATAGCGCAATTTTCAAGTGTACCATTAAGAATACAGCCGATCTATTCGACAGCCGACTTAGCTGCAAATGCAGAGAAATTATTGACGCTGCATGATAAAAATGAAAAAACGTGAAACCTTAAGAAAAATGGAGAATCTAATTTAAAAGAATGGAAAAGGCAGAGATAAAATCAGGACAGTGAGGGATCCAGCGGCATGCACTAATATATCTTTTGTACTTCCTCTTCCTAAACTGAATAATAGAGGTAGGTCAGAATTTGCATCAGTGTGAATCACACAGATGAAGGGATAAGAAGAAGGAGACACATATATTATCTGGTCAATTTTAACAGATACAGTTCAATTGCTCAGTGGTTCATCTGTCTTTTCTGGGCTAGAGTTGAACAAAGGTGACCCTCAGAACTCCTTACAAGGT